>NC_052166.1:46301535-46647369 GCF_902713615.1 Scyliorhinus canicula
CACATCGGCAACACCTTAGCCAACAGTTTGGCATCTGCGTTCAAAAGCAATATGGGTCAATATGACCCACATTCCATGGGGTCCTTGTCCTTCTTCAGAATAAGAGAAATAGACCTCAGTGTAAGTGTAGCGGGCAATGAACCCTGGGACAGAGTCATTGAACATGTCCAATATTAATGGAGTCAACTGTCCCGCAAAGGTCTTGTTAAACCCAATGGGGAACCCATCAGGGATTGGAGCTGTACTTGTTTGCATTGATCCAATACCTAAATTGAAGGCCTTTGACAAGGTGCCGTACAGGAGGCTGCTATATAAGACAAGAGCCCATGGTGTTAGGGGCAAGGTACTGGCATGGATAGAGGACTGGCTGACTGGCAAATGGGAGAGTACGGGGATAAAGGGTCTTTTTTCAGGATGGCAGCCGGAGACTAGTGGTGTTCCGCAAGGGTCAGTGTTGGGACCACAACTATTCACAATATACATTAATCATCTGGAAGAAGGAACTGAGGGCATTGTTGCTAAGTTTGCAGATGATACAAAGATATGCAGAGGGACAGGTAGTGTTGAGGAAGCAGGGAGGCTGCAGAAGGACCTTGGCAGGTTAGGAGAGTGGGCAAAGAAATGGCGGATGGATTACAATGTGGAAAAATGTGAGGTAATGCACTTTGGTCGGAATAGAGGCATAGACTATTTTCTAAATGGGAAAAAGCTTCGGAAATCAGAAGCACAAAAGGGACTTAGGAGTCCTAGTTCAGGATTCTCTTAAGGTTAACATGCAGGCTCAGTTGGCAGTTAGGAAGGCAAATGCAATGTTAGCATTCAGAATACAAGAGCAGGGATGTACTCTAGAGGCTGTATAAGGCTCTGGTCAGACCAAATTTGGAATATTGAGCAATTTTGAACCCCGTATTGAAAGAAGGATGTGCTGACCTTGAAGAGGGTCCATAAGAGATTCACAAGAATGATCCCTGGAATGAAAGACTTGTCATATGAGGAGTGGTTGAGGACTCTGTCTGCTTTCGATGGAGTTTAAAAGGATGAAGGGGAATCTCATCAAAACTTACAGAATACTGAGAAGCATGGACAGAATGACTGTGGAGAGGATATATCCACTAGTTGGAGAAACTAGAATCATAGGGCACAGCCTCAGACTGATGGGACGATTCTTTAAAACAGAGATGAGGAGAAATTTCTTTAGCTAGAGGGTGGTGAATCTGTGGAAGTCTTTCTGCAGAAGACTGTGGCGTCCTAGTCACTGAGTGTATTTAAGACAGAGATAGGTAGGTTCTTGATTAATAAAGGGATCAAAAGTTATCTGGAGAAGACAGGAGAATGAGGATGGGGAACATATCAGCCACAATTGAATGGCGGAGCAGACTTGATGGGCCAAATGACCTAATTCTGACCTGTTTCTTATGGTTTTTCAATATCTCTTCAGGACTTAATGGGGCCTCCAACTCCTCCCTCCTCTCTCTCTTTCCACCAATGGGAAGGACAACCCATCTAAAAATTCAGCCATGTCCAAACTCTCCTCTGGGAGTGCTGATCTGTAAACATTCTCGTAGAATGTCTCAAAAGCAACTTTGACTTTACCCAGGGTGGAAGCCAAACTGAAACTCAAATCCCTAATCTGTAACATCTCCCGGGAAGCCGCCTGCCGCATCAGCTGATGGGCTAAAAGATGACTAGCCTTCTCCCCATAATCATAGAATGCCTCCTTCGAGTGCCGCAGCTAGCTAACCCCCTTTCCTATTGACAGCACTTAAAACTGCACTTGCAGCTTCCTCCTGCTCACCAGCAACTCCGGGACAGGATCAAACGAGTACCTCAAGGTTAGAATCCACCAGCCTACAATGGAGGAGGGGCAGTCCAACGTGGGGAGGAGTCGAAGGTAGGGCGGGAGTCGCCGGGGTCAGCAGAAGTTAGCTGGTTCACGGGAGTGCTATGGAGGGAGGGGGGCGGATTGGAGGGGTCCTAGCCTTGGGGGGGGGGGGGTAACTGGGCTGCTGCTGAAAGGGTCAGGAAGGAGCTGGAGGACGCAGGGGGTGCTGGAGGGGGGGGGGGGGGGGGGGGGGGAGTTGCCGCCGTGGGAAACTGGCAGAGCAGGGGACACTGGCCGGGGGTGGGCAAGGGATGGGGTATGGCTAATCGGCAGGGGAGGGGGGCAGGGAGCCCTCTGATCCGGCTGATAACCTGGAATGTGAGGGGGCTGAATCGGCCGGTCAAACGGGCCCGGGTATTTGCGCACCTGAAGGGACTGAAGGCGGATGTGGCCATGCTCCAGGAGACACACCCAAGAGTGGTGGACCAGGTTCGGCTGAGGAAGGGATGGGTGGGACAAGTATTTCACTCAGGGCTGGATGAGAAGAGTAAGGGGGTGGTGATCCTGGTGGGGAAGAAGGTGTCGTTTGAGGCGTTAAATGTGGTGGCTGACAGTGGCTGGAGATATGTGATGGTGAGTGGCAAGCTGCAGGGGGAGCGGGTGGTGTTGGTGAATGTTTATGCCCCAAATTGGGACGATGTGGGGTTTATGCGGCGTATGTTGGGCCGCATTCCGGACCTGGAGGTGGGGGGGCCTGATCATGGGGGGGGACATCAACACAGTACTGGATCCCCCATTGGATCGATCCAAGTCCTGGACGGGTAGGAGGCCGGCGGCGGCTAAGGTGCTGAGGGGATTCATGGACCAGATGGGGGGGGGGTGGATCCTGGAGGTTTGCGAGGCCAAGGGCCAGGGAATACTCGTTTTTCTCCCATGCACATAAGGCCTACTCGAGGATTGATTTTTTTGTCCTGAGCAGGGGGTTGGTGTCGAGGGTGGAGGATGTGGAATACTCCGCCATTGCCATTTCAGATCATGCCCCGCACTGGATGGACCTCGGGCTGGGGGAAGAGAGGGACCAACGTCCGCTCTGGCGCATGGAGGTGGGGCTGCTGGCAGATGAGGAGGTGGCCGAGAGGGTTCGGGGGTGTATCAAGAGGCACCTTGAGGCCAATGATAACGGGGAGGTCCGAGTGGGGACGGTCTGGGAGGCATTGAAGGCGGTGATGAGGGGGGAATTGATCTCCATCTGAACCCATAGGGAGAGGGGGGAGCAGAGGGAAAGGGAGAGACTGATAGGGGAGATGGTGCGGGTGGATAGGAGATATGCGGAGGCCCCAGAGGAGGCATTGCTGGGGGAGAGGCGTAGCCTTCAGGCCAGATTCGACCTATTGACTACCAGAAAGGCGGAAGCTCAGTGGAGGAAAGCACAGGGGGCAGTGTATGAATATGGGGAGAAGGCGAGCAGGATGCTGGTGCACCAGCTCCGGAAGCGAGATGCGGCCAGGGAGATTGGGGGATTGACGGATGGGGCTGGGAAGGTGGTGCGGAGGGGAGTAGATGTTAATGGGGTCTTCAGTGACTTCTACGGGGAACTGTACCGGTCGGAGCCCCCGGTGGAGGGGGGTGGAATGGGGCGCTTCTTGGACAAGCTGCGATTCCCGAGGGTGGAGGAGGAGCAGGTGGAGGGACTGGGGGCACCGATCGAGCTGGAGGAGGTGGTCAAAGGGATAGGGAGCATGCAGTCAGGGAAGGCGCCGGGGCCGGACGGGTTTCCGGCGGAATTTTATAAAAGGTATGTGGACCTGTTGGGCCCCCTGTTGGTCCGGACCTTTAACGAGGCAAGGGAGGGGGGGGGCTTTGCCCCCAACTATGTCACGGGCGCTGATTTCCTTGATCCTGAAGCGGGACAAGGACCCTCTGCAGTGCGGATCATATAGGCCGATTTCGCTGCTGAACGCCGATGCTAAGCTGTTGGCAAAGATCCTGGCCACTAGAATAGAGGATTGCGTGCCCGGGGTCATCCATGAGGACCAGACGGGGTTTGTGAAGGGAAGGCAGTTGAATACAAACGTACGAAGGCTCCTCAACGTTATTATGATGCCGGCTGTAGAAGGGGAGGCGGAGATAGTGGTGGCATTAGATGTGGAGAAGGCCTTTGATAGGGTTCAGTGGGAGTATTTGTGGGAGGTGTTGGAGAGGTTTGGGTTTGGGGAGGGGTTTATCCGGTGGGTGAGGCTGCTCTACGAGGCCCCGATGGCAAGTGTAGCCACAAATAGGAGGAGGTCGGAGTACTTTCGGCTGCATCGGGGGACGAGACAGGGGTGCCCCCTGTCCCCCTTGCTCTTCGCGATGGCGGTTGAGCCCCTGGCCATGGCATTGAGGGAGTCAGGGAACTGGAGGGGCCTGGTGCGGGGTGGGGAGGAGCATCGAGTGTCACTGTACGCGGACGACCTGTTGCTGTATGTGGCGGACCCGGTGGGGGGGATGCCGGAGGTGATGAGGATTCTTAGTGAATTCGGGGGTTTCTCGGGGTATAAGTTGAACCTGGGCAAGAGTGAGGTGTTTGTGGTGCATCCGGGGGATCAAGAGGAGGGGATTGGTAGGCTCCCATTGAAGCAGGCAGGGAAGAGCTTCAGGTACCTAGGGGTCCAGGTGGCGGGGAGCTGGGGGGCCCTGCACAAGCTCAACCTCACAAGGTTGGTGGAGCAGATGAAGGAGGAGTTTAAGAGGTGGGATATGTTACCGCTGTCACTGGCAGGGAGGGTGCAGTCCATTAAGATGACGGTGCTCCCGAGGTTTTTGTTCCTGTTCCAGTGCCTTTCCATCCTTATCCAGAAGGCCTTTTTTAGGAGGGTCAACAGGAGTATCACGGGATTTGTGTGGGCACATGGGACTCCGAGGGTGAGAAGAGTGTTCCTGGAACGAGGCAGGGATAGGGGGGGGGCTGGCGTTGCCCAACCTCTGTGGGTACTATTGGGCTGCCAACGCAGCGATGGTGCGTAAGTGGGTAATGGACGAGGAAGGGGCAGCATGGAAGAGGATGGAGGTGGCGTCTTGTGTGGGCACGAGCATGGAGGCGCTGGTAACGCTGGTAACGGGGGGATTTGGATCGGGGGAGGGAAAACTGTGTACATGGGTCTTTGGGATGTGGCGGGTGCTATCTCTTTCCCTTTTGTTGTTTGGGTGCTCTTTTGTTTTTTTCCCCTTTTATTTGTAGTTGCTTTTGAAGTTGGGGGGGTATTGTTCTTGGGGTGTTACCGCGGTTGTTTTGTTAATAGAGTTAAGATGTTTATATTTTGTAAAAATTTCAATAAAAATTATTTTTAAAAAAAAGAATCCACCAGCCTCTGCCACTGCACCATTCACAGTCCTTTCAATAGGTGCCTTATGGGAGATTATCTCCTCTCGAAAAACCGCCTTAAGGGCTTCCCATAGCGTGGAGGGCAAGACAGACTTGTTCTAATTAAACCTAACATATTCCTCAATGGCAGAAGACATACACCTGCAAAATCCTTAATCTGCTAATAGCTCTGCATCCAACCTCCTCGGTGGACGCCGAGAGGGGCCTGACTCCAGAATCAAGTTCACAAAGTGTTCTGAAATTACACTAACCGAGTACCCTGACATCCTCACCCAGGGGAGAAGGTGGGCTACTCACTGGAACAAAGTCAATTCTAGAGTACTCCTGATGGATATGGGGAAAAAAAGAAAAGTCCAGATCTCTTGGGTGCAAAACAAATGCCACAGATCCATCATAAAAACTAACAACATCTTTGCTGCTCCCAATGGAGCCAAAGACATGGGCCTAGATCGATCCACCTTTGGATCTCGAACACCTTTTAAATCCCCTCTAAAAATTAGTTGATGCGAGTCCAAGTCAGGAATGGAGGCCAGCAACCTCCTGACAAACCCCCATACCATTAAAATTTGGCGCAATAGACATTGACCAGAACCACCAATGTACCCATCAAAGACTGGCCGACCATCACATATCTGCCGTTGGGGTCTGTGGGTAGTCTTAAAAAAAACTGTTTATTGATCATTACAGGGAGAGGTCGGTAGAAGCTGTGCGGATCGGGGAGTAGAGTGAGCGAAGAGATTGGAGAGCTGCTCGAGCATTTCTCCAAACATCAGTCACCAGGCCAACCACAAGGGTGTCGGACCAGCTCTTCCTGACTGAACATCGGGCACAAATAAAAACGGGCTGCAGCTGGATTTTAAAATTTTAACATCTTTTCAAGATGGCGCCAGGAGCATGGCGACCGTCTGTGAGCACTCCCCTGCAGACCCTCTTCCTACATCTTTTATCACCGTTATTATAGTATGAACTATAATTATTACAGTATGTTCATTTATTTATATATATGGAGCGATCTGCCTGGACTGTAAGCAGAACAATAATTTTCACTGTACTTCGTTACACGTTAAAATAAATAAATCAATCAATCAATATCGCCGCCCTCTGGGCCGTACTGTTGAAGCCCGAATGAAATACCTGGTTCACCCACTCCTTTCGCCATCTGTTCTGGTTCCTTACCTGCAAATGAGTCTCGTGCAAAAACACATCAGCACTCAAAACTTTTCAGGTGAGCAAATACCCTTGACCTTTTCAGTGGGCCACCCAAACCCCTTACATTCCAGCTGACCAACTGAATTGAGGGTCTGCCACCCCCCCAACCCCCCCCCCCCCCCCCCTTATCCCAGAGTCAGCCATTTCCACTAAAAAGGATTGTGAAGCAACTATTTAGAGTACAAGCACAAGGCCCACCCAAGATGACCATAAGCCACCTAGCAAGATAAAACAAAGATACATCTGTAGTCACCATCAGCAAACTAGCCCTACTTCCCCAACAAACCAACCCTACCCCACCCAAACAATACCCCTCCCAACTTTTCACATCAGTAACATGAAAACGAACCATATCCCCTCCCATCTACCCCAATCCTAAACAAAACACAACACTAAGCTCATTATCCCAAACTAAACTGGTATAATCTGCAATTACTCCCCCCACCTCGCTCCCGTTAGCTAACCACTTGGGGGTAGCACCCGCCCAGGGCAAAAACAAAAGAAAAGCTGCCGCCTGTCCCGAGGACACCGTAAAACAAAACCCTTCAAAAATCATTTTTTTTTCTAGGGCAGCATGTGGTTAGCATTGCTGCCTACGGCGCTGAGGACCTGGGTTCGAATCCTGGCCCTGTCCGTGTGGAGTTTGCACATTCTCCCCGTGTCTGCGTGGGTTTCACCCCCATAACCCAAAGATGTGCAGGGTAGGCGGATTGGCCATGCTAAATTGCCCCTTAATTGGAAAAAAAAATTGGGTACTCTAAATTTATAAAAGAAAAAAAAAATAATTTTCTCACCAGGAGCTATATATTTCCCGTAACAACTTTAAGACATATACCAACACCGCTCATAACATTAAGCTCGCCACCAACATGTGAAACAATCATCCCACCGGAGAACAAAGAAACACCAACACACATATACAAGGCACCCTGATACCCCTAGCCACCCTCAACAATTGAAAACCTTACAAGAACACACAATTAACTCACATTGAGCTCATGTTTTTTAACAAAGGCATTTGCCTCCTCTGGTGCATCAAAATGATAGTCCTTTGAATCATATGTTACTCAAAGCTTCGCCAGGTACACCACCCAAACCTGAACTCCACTCTTACACAGGGCGGCTTTGGCCTTGCTGAAAGCCACCCGCTTCCTTGTTAGTTCAGCTCCGACATCCTGGTAGATCCTAGTGGTGTGACCTTCCGATTTGCAGTCCTGATGCTCTTTGGCCAATTTCAGAGCCCGTTCCTTCTCTTGAAAGCTGTGGAATTGTACAATGGTTCATGGTAGTTCGACTGGGGCTTCTGATGGAGTGTCCGATGGCTCCTGTCCAGCTCCGGAGGAGACGTGAATACACCCTCCCCCATGTTCTTTGCAAACATGTGCGGAAAGTACAAAGTACACAGTGGGAGTCAGGCCTGACACACCCTCCGACAGCCCATGGGCAGCATGGTGGCTAGCACCTTTAGGTGGGGTTACTGGGCTAGGATCGGGACGTGGGCCTAGGTTGGGTGCTCTTTTGGAGGGTCAGTGCAGACTGGATGGGTGAATAGTCTACTTCTGCACTGTAGGGATTCTATGACCGAGACTAGCTTTCATATTTCAGTTCTATGAATCCCGCAATTTTGATGGTCTGCCTCCTTGATCGGTTTGCAAGATCGTCAACCATAGCCGTCAACATCTTATTTTCGCTGGCCACCAGAGAGATCTCAGGCTCCAGCAAGGCAACTTGCTCGCCGTGCTTCAACAAAGCCATCTCCATGCCCTTAAACACTGCACCATGCTCCTTTATCCTCTCAGAGGTTTTCTGCAGTTTCGACATTATGGGACCCAGAGCCTCCTCTATCAACTTTCTAAGGTCCCCAGACATAACTCTCCACTGCCCACCGTGATTAGAGTGGCCGGAGTCACAGGAGCAGCCTCCACCATTTTCTCCACCGAGGTGCCTCATGGAGTTGCCAAATTCATGTTCAAGTTCTATCCACAGGTTTATTTCCCTTGGGCTTTCTTGCCATTTCTTTAATGTGAGTATTGGATTGGATTTGTTTATTGTCACGTGTACCGAGGTACAGTGAAAAGTATTTTTCTGCGAGCAGCTCAACAGATCATTAAGTACATGAAAAGAAAAGGGAATAAAAGAAAATGCATAATAGGGCAACACAAGGTACACAATGTAACTACGTAAGCACCGGCACCGGATGAAGCATACAGGGGTGCAGTGTTAATGAGGTCAGTCCACAAGAGGGTCGTTTAGGAGTCTGGTAATGGCAAGAAGAAGCTGTTTTTGAGTCTGTTCGTGCGTGTTCTCAGACGTTTGCATCTCCTGCCCGATGGAAGAAGTTGGAAGAGTGAGTAAGCAAGTGGGAGGGGTCTCTGATTATGCTGCCCGCTTTCCCCGGGCAGCGGGAGGTGTGGATGGAGTCAATGAATGGGAGGCAGGTTTGTGTGATGGACTGGGCTGTGTTCACGGCTCTCTGCAGTTTCTTGCAGTCCTGGTGCCGAGCAGTTGCCATACCAGGCTGTGATGCAGCCAGATAGGATGCTTTCTATGGTGCATCTGTATCAGTTGGTAAGAGTTAATGTGGATGTGCCGAATTTCCTTAGTTTCCTGAGGAAGTATAGCCGCTGTTGTCCTTTTTCGGAGGTAGCGGCAACGTGGGTGGACGAGGACAGATTATTGGAGATGTACACCCCCTCGGAATTTGAAACTGCTAACCATCTCCACCTCGGCCCCATTGATGCTGACAGGAGTGCGTAGAGTACTTTGCTTCCTGAAGTCAATGACCAGCTCTTTAGTTTTGCTGGCACTGAGGAAGAGCTTGTTCTCGCTGCACCACTCCACTAGGTTCTCTATCTCCCTCCTGTATTCTGACAAGTTGTTATTCAAGGTCCGGTCCACTATAGTTGTATCGCCACAACCTTGCAGATGTAGTTGGAACCAAATTTTGCCACGCAGTCGTGTGTGTACAGGGAGTAGAGTAGGGGGGGCTAAAGTCTGGGCCCACTGCCTTCCGAGGGTTCACTTTCAGGAAGGCCGATCTGACTTCAGAAGCTGTGATGGTGGGTATGGGTGAATTATGGGCTGCTGGGGCACTCGACAGCGGATTGTTGGTTTCCTGCTCGAACCGAGCATAGAATGCATTGAGTTCATCGGGGAGGCAGGCAATGCTGCCAAAGATACTGCTCGGCTTTGCTTTGTAGCCTGTTATGTTGTTTAGTCCTTGCCACAACCGCTGAGAGTCAGTTAACAAGTAGATGCGATTTTTGGTCAAAATTACCCCCAAAACTGGGCAAAAACGGACAAAAATCAAGTATCTTGTCAGGAACAATCTTCTCTGTGACTTCTCCCTACATGCCTCTACCACAGGTCCCCATGATGCTACCACCAGAGGTCCCCATGATATGTGAAGTTGTCAACACCTTTTGAACTGACCTGTCAAAAGGTTTCCACCACCAGACTAGGGTTCCACCACCATTTACAACTCCGCTGAGGTGCCATGAATCACGTCTCCTAACAACATGGGCCCGACTTCACGGAAACAGTTGGGGAGGGAGGGCTTCTAAAATGTCCACCCCCACAATGGAGTAGGCAAGGGTGGGAAAGCTGACCGTGGGCCCGCTACCCATGTAGCCATAATGGCAGCCAGAATCCTGAAAGCGGATCAGGCGACTATTTTTAAATCCCAACCGTCTCCATTCCAATACAGATTGAGGTATGAAATTCTGAACCCAATTAACCTTTTGTTGAAATAAACGTCATAACATTCTTGAAATTGTCTATGCTCTCTCATTGAAAGGTGAACATAAGGAATTTCCTGAACCTTGATTTTAAAAAATGTAATTACTGCTGCGCAAGAAAATCCATTCTTCTGTAAAATTAAGAATGCATCCCTTTAGGTTACAATCAAACATCTATGTCTTGTATACTTTCTTGCATAAATACACTGCAAAGAGTTAGTTAGGTGTTGCTTGAACAAATTCATTTCTCATTCTAGAATTGTTTGAAATTGATATTTGACAAAAAAAATCACCAGATCTTTAAGCATTTTGACAATTAAGCATCATAATAATCTTCATAACCTGCAAGAGTCACATTTATATAATAATCTCATAACTAAGTAGAAATATCGCAATCTAGATTGTCAAATAAGTGAGTACCAAGTGTTGAGATAACATAAATGAGAAATAGCTGACAAAGTAGGTGAAAAGATTTTGGTTTTCTTTTTATACATAAAAAATGAAATCACACCTTTACATGAGAATGCATCCAGAAATGTACTTGAATAGAACTGTGATTTCTGCTTCCTTCTTCGGGCATAAATTGCTCTGCATAATGCATTCACCTTTTTATCACTCACATCCTTCTAAGCTCAAGAAGAGTTAGCTCCATGATCTTTGAGGTGCATGTTATCCACATTACCTAGCATGATGGAAATTGTTTGCTTTAACTTTTGCAAAGGAACACAAGCTTAGAATTAATTTCTGGGGCACTATTGGGACCCTCTATTGGAATCTAACCATCACCCATGACATTCAATGGCATCACTAAATTCCCCATTATCAACATCCTGGGTGTTACCACTGGCCAGAAACCTAACTGGGCTAGCAATATTAGTACGGTGGCTACAAGAGCAGATCGAAAGCTAGGAATCCTGCGGCGAATACACAGAAAGCATAATCAAAGAATAACAAATATATAATTTCCCAGACCCTGAGTGGCAAGGAGAGGCAGTTACCATCTAGTAGCCTCAGAAAGCAGATAGGCCAGTTTCCAGCCACCAAGCCTGAAGGCCATGCTTACAGCAAACAAGCTTCTAAGTCTTAGAGCCAAGGCAGCGCAGAAAACCTTTGTAACAGCAGTTTAAAATATTTTTGCTGATCCAGGAAAGAGGCGGCTTCCAGATTTGAGTATCACCCTTGTATGGTGTGGTAACTATAGCTGGTTATTCAATTTGTATGTCGTTTGGGGAAGAGGGGAAGTCTTACAGAATTCAGGTACCATAGATATAGTGTGTACAAGGGGTATGTTCTATATAACTATGTTTAGTAATTCATACATCTTAATTGCGTGAGTAGAGTCATCCTGTTTGTGTGCATTTCTCTTTTTTTAAGCCTTTAATAAATAGTCTCTAATAGTTGCTACACAACAATTGGGCTATTTATTCTCATTTACATTTCACTTATCTCCTCACACCAAAACAAAATAAAAGTATACACCTCCACGAACCTGTGTTCCAAGTTGGGATACCCTTGCAAATAACATCAGCAAACTTTGTGACAGAATCGGCATTTCTCAAATGAAATGGCATAATTTTTCTTTTTAAAGCTATAAATCTTGTAACAATAGGTTTACTTTTTTCTGAGATGCATACAAGACCATACGAAATAGGAGCAGGAGTAGGTCATCCAGCCCTTTGAGCCTGCTCCACCATTTAAGATCAAGGTTGATCTCACGGTCACTATGTCCACTTTCCTGCCTTCTTTCCGTAACCCTTAATTCCCATACGGATTAAAAATCTATCGGTCTCAGCCTTGAAAATGTTCAAGGACTCTGCCTCCACAGCTTCCTGGGATAAAGAATCCCAAAGATCCATCATTCTTTGAGAGAAGAAAGTCTTCCTCATATCAGTCTAAAATGAGCACCCCTTATTCTCGGACTATGCCCTCTAGTCCTAAACTCTCCCATAAGTAGAAGCATTCTCCCAATATTTACCCTTTTGCTCGTTTGTTTTCTTTTTTCTGTTTTTTGACTTTAGGCTTGTTTACAGTTCTTTGCTAAGGGATGATGGGTGGGTCTCTGTGTTCGGGTCTTGGGAGTGATTGTTTGTTTGTTTTTACTTCTTGCATTTGTCTTGACTGTTTGCACTCAGATTCGAGTGGGAGGGAGGGGAAATCAGTGGGGGGTAGGATGCTAGGCACCATGGGTGAGGGCTGCCAGGCCAGTTAGGCAGGCTAGTTCACGGAAGCGTAGTGGGGGGTGAGCTGAAGATCTGTGTGGAGGGATCGGGTGGGGGGCGGGGAGACAGTATTGCTCTTGGGAGGGACTTTCAAAGTGGAGGAGGGGGGTTGATGGCATTGGATGCCCAAGGGCGGGCCAGGGGATTTGGGGGACATGGGCCAAAGACTGGCCTGGGAGAGGTTATGGCTGATCGACAGGGGAGGAGGGGGAAGGGTGCCTCCTGACCAGATTGGTCACTTGGAACGTTTGGGGACTGAATGGACCAGTCAAAAGGGCCCATCTGTTTGCACACTTGAGGCAACTGACGGCGGATGTGGCCATGCTGCAGGAGACATATTTGAAGGTGGGGGACCAGATTAGGCTAAGGAAGGGATGGGTTGGGCAGCTATTTCATTAGGGGTTAGACTTGATTTTGGTTAATAAGCGGGTAGTGTTCAAGGTGGGGAATATAGAGGCAGGCCCTCTATATTAGCCTCTATAGATATGCTTTGGTTAGTGGGAAACTGGAGGGCATGGCTGTGATGTTGGTGAATATATATGCCCCGAATTGTAGCGACATGGAATTTATGAGGCGGGTGCTGGGGAAGATTCCAAAACTAGATTCTCATCATCTGATTATGGCGGAGGGGGATTTAAATACAGTTCTTGATCAAAGGCTGGACAGGTCGAGTACTAGGTATGGGAAGGTATCAGCTATGGCGAAGAAGCTCTGGGGGTTCATGGAGCACATTGTGGAGGGGGGTCGATCTGTGGAGATTCAGGCGGCTGAGGAGTAAGGAATTTTCGTTCAACTCCCGTGTGCGTAAGGTATACTCTCGGATAGACTTCGCTTTGTGATAGACCGCTGCTGGCAGAGGTGGTAGATGCTGAATATTCAACAATAGTGATGTCAGACCACGCCCCGCACTGGGTGGACTCGCAAGTTAGTAAAGGAAAGGCCCAGGGCCCACAATGGAGGTTGGATATGGGGCCATTAGCGGAGGAGGTGGTGTGTGAACGGGTGAGGGAGGCCATTCATGGACACATTAAGAGCAATGATATGAGTGAGGTGTCAGAGGGGTTGGTCTGGGAGGCATTGAAGGTAGTAATGAGGTGAGAATTCATCTCAATATGGGCCCAGAGGAGAAAGTGGAGCGAGTGAAGTTAGACAGACTGGTGGGTGAAATTCTACAGGTGGACAGGAGATATGCAGAGACTCCGGAAGATGGGCTTTTGAAAGAGCGTCAGAAACTGCAAGTAGAATTTGGGCTCCTGTCCACAGGTAAGGGGTTGGGACAGCTGAGGAGAGTAAGGGGGTTGGTTTATGAATATGGGGAGAAAGCTAGTAGGATGCTGGTGCATTAGCTGAGGAAATAGGAAGCGGCGAGAGAAATAGGGAAAGTGAGGGACATGGGGAGAAGCTGGTTCTGGACCCGACAGGGGTGAATGATATGTTTTGGGAGTTTTACAGCAAGTTGTATAAGTTGGAACCCCCAGTCGGGGAGGAGGGGATGAAACGATTTTTGGGGGGCTGGAGTACCCGAGGGTAGATGAGGAGTTGGTGGAGCGTCTGGGTGCCCCAATCGGGCTCAGGGAGGTAATAGAGGGGTTTTGGGCGATGCAATCGGACAAAGCCCAGGACCGGATGGATATCCGGTAGAGTTCTATAAGAAGTTTTCCAGGTTGTTGGGGCCGCTTTTGGTGAAGACTTTTAATGAGTCAAAGGAGTTGGGAGTGCTCCACCCAACGTTATCGCATTCATCAATTTCCTTTATCTTGAAACGAGATAAAGATCCAGAAAGCTGTTGGTCGTGAGGCCAATCTCTCTGCTAAATGTGGATGCAAAATTGTTGGCAAAGATCCTGGCCACACGGATCAAGGACTGCGTTCCAGGAGTGATAGGGGAGGACCAGACGGGGTTTGTTAAGGGACGGCATCTGGCGACCAACATTATGCGGCTCCTTAATGTAATTAAGAGGGGCGTGAGGTTGAGGTGGTGGTGGCCATGGATGAAGAAAAGGCCTTCGACCTGGTGGAGTGGAAATACTTGTGGGAGGTCCTGGAAAGATTTGGGTTCGGGCAGGGATTTTATGCTTCTTCTGAACTCCAAGGAGTACACTCAACCTATTTAACCTTTCCTCATATTTTTTTTATAAATGTTTTTATTCAGTTTTCATATTTTATATTGAACAAATTACAAATTGTTAGGAGAGAAAAAAAACAAACACGCAAAAATTAACATACATATTTACAGGTAAGCATCTTCGTAGTAGTAACTGCGCCCCCCCCCCCCCTCAACATGTTTATTTAGTTTGGTTTTGGGCCTTAGCTAGCCATCGAACCCCCGTAACGAACCTGTAGCCCCCCCCCTCCCGCTACCTTCCCCCGACTATTCTTCCTCTTGTACATTGGCCACAAATAGGTCCCGGAACAGTTGCATGAATGGCTCCCACGTTCTGTGGAAGCCGTCGTCCGACCCTCGGATGGCAAATTTGATTTTCTCCATTTGGAGAGATTCCGAGAGGTCGGACAGCCAGTCTGCAGCTCTGGGTGGTGCTGCTGACCGCCAGCCAAACAGGATTCTACGGCGGGCGATCAGGGAGGCAAAGGCAAGGGCGTCCGCCCTCCTCCCCAGGAATAGATCTGGCTGTTCTGAAACCCCGAAGACCGCCACTATCGGGCATGGCTCCACCCTCACTCCCACCACTTTGGACATAACCTCGAAGAAGGCTGTCCAGTACTCCACGAGTCTGGGGCAAGACCAGAACATGTGGGCGTGGTTGGCCGGGCCTCTTTGGCACCGTTCACATCTGTCTTCCACCTCCGGGAAGAACCTACTCATACGGGTTCTTGTTAAGTGGGCTCTATGTACCACTTTTAGTTGCGTCAGGCTGAGCCTTGCGCACGTGGAGGTGGAGTTGACCCTATGCAGTGCTTCGCTCCAGAGTCCCCACCCTATCTCCATCCCCAGGTCGTCCTCCCATTTCCTCCTTGTTGCGTCCAGTAAGGTGTCGTCCCTATCTACCAGTCGGTCATACATGTCACTACAGTTCCCTTTCTCTAGGATACTTGCGTCCAGTAGGTCTTCCAGTAGTGTCTGTCGTGGCGGTTGTGGGTACGTCCTTGTCTCCTTTCGTAGGAAGTTTTTGAGCTGCAGGTACCGTAGCTCGTTCCCCCCAGCTAGCTGAAATTTCTCTGTCAGTTCGTCCAGTGTTGCGATCCTGTCGTCCGTGTATAGGTCCCTGACTGTCAGTGTCCCCCCGTCCTGCCTCCACCTTTTGAAGGTGGCGTCAGTCAGTGCTGGTGTGAACCTATGGTTGTTGCAGATGGGAGCCCTGTTCGACATTTTGGTCAGGCCAAGTTGCTGCCGCAGTTGGTTCCAGGATTGGAGGGTGGCTGTCACCACTGGGCTGCTGGAGTGTTTTTTGGGTGGGGATGGGAGTGCTGCCGTGGCGAGGGCCCGGAGGGAGGTTCCCATGCAGGAGGCCTCCTCCGCACGCACCCACTCAGCTTCTGGCTCCTGGATCCATCCCCTTACTCGCTCGGCTGTTGCTGCCCAGTGGTAGAATTGTAGATTCGGGAGGGCTAACCCTCCCCTGGTTTTTGTTTTTTGTAAGACCTTCTTTGGGATCCTAGCATTTTTACCCCCCCATACGAACGCCATGATGAGTTTGTCCAGCGCTTTGAAAAAGGCCTTGGGGATGTAGATCGGAATGGATCTAAACAGGAAGAGGAACCTGGGCAGTACGTTCATTTTGATCGTCTGAACTCTCCCCGCGAGGGAGAGCGGGAGTGTGTTCCATCTTTGCAGGTCCTTTTTAACTTCCTCCGTCAGGCTGGTGAGGTTCCATTTGTGGATCCCTTTCCAGTCATGGGCTATTTGGATCCCCAAGTAGCGGAATTTATGTCGGGCTTGTTTGAACGGCAGCCCCTTTAGTGCTGCCCCCCCCCCCCCCCTTGCGGGTGTACTGGGAAGATCTCACTTTTGCTCATGTTGAGTTTGTAGCCCGAGAAGGCTCCAAACTTTTTCAGGAGCTCGATGATTCCGTCCATGCTGCTTTGTGGGTCCGAGATATAGAGGAGCAGATCATCCGCATAGAGTGAGACTCTGTGCTCTCTACCTCCCCTTCGGATCCCCCTCCAATTTTTTGCTGCCCTGAGCGCGATTGCTAGCGGTTCAATTGCTAGTGCGAACAGCAGCGGGGACAGTGGGTATCCTTGTCTGGTGCCCCTGTGCAGCTGGAAGTATTGGGAGTTGGTATTGTTGGTCTGTACACTCGCCATGGGAGCGTTGTACAGGAGCTTTACCCAAGCGGTGAACCCTGTTCCAAGCCCGAACCGCTCCAGTACCTCTATGAGGTATTTCCACTCGACTCTGTCGAAGGCCTTTTCTGCGTCCAGGGAGACGATCACCTCTTGTGTTCTCTCCCCGGAGGGGGTCATTATCACGTTCAGCAGGCGCCTGATGTTCGCGGTAAGCTGTCTACCTTTGACAAAGCCCGTCTGGTCCTCTGTGACCACCTCAGGTACACAGTCTTCTAGCCTTTTGGCTAGGATTTTGGCCAGTATTTTGGCGTCTGCATTCAGCAGAGATATGGGTCTGTATGACCCACATTCCGTTGGGTCTTTGTCTTTCTTAGGTATCAGCGAGATTGAGGCCTGTGCTAACGTGGGTGGCAACGTGCCCCTAGCTAGCGAGTCTGTGAACATCTCCCGCAGGTGCGGGGCCAGCGCTGTCGCAAATTTTTTGTAGAAGTCCGCCGGGAATCCGTCCGGTCCCGGCGCCTTCCCCGCCTGCATGGAGCTAATGCTCTCCATGATCTCTCCCAGTGCTAGTGGTGCTTCCAGATCCCGTTTTCTGCCCTCTCCCACAACTGGTATGTCCAGTCCGTCAAGAAACCGGTTCATCCCAGCCTTCCCCGTTGGGGGCTCTGAGGTGTACAGCTCTTGGTAGAAGGCCTTGAAGGTTTTGTTAATCCTCTCTGGTTCTGTTTCCAACGTGCCTCTGGTATCTCTGATTTGCGCAATTTCTCTGCTGGCTGCCTGCTTTCTCAGCTGGTGGGCCAACAGGCGGCTGGCTTTGTCTCCGTGTTCGTATAGGGCCCCGCGTGCCTGGCGGAGTTGGTGTACTGCTTTCCTGGTGGAGAGCAGGTCAAAGTTCCTTTGTAATTCTTTTCTCTCCGCCAGGAGTTCTACAGTCGGGGCCTCGGAGTATTTATGGTCTACCTCCAGTATGGAGTCGACCAGCTTCTGCCTAGCCACCCTTTCCTCCCTAGGGGCCTCACGGTAGCATGGTGGTTAGCATCAATGCTTCACAGCTCCAGGATCCCAGGTTCGATTCCCGGCTGGGTCACTGTCTGTGTGGAGTCTGCACGTCCTCCCCGTGTGTGCGTGGGTTTCCTCCGGGTGCTCCGGTTTCCTCCCACAGTCCAAAGATGTGCGGGTTAGGTGGATTGGCCATGCTAAATTGCCCGTAGTGTAAGGTTAATTGGGGGGATTGTTGGGTTACGGGTATACGGGTTACGTGAGATTGAGTAGGGTGATCATTGCTCGGCACAACATCGAGGGCCGGAGGGCCTGTTCTGTGCTGTACTGTTCTATCTATCTCTTTGCGCTTTGTAGGCTATGATTTCCCCTCTTAGTACGGCCTTAAGCGCTTCCCAGAACGTGGAGGGTGAGACCTCCCCGTTTTGGTTGATCTCAGTGTACTCCGCTATGGCCTGCGCTATCCTTTCGCTGAAGGCCTTGTCGGCTAGTAAGGCACCGTCCAACCTCCATTTGGGGCGCTGGGCCCTTCCCGTCTCTAGCCGCACATCCATGTAGTGTGGAGCGTGGTCTGATATCACAATTGCGGAGTATTCCACCTTGTCTATCTCTGGAAGCACCGTTTTCCCCACCACAAAGAAGTCAATTCTGGTGTACACGTTGTGTACTGGGGAGAAGAAAGAGAATTCTTTCTCCCCCGGGTGGGCGAATCTCCAGGGGTCTACTGCTCCCATCTGCTCCATATAGTGACTGAGTTCCCTTGCCATGTTTGAGGTTTTCCCCGTTCTGGGGTTTGATCTGTCCGTCGTTGGGTCCTGTACACAGTTGAAGTCCCCCCCCATGATTAGTCGGTGCGTCGCTATGTCCGGGATTTCTGCCATGGTCTTTTGGATGAAGCTCGTGTCGTCCCAGTTGGGCGCGTACACGTTAACTAGAACTACCGGCGCCCCATCCAGGGCCCCGCTGACCATGACATACCGTCCCCCTGGGTCCGTAACCGTCTTTGTCGCCCTAAACATTGTCCTCTTGCCAATCAGGATCGCCACCCCCCTGGCCCTTGCCCCATAACAGGAATGATAGGTTTGTCCCACCCAGCCCTTTCTTACCCGCAGTTGGTCCTGCTCCCTCAAGTGCGTCTCTTGGAGGAAGACTATGTCGGCCCTCATGTTTCTAAGGTGGGTGAGGACTCTAGATCTCTTCACTGGGCCGTTAAGTCCCCTTACGTTCCAGGTGACTATTCTGGTGAGGGGCTTCTGCCCCCTTGCTCCTATGGGGTTAACCATATTTGTCCGGTGGACGCGCCCCTGCCCTCTGGGGTTTCCCTTTGTTAGGGGGCCGTCCAGGATGTCCACTATCACTGCTCTCCCCATGCGGTCGGGTCCCTGCGCTCCGGGGTTCCCCCTTGTCCCGGGGACACCCGCCATGGCCGTCCACTGTGTGTCCGCCACGCGGGTAGTCCCCTGCACTCCGGGGGGCCCCTTCACCCACAGACCGTACTGGGTGGGTGCTTGCAGCAGTTCCCTGTTTCGAGCCCTTATCTGTGGCACTTTGTGGCCCTATTCCCTTTCTGGCCTCTTTTGTCCCTTCGTCCCTGCATTTCCCCTCCCTGGTCTTTCGCCCCCCGAGTGCCCCCCCCCCCCCCCCGCTCTATCCCTTTCGGGGATACCCCTGTATACCCCTCCATTGCCCCCCTCTCCCCCATTCCTGTCCCCATTTGCTCTCCCACCTTTGATGGGTGATCCCCCCCTCCCCTGCCTGGCGCCTTCCCCCCTGTTGGGGGTGCGCTGCGGCCCTGCTCTGTTGCGCGCCCCCTTCGCTAGCTTTCCTGCTAGCACGGTGGCTCCTCTCTCGGAGGTTGCTGTCCCGCTTCCCCTCTCCCCTCTCCAGTACTCCCGTTCCCTCGTGCCGGGGCCTGGCCTCCCACCTGGGGCGGGCCCTTGGGCATTGGGTTGTTTTTCGTTCTGGGTGTTCCTGCCAGGGGGGAGGGGGCTGGCTTTGCCTCGCCCCCCCCACCCCCCCGTCGGCATGACGTATCTCCTTGCCATGGGCCCCTCGTCCCTACTTCCCATGGCGTTTTTCCAGCCCGTGCTCCTCGACGAATCTATTCGCCTCGGCAGGGGCTGTAAAGAAATATTCCTTGTGTTGGTATGTGACCCAGAGTTTTGCTGGGTACAGCATACCAAAACGTACTTTGTTCTTATAGAGAGCTGCTTTCGCTCTGTTGAACTCCGCCCGTCTCTTAGCTATGTCCGCTCCAAAATCCTCGTAGATTCGGATGGCGTGCCCGTCCCAATTGCAGGCTCTATTCTCCTTGGCCCAGCGCAGGATTGTCTCCCTATCCCGGTACCGGTGCAGTCTGGCTATAACTGCTCTCGGTTTTTCCCCTTCCTTGGGCTTCGGGCGCAGTGACCGATGAGCTCTGTCCATTTCCGGTGGGGTGGGAAAAGTTTCCCGCCCCACTAAGGAGCCCAGCATCGCAGCCACGAATGTTGTGGGATTTCTACCCTTTATCCCCTCTGGCAGGCCCACTATCTTAATATTTTGCCTTCTCGAGCTGATCTCCTGGTCGTCTACCCTGCCCTTCAGGCTCCCCTGTGTTGCACTCAGTTTCACCATTCCCCTCTCCAGGGATATGACCCGGTCGCTCGCGTCAGTCGCTGCCTTCTCCAGCTCTTTAATGGTTGCCTCCTGGGCTTCCAGTATCTTCCCTTGGGCATCCACTTTCTTCTCCAATCTGGTCAGAACCTGCTGCACCCCTGACATGGCCCTGGTCACTGCTGCCTGTGCTGCGGCCTCTGCGTCTGCTTTTAACTCTGCCTTGATTGCCTGCAGCTGCTCCCTCACCACCTCGGCAAAGGCTTCCTTCCAATTCACGCCCCCCTCTAACCCCAGGGGAGAGGTTGCCCGCCCGTCCAGCTCTTCTGGATGCGGCGAAACATCCTTCCCGCCGCTTCGCGTGTTGACTCGTTTGCCCGAGCTGGCTTGCCCTTTGCCCCGTCTACTTCCGGTGCCCCCTTTCTCTTGGCTCCCTTCTGGCATTTTTTTCTCCCCCTTCCCCTTCATCTTTTCTTCTCTCCTTGTTCTTCTTTTCCCCCTTTTCCGCACCCTATTTTTATTTTATTTATTATTATATATCTATATATATATATATATATATATATATTTTTTTTTTTTTTTTTTAAATTTATTTCCCCCCTTCTTTCCTTTACCCCTTTTCTCTTTACCAGTTTTCTTTTGGGTTTTTTTTTAAAAAAAAGAACAGAAATACAAGTCTCTTTTTTCTTTTGTCTTCTCTCCCCACTCAACCAGGAGAGAGAGAGAGAGAGTCCCTTTGTCTCTTTGTCCTTGCCACGTGGTGGTCACTGCAATTGGGGGAGGGGGGGGGGGGGAGGGGCGAGTGGGCCGGTGGTCGCTGCCGGGTGTCCCCGCTGCTGGCTGGGGGGGGGGGGGGGGGTCCCGCTGCTGGTTGGGAGGGGGGGGTCCCGCTGCTGGTTGGGGGGGGGGGGGGGAAGAGAGAAGAGGGGCCGCCGCCGCCGCACCGCTCCTGGCCCGCGTGGGGGGGGGGGGGGGAGAAGAGAAGAGGGGCCGCCGCCGCCGCACCGCTCCTGGCCCGCGTTGGGGGGGGGGGGGGAAGAGAAGAGGGGCCGCCGCCGCCGCACCGCTCCTGGCCCGCGTGGGGGGGGGGGGGGGGGGGAAAGAGAAGAGGGGCCGCCGCCGCCGCACCGCTCCTGGCCCGCGTGGGGGGGGGGGGGGGGGGGGGGGGGGGGAAGAGAAGAGGGGCCGCCGCCGCCGCACCGCTCCTGGCCCGCGTTGGGGGGGGGAAGAGAAGAGGGGCCGCCGCCGCCGCACCGCTCCTGGCCCGCGTGGGGGGGGGAGAAGAGAAGAGGGGCCGCCGCCGCCGCACCGCTCCTGGCCCGCGTGGGGGGGGGGGGGGGGGGGGAGAGAAGAGGGGCCGCCGCCGCCGCACCTGGCCCGCGGGGGGGGGGGGGAAGAGAAGAGGGGCCGCCGCCGCCGCACCACTCCTGGCCCGCGTGGGTGGGGGGGGGGGGGGAGGGAGAGGGGTTGGACCTGCTGCTGCTGGGCCCCCCTGTCGCTGCCTCTCCTCTGCCGCCGCCGTCACCGCTCCTCTGCCGTCGCTGTCGCTCCTGCTCCGCTGCCGCTCCGCTGCCGTCCGGCTCCGCTGCCGCTCCAGCTCCGCTGCCGCTCCGGCTCCGGTGCCGCTCCGGCTCCGCTGCCGCTCCGGCTCCGCTGCCGCTCCGGCTCCGCTGCCGCTCCGGCTCCGCTGCCGCTCCTCTGCCGGCGCTCCGCTTCTCCTCCTCCGCCGTCCGGCCTGTCGGGGGGGGGGTTGTTCTTGTCTGGCGCTTGCGGGAGCCCCTCTCCCTGCGACCTCCTCGCTCGCCGCCCGGAAGTCGAATCCCTTTCCTCATATGGCAGTCCTCCATACCCTGGATCATCTGAGTAAACCTCCTCTTTACTGCCTCCAATGATGATATACCTTTCCTTAAATAAGGGGACCAAAACTGTATTTTTCTAAATGTAGCCTCACTGGTACAATGCACATTTTGCAGCAAAACCTCGTTACTTTTATACTCCAGCCCACTCAAAATAAAGCCAACATTCCATTTGCCTTCCATATTAACTTCTGCACCTGGGTTTCATGAACAAGGACCCCCAATTCCCTTTGTGCTATAGCTTTTTGCAGTCTATCTCTATTTAAATAATTATCTGCCTTCGCATTCTTTCTTACAAAATGAACAACCTCACATTTTCCCACATTGAATTCCATTTGTCAATTTCTACCCACTCACTTAACCTGTCAATATCTCTCTGTAAACTATTTATATCCTCCTTACAGTTTACCTTCCTTCCCACCCTTGGTCACATTACACTCTGTTCTTTTCTTCAACTCATTTATATTGTGAAATATACTGATCCAGCACTGATCCCTGTGGCACGCCACTGGTTACTGCCTCTAATCCGAGATCTATTTATACATTTATGTGTAATAACATGATGAGACATTTCAGTTGGAATTAGGTAAATGGACAAATCTAGAAGATATATCAATTGAAATAAAAAGCGTTCAGTGATTTTTTTTTAAAATGTATGGAATGCTGGTAACCTTGCCGTTTTGGAAGTCTTATTGCTCTCCAGTTACTCTAAAATGTATTTAATATCCTGCCCCGATTCGCTCTACCAAAATGCATCACCTCAAATTTAATCAAACTCCATCTGCCATTCATCGCTCCCCTGGCCCAATTGATCAAGATCCCATTGCAATTCTAGATATTTTTCTTTGTCCACTATGCCACCAATCTTGATGTCATCCGCAAACTTACTAACCAAAACTCCTAAATTCTCATCCAAATAATTTCAGATAAATAACAAATAACAGTGGACCCAGCACTGACTGGAAATGTTTCAATTCAATCCCTGATTTGTGATTAATTAGTTGAGCCTGATAGGGTAACAACAGACACTAGAATTGCAGAGTTTTAAGGAGACGGAAAGCTCTGAAGAGTGACGTAGACTTGAAACATTAACTCTGTTTCTCTCTCCACAGTAAGAAGTCTCACAACACCTGGTTAAAATCCAACAGGCTTATTTGAAATCATAAGCTTTCGGAGTGCTGCTCCTTCATCAGGTGAAGTGGAGGCAGATTCACAATCACAGCATATATGGGAGACACACAATTGCCAGATAATTACAGATTGGAATGTGAAGAATGGTTGGAATGTAAGTCTTTACAGATAAACAAATCTTGACAGGACACCTGGCTTGAGACAATTCACACCTCGATTACCTGTGATTATCACTCACTCCACTCACACTGACTGTTCCTGTAAAGATTTGTTTATCTGTGAAGACTCACACTTAAACTATTGCTTAATTTCCATAACTGTAAAACAATTACCTGAACAGGACCAATACTTTTGTTTCTACCTCCTGGCATTCCATCCTCCCTGATTGCTGAAAAAAAATAAAATAAAAACTTATCAGATTAACAACACCACCATTAGTGCATTTACAAGACTGATTTTTATTCTCTTCTAAAATTTGTGCATAGCACAAAATTTGTACAAGATCTGCTCTTGTCACACATCAATTAGAAAACAGGCAGATAATATAACCAGGTTTCTGCCAATGTTACTCTGAGCCAACCATTAACAATCAAACAACAATTACACTGAAGGCACTCTTCTGTTGAATCTCCTTCAAACCAAAAGCATCCAACATCGACTTGCCTCCCCTGCCTTTAATGTTGATGGGACTATGAATCGGATCGTTGTAACCTGAATCCTTCTTTTCTATGTGCTTAATATTAAAATCTCTTTTTTAATATACGGAAATTATATTTTAAAAAGGTGACTAATATATTTCCCCCAACAGATAAAGTATTGCCATTATATATTCTGAAAAACAAGATGCATTCTTCAAAAACAATATAATTTATGTATGAGAGGTTACTACCATCCACAAAATTTTAGACAAATAGATAATCTTTGTGCAGGTATGAAACATGTGCATTTAATATGAAAATCAATTTCTTGAGCATTAATATAAATTCCAATTGAGTAACTCAATAAAACATGTATATAATATCCTTTATCCCATATTCCTAAATATCTAAGTTTTGCTAAAGTAGAAATATTGCATTCTATGGTACCAAACTTTGGTTCATACTGTTTGAACTCTGGCAAACTCCTTAATTTATTTTAATCAAAACCTTGTTCCAATAGCAAATATATTTGTGAATGATCAATGAGTCCTAAAAACAGTAACCAAAAGGTGCAACAATTCTTATCTGTTTCCCGAATAACTAGTTAAGTTAGATTATCACTAGCTATTTTAAAGCTGTGAACTAGTTTTACAAGATATTAAAGGCTGTCTGCTACTCTGTATTAGTTTGATAAAGTGTTCAAAAAATCAAGGGAAATCAGGTGGAATTTTCAATATTTAAATTAACATTTATGAAAAGCATTTCTAAGGTATTATTTAGTTTTTAAGATTGGAACAGAGAAGGAAATCCTCGGAGGTCATTTACTATAATTTTAGATGGCCACAGCACATTGTATTATTATGAATTATTGGACACCAAGGCCTGCTTTGTATCACACAGTGCATGTGACAATGCAATCCAGAAGTACTTGGAGCATTAAACACTGATGCACCTCATGTGTATCAAGCTTATCAAGGCCAAAAACTACTGTCACTGACATAAAAGCCCATAATATGATCAAATTGTCCAACAGCCAACCCTAGGACAAAAATTGGACTCCATCATATCCATTTTCAGGGCACAAAATTGCAGATGTACATCCATCATATTAATTTGACTGACATTGCGGTGTTCCCGAAATAGCCACCAAGGAACTTTCTTTTGCAAGTGGCAGGCCTGATGTCAGTTTCATAACCCCACACCGTAATTTGGTTGTCTTTCCAGATTCTTCTGGATCTTAAAGAGGCTGCTGCAGACCACCATAAAATTGTATTCTTTTTTCTCTTCATCTTAATTTGGTGCAAGGAGGAGCAGGAATTTTTCTCCCGGCTCCACAGCAATGCCGTGGGCTGCTGTCAGTCTGCACCTCCCCTTCTCGTTCGGCTTCTCACTCTTTGCATACACACACAATGGTACCTACCCAAGAGTTGCTGCCAGGGTTATACTTAAGTTGAATTGGCATAAGGCAACAAGCTGCCTCTTGATATCGATTGGCCTCCAGAGCTCACTGCAATTATGAAAATGAAGCCAGAGCGGGATTCTCCCCTACCGGGCGGGGCAAGGGGGTCCCGGCGCTGAGGAGTCGCGTGAACCACTCCGGCATTGGGCTGCCCCAAAGGTGCGAATCCTCCGCACCTTCAGGGGCTCGGCCCGCCCTGAGTGGTTTGCGCGACTCCTCGGTGCTGAAGAATAGAGTGCCCCCACGGTACAGACCGGCAGATCGGTGGGCCCCGATCGCGGGCCAGGCCACCGTGGGGGCACCTCCCGGGGCCAGATCCGCCCCCCCCCCCCTCCCAAAGAACCACGGAGGCTGCCCGCGCTGCCAGGTCCCGCCGGTAAGGACCTACTCCAATTTACGCCGGCGGGACTGGCAAAAAAACGAGCGGCCACTTGGCCCATCGCAGGTTGGAGAATTTGACAGCCGGCGGGGGCGGGATTCATGCTGACCCCCGGCGATTCTACGACATCGTGCATCAAACATGTTAATCTGATCCTTAAAATCAAGCGGCAACCTCCCACTACGTAATGGAACAGTTACCATGGCAAATGTCCTCTCTTAAACAGAACTCATCATTTTTTTCTATTTTTAAAGAGCAGCTGCACTGCACCTAGTATTCCGACTTTTTCCCCAGAATTAGTCTGCTGTTTAAAGAGGAACTATGGATATTGATCATTATTTGTAAGTTTTGGAAGAGAAGAAAGCAGAGTTGAGGGGCACACATAATGGATAAATTTTCACCTTATGTGATCAAATACAAAATAACCATAACAGCTACATCTATACAAACCAAGATAATCATACACGGATGCAGGAAAGCTTGTATGAGAAGACTCTGTGGGGGACACAACAGAACTTTTTTATTATCCTGAGGCCAAACCAATAAGCCATTGTAAGGATAGAGAAGGTGTTTGTGTCTGTAGAGATGATTGCAACTTGAATTTATGGTTCACGGTCTTCTAAGTAACAGTAAGAGATAAATGGCAAAGCTCCCTCAACCTGCTGTGCACACTTGCATAATGCTGATCACAGATATCTTTTTGTTCAACCCACATTATTCATCAATTTCCCTATGGAAAACTGGAAACAATTCAATGAATCCCACACTATTATAATCTAGTTGGATTTGCCAAAGCACAGGATATTATAGATAGCACATGTTGCTGTATGGATCCTCAGCCACAGAACCATTTGTTTTTAAAAATTCTCTCATGGGATGTTAGCAGCACTGGTAAGGCCAGTATTAGCTACACATCCATGGTTGCCCTTGAGAAAATTATGGTGAGCCACTTTCGTGAACCGCAGCAGTTCATGTGCTGCAGGCACTCATACCCTGTGTTCCGGGATTTCAGTCACAATGAAGGAGCAGCAATTTAATTCCAAGTTAGGATGGTGTGCGGTTTGCGAGGAAACTATCAGGTGGTGCTGTTCCCATGTATCTGCTGCCCTTGTCCTTCAAAGTGGTAGAGGTCAGTAGTTTAGAAGTGCTGTTGAAGGAGCCCTTTGTTAGTTGTTTCAGTGCATCTTATTATGGTACGCACTGCCGCCACTTTGCATTGGTGGTGGAGGGAGTTCCAAAAACAGAAAGGAGATAAAATAATTCCAAGTCAATAGTGGTGATATGCAGGTATGCATATCTGTATATGACTGTACAAATGTATAAAGCTGTTTATCAAGGAAAGTAATCACAGCTATGAATGACCTCCTCAGCATAAGGGGAGGCAGTGGCGTAGTGATAATGTCACTGCACTAGTAATCAAGCCCTGGAGACAAGGGTTCAAATCCCACCATAGCAGTTGGTGGAATTTGAATTCAATTACCTGCATCAAAAATAATTTGCTGGTCATCAGTGATGGTAACCATGAAATCATTGTAGATTTTTGTAAAAATCCAACTGGTTCACTAATTTCCTTCAGGAAAAAAAATGGGCTGGTTTCTCCATTTATGAGACTAAGTGTTGACGCCGCGCAGAATTCATGGACTTTCACGACAGCAAAACTGGCGCCACACCTGGACCGATTTAGTTACCGCTGAGGGGCTAGCACCAGCGCCACGTGGAACACAATCAATCTAGTGAGAAACGGCGTGGGATTCACCAGTTTTGTGATTGACACTCAGGAGGCTGACAGCTTCACTTCACTTTTCACACACACTATCCCAGCCAACAAGATGGCAGCGGAGAGCGGCACCAATGTTCGTGGAAGCAGAGCTCGAGACCCTCTTGGACACTGGAGGAGAGAAGGATGACCATGTACCCCGAGCCCAGGAAGGAGGCTGGCAGCTGCTGCTTTTTGCATGCCTGGGACAGTCACTGCCATGGGCAATGTCGTCCGGAGTTTACGTCAGCAGTGCCATAAAAATCTGCAAAACCTCCTCAGGGCTGTCAGGGTGATTACTGTGCCACTGGCCTGTAACCCGACACCCCCCCCCCCCCAGTGGGCGGGTGAAACGCCACCCTGCATCACATGTCAGTACCCATACTGGCCGCCATGGCCTGGTGTCCTGGCCACTGAGGCCACCAGCTACCCACACACTCGGCTGCATGCGCCGACTGTCTAACACTGTAATTTTCTGTCTCCTGCCAGGAGAAGGCCGTCCACAACTGCTGGAAGCGGGACAAGGCAGGGGGGAAACTGCCGGACCTGCAGCCCCTCACTGTGGGTAAGAAGAAGGCCCTGACGTGGTCAGCGGCCCGGAGAAAAGGGAGGTTGCCGAGGTGGAGTATGGCCGCAGGCGAGTAAGTGAGACCCCGCTTAATTGCGGTTTCCAGCCCTCAGCCCATGACACAGGAGACCCTGGAACTCAAGTCGGAAGACGACAGTGATTTTCCATCACAGCTGTCTCCAATACTCTCCACCATCCCAGAGACACACAACTTGCTTGGACACTTTAGTGAAGACACTCCTGGGACACACTCTGCTGCACACACAGCTGACCCTCTACAACAGGTGGAGGTAGGAACACCCGAGGGGGCGGACTGTTGGAGGGCAGACCGACCCCAGGGACTAGCTGCCGTCCAGCTTCTGGAACAGACCGTCCCACAATCATGCAGATGCAGAGCCAGGGACTACACGAGAGGTTGTCGGCAAGCATCCAGTACCTGCAGGTGCAGTTGGAATATTCCAACCGCATGCAGCAGCAGGAGATGGTATCGATAATGTGTGCCACCCAGACCAACACCGCATGGGTGGCGTCAGCGGTAGAGGCATTGAATGCCTGTGGCATTCTGTGCAGGCGTTGGCTGACACCTAAGGCATGGTTACCATCTCACAGGCAACCATGTGCCAGAGCCACCTGGAAATCACAGTAGTGCTCCTGAGTGTGACCTGACAGCAGGCCATGGCTGGAATATCGGCGGCATTGCCCAGGCGCTGGCCGACGTGGTGCAGACACAGAGGGAGGTGGCCCAGTCCCAGAGGGTGATAGCGCAGTCACTGGTCGATGTGACACAAATCCAGAAGGTGCTGGCACTGTCAATGGGTGATGTGGTCAGTCCCAGACGGTGATGGTCCACTCCCTGTACTCCATGGCCGCAAGCGTGTGGATCCTCGTCTCCAGGACGACTGGCAGTGGCAGGTGTTTGGGGGAGTCTCAGGGGATAGCTCAGCTCGCACCCCAGTCCCATAGAGTAGCCCGGGTGTCATCGGGCATCCCGAGGGAGGAGGAGGTGGGGTCCGTACCGGTGACATTGGCAGGGAGGTGCTGGAACACTCCAGCACCTCGGATTCCCCCCCCTTCCCCCTCCTGTACCTGGGGCATCTGGTTGACAGCGGGTAAAACAGGGAAGCATCATGGCACCTGGGACACCTGAGCAGCTGCCGGTTGCCCCAGAAGACGGCTGCCAACGGGGATCCAGGTCCAAGGCAGGAATCATAGAAAGCCGCATCTATTCCTGCTGTACTGTCCAGAAAACCACTTAGAAGTAGCGTTAGGGCCCGTAAGGCCAAAACGTTAGACACTGGTTAAGTTGGCATGGGTGCAAGGCACAGTTTAGTTATAGGGGCTAGGGCACAACCCTGCAAATATTTGTTCACATTAAACACCTGTTACCACGGTTACAACCTGTCTTGGTGCTCTGTCAGATGGGTGTGGGCTGGTGGGTGATGCGACCATCAATCAATTCACACGAGACGGAGAGTAAAAGTGAACAGTGGTTTTAATACACTAGATCTGTGCCTGCCTGTGACTGCTCTGTACTGAGGTTTACATATCACCCTCGAGGGGGTGGAGCCATAGGCGGAGCCCACAAGGGCATCAACCTCATACAACACAGCACAGTGGTGAATTATAATAGCATACGTTCAGCACATTCACCCCCTGTTAAAAAATTGAAGTCCAGCGGGGTTGAAGTGGGCTCACAGATCGAGTTTGTCCGGTGCCTTGTTCGCTCTCTGTGATCGCCTCAGCTCCGGCTTCGCTGCGGGCACGGGTGTTGGGCTTGTTGACTCCAGGAGCGTGTCATCTGGAGCTTCATCACTGTAGGTCGGCGATGGGGGGAGAGGGGGGTGTAGGCCATGTAGGGGCGGGGGCGGTGTCCGGTGTAGGGAGTAGGTGGTGGCCGCGGGGGAACCAGCGGGTGCCAGATCCCGGAGGGAGACTGTATCTGGTCGGCCATCATGGTGCGCCACATAGGCATACTGAGGGTTGGCAAGAAGGAGCTGGACCCTCTCGACCAGGGGGTCGGACTTATGGCTCCTCACATGCTTTCGGGGGAGGACAGGCCCCGGTGTTGTCAGCCAGGTTGGAAGCGAGACCTCGGAGGTGGATTTCCTGGGGAAGACAAATAGGTGGTCATGGGGGGTCTCGTTCGTGGTTGTGCAAAGGAGAGATCTAATGGAGTGGAGCGCGTCGGGGAGGACCTCCTGCCAGCGGGAAACTGGGAGACTTCTAGACCGTAGGGCCAGAAGGACGGCCTTCCATACCGTTGCATTCTTCCTCTCCACCTGTCCGTTTCTCCAGGGGTTGCACCTGGTAGTCGTGCTCGAGGCAATGCCCTTACCGAGCAGGTACTAACGCAGCCCGTCGCTCATGAACGAGGAGCCCCGGTCACCGTGGACGTAAGTGGGGAAACCGAACAGGGTGAAGATGCTATGCAGGGCCTGAATGACAGTGGCCGCGGTCATGTCGGGGCATGGTATGGCAAAGGGGAAACGGGAATACTCGTCAACGACAGGGCATTTGGGGACTCGTTGAGCTTCCCCGGATGGTACAGAATATCGTAATTATAGGTGGAGAGCTCGATTCTCCACCTCAAGATTTTATCATTCTTGATCTTGCCCCTGTGTGTTGTTGAACATTAAAGGCTACCAAACGTTGGTCGGTGACGAGGGTGAACATCCTACCAGCCAGGTAATGCCTCCAATGCTGCACAGCTTCCACAATGGCTTGAGCTTCCTTTTCGACCGTGGAGTGTCGAATCTCGAAGGCATTGAGGGTATGGGGAAAAAAAGGCCATGGGCCTTCCTGCCTGGTTAAGGGTAGCGGCCAGGGCGACATCTGACGCATTGCTCTCCACCTGGAAGGGGATGGATTCATCCACCGCATGCATCGTGGCCTTGGGTAATTTCTGCCTTGATGTAGCTGAAGGCCAGGCGGGTCTCAGTCGTCAGGGGGAAGATGGTGGCTTTGATAAGTGGGCGGGCTTTGTCCGGATAGTTGGGGACCCACTGGGAGGCATCTTTTCAGGGCCTTGGGGCAGTGGGGAAGGGGGAGTTGCAGGAGGGGGCGCATACGGTCGGGATCGGGCCCTAGAACTCCGTTTTCCATGACATAGCCGAGGATGGCTAGTCGGGTTGTGCGGAAAACGCATTTCTCCCTGTTGTAGGTGAGATTGAGGGCTTGGGCGGTTTGGAGGAACTTCTGAAGGTTAGCGTTGTGGTCATACTGATCATGGCCGCAGATGGTGACATTATCCAAGTACGGGACGTGGCCCGCAGCCCGTACTGGTCCACCATTCGGTCCATCGGTTCTTTGGAAGACCAAGGGTTGGTGACGCCGAAGGGAACCCGGAGGAAGTGGAAGAAGCAGCCGTCTGCCTCAAAGGCCGTGTAGTGGCGGATTGGAGCTGGTGGTATGCGGACTTCAAATCTACCGTGGAGTGTCCGCTATACGGGTTGCGTGCACTGATTTATGGTTTGGCTGTAGGCTACAACTATCTGGTTCTTTTCCCTGGTCCAGCCGACCACCACTTAGGCTCTCCAGGGCTATTACTGGCCTCGATGATCCCCTTCCTCAAGAGCTGCTGGACCTCTGATTTGATGAAAGTTCTGTCCTGGGCACTGTACTGCCTGCTCCTGGTGGCGACGCGTTTACAGTCAGCGGTGAGGTTCGCGAAGAGTGGGGGAGGGGCGACCTTAAGGGTCGCGAGGCTACATACGGTGAGAGGGGATAGGGGTCCACCGAACTTCAGGGTCAGGCTCCCAAGGTTGCACTGGAAGTCCAGTCCTAACAGGAGAGGAGCGCAGAGATGGGGGAGGACATAGAGTTTAAAATTGGCGTACTCGGCGCCCTGTATCGCGAGGTTCGCGACACAGTACCCCAGGATCTGCACCGAATGTGATCCGGAAGCGAGGGAGATTGTTTGTGATGCAGGGTATAGCGCCTTACCGTGTCTGGATGTGTGAAGCTCTCCGTGCTCCCAGAGTCAAACAGACAGGGCGTTTCGTGCCCATTGGCCCGGACGGTCATCATTGAGTTCTTGAGATGCTTGGGCTGTGACTGGTCGAAGGTGACAGCGTCGTGGTCGGAGGTAGTGGGGTGGTCCCAAGATGGCGCCCCCTGTCAGTTGCACATGTTGGGTGGCGTTGAAGATGGTGGCCAAAATGGCAGCCCCCATGAGTCACACGTGTTGGTTAGGGTTAAAGATGGCGGCCCCCATAGGTAGCACGAGGCGGATGACGCGTCAGAAGGGGGAAGTACCGGCAGACACACAGGGGTGCTGTGGGGTCTGCGGGCCTGTGAGTCTGTGAGTTGGGCCTGTGATTTAGGAGCTCTTGAGTTGGGCCAAGCAGACTTTGTCAAAATGCCCTTTCTTGCCGCAGTCGCTGCAGGTCGCGTTCCGGGTCGGGCAACGCTGCCTGGGGTGCTGGTTCTGACCACAGAAATAGCAGGGCGGCCTCCAGGGTTGGGCGGGCAGCTGTGTGGTACAAGCCTGGGATGCCCTCTGGTCGGGTGTCCACGTGGGAATCGCGTGGTCAGAGGGGAAAGCATTTAAGCTCTGGAAAGCTACTTCTAAGGAGGTGGATAGTTTTAGCACCTCTTCTAGGTCGAGGGCACCCTTTTCTAGCAGGCGCTGTCTGACATAGTTGGACCCGCCCCAGCTACATAGGTGTCCCAGATGGCCAGTTACATGTGCTGCGAGGCTGCGATTTCCTCTTAATTGCAGTTTCGAGCGAGTGCCCTCAGGTCGCGTAGGTATTCCTCCAGCGATTCCCCGGGGCGTTGGTGACGAGTGGTGAGGAGATGCTGCGTGAACACTTCGTTCACCGGCCTCACGTAATGTCTTTTCAGGATCGCGACCGCGTCTGCGTACGTGATCGCTTCCTCGATTAGTACGGAGATTCTGTGGCTCACCCAGGCGTAGAGGAGACTCAGCTTCTGTTCCTCGGAGACGGTGGGCGAGGAGGAGGCGACGAGGTAGGCTGCAAAGCAGCGGAGCCGGTGCGAAAAGATCCCCTTGGCTTCGGTTGCCTGTGGGTCGAGTTCCAGTCGGTCAAGTTTGAGGGCGGCTTCCATTGCGATATCGTAGCGTATTAAATTGACGCGACCATCAATTCACACGAGACGGAGTAGAAGTGAACAGTGGTTTTAATACGCTAGATCTGTGCCTGCCTGCGACTGCTCTGTACTGAGTGCCGCCTACAGGCTTACAGGTATTTAAATACCACCCCCAAGGGTGTGGAGCCACAGGCAGTACCCACAAGGGCATCAGCATCATACAACACAGTACAGTGGTGAATTGTAATAGCATACGTTCAGCATCAACATCATACAGCACAGTACAGTGGTGAATTGTAATAGCATACGTTCACCACAGTGGGTGTGAGGGGTGGGTTGGTGGGTGTGAAGGAATGGGGGCTAGTCTCTCCACCCTTCCCCCCCCCCCCCCCACCCCGCGACAGTCCACACCAACATTGTCTCAGGGAATCAATGGGACCGTGTGATGGAATGGCCAGCTCCCATGCATGGATCACCCAGGTGGACGGTGGGAAGTGCTCTTGGAGGCAGGAGTCGAATGATGCGGAGCACCAGAGCTCATCGCAGAGCGGGTTGTCATTATCCTCCATCCCATGAACCAGACCCACTGTTACTGCCAACCCAGGCCCCCCACCCCGTAGTGCGGCAGGTATGTGTCACGGAGGGGATTGCAGATGAGGGGGTGGGATGTGGTATCTGTGCCCCTGGTCAGTAACTCCCCCCTCAAAGCTGGTGAGCCTGGAGGCGATCGGAGCGCCCTTGCATCTTGGCCCTGGCGCACAAGTCGTGTGGCCTCCCGTGTATGCCTGCGCCCCATGTCCTGCCCATGCTCCTTGTCGGATGAGGCTTGGTGCTCCTCCTCGTCCAGCACATCGCTTCTCTGCTGTGCGATGTTGTGGAAGGCACAGCAGGCAGCCACGATGCAGGCGACCCTCTCTGTATCTTACTGGAGGGCCACTCCAGAGTGCTCCAGACACCTGAACCGCATCTTCAGGAGGCCGAATCACCACTCGATCATGCTCCTGCTTGATGTACGGACGTCGTTGTAATGGGTCTCCGCGCCGGTCTGTGGCTTCCTGATCAGCCATGAACACATGGATAAGGGCGTCTCCAACATGTCAGGAATCATCCAGTGTGCCAGGATGAAGATGCCATGCATACTGTCCGGGTATCAGGTGCAGACGTGAATGATGCAAAGCTGATGGTCACATATCAGCTGCACATTCATTGAGTGGTAACCCTTTTGGTTTGTGTAGAGCGGTAGGTTATCTGCAGGTGCCCATAGGGGAACATGCATCACATCGATCATCCCCTGGACCCGGGCATGGCGGCGAACCCCCCTGCTCCAGCATCCTGGTGGGCTCTGTACACTTTGAAGTGGATGTATTGAGCCGCCTGGGTATAAAGGGCTTCCATGAAAGCACGGATACGCCTCGGCACAGAAGTCTGTGAGATCCCGTACAGGTCCTCACTCGGTGTCTGGAAGGACCCCGTTGCAAAAATGTTCAGGGCGACCGTTACCTTGACGGCCACCGGGAGCGGAAGTCCTCCCCCATACTCTCTTGGTGCCAGGTGTCCCTCTGCTCAGCTAGAGTTTTCAAAGGCATGCCGGGTCCGGCAGAGCTCGATTGACAGGCGATGCCAGTATACACGAAGCCTCATTCGGCGCCTCAATAGCACCTCCTCCTGCTCGTTCTGTTAAGTGGCTACCACCTGCTCCTCTACTGCCCACTCCACTGCTGCTCACTCCATTGCTGCAGCTTCCCTCTTCTCGAGCAGCTCCAGCTTGTACAGCCTCAGGACTTCCCCGAGAGCTGCAGCGACTAGCAGGAAGGACACCATTGCTGGTTGAATTCCAATATCCATTGTCTGTAGGAGGTGAAAGGCCAACGTGTTAGCATGGTGCACCCCCGGGCTACATGGTGGCCCTGCTTGGCGTTGAAAGCTCCATCCCTGAATGCCCCCACCCCACTCCATCCCTGAATGCCCTCCCCCCCCCCCCCCCCCCCCCCCCCCCCCCCGCCCCACCCACTCCATCCCCACACATCTGGCCCTGTCGGTAGCCAGCACTGTGGGGGCCTCTGGCCACAGCGCCTGTCCCTGATGCCTGAGGTACCGTCGACTGCACTGCCCTTGCCAGGGATATGTACCGCAGCCCCGCCCGGCATCCCCATAGGGGGCAGCCCACAGTCGCTCCTCTACGTGCCCTACCTCCTCTCTCTCTCTTTCTCCCTCATCAGCCACAATTCCGGTTTCACAACGTTTAAAAGCACGTCATTGGGAACTCAGCCTATCGGCGGTGAATTGCCGATGCCCCAAAGAATACCGGGTCAAGCCTGCTAATGAAATAAAAATGGTGTTTACTGTATATGCATTCTGGAGCATATTGATGTCGCTGTCGAGGTGGCGTCAAATCGGTTCCGGCTGCAATTTTGGCATTGGAACCTATTTTCCGCCCAATCGTGTTTCCTTATCCGCTGTTGGCCAACTGAGAATCTCGCCCCATATGGCATCCTTACCTGATCTTACCTACATGTGACTCCAGACTTACAGAAATGTGGTTGATTCTGAAAAGCCCTTTGAAATAGCCCAGCAAGCCACATGTCTCAAACTGTTATAAAACTACATGAAATGCCACTGGATGAACCAGGCTTTAACCTAGGCGCCAGAAACAAGAACAGCAAACCTGACCCTGTCAACCATGCAAAGTCCTCCTTACTAACATCTTGGGGTTTGTGCGACAATGTGGAGAGTTGTCCTCAGACTAGACAGGCAATAGCCTGAGACTGAATCATACCTTACAGACAATATCCGAGACCCATCAACATCCATGGGTATGTCCCAATTTCAGGACAGACGCGCAAGAGGTGGCACAGTGGTATATAGTCAGTGGGGGGAGCAGCCCTGGGGTTTTCCCTGGTCATCCTCAACATTGACTTGTGGTCATTTCAAAATCATACTGCAGTCAAACCTCAGGAAGTCTGTTGGTTTGTAGATCGAGCCAGACTTTCCATCAACGAGAGTATCCACTGTTGTCTTATATGGGAACAGTTCATGTGCAGCCCACACCACCAGAGATGGGACACCTGGGGCGGGCTCAAACAGTCATCAACCGGATCATTGGCTGCTGGGATCCCCCTCCCCCTCCTGAGACCTGGCTAGGAGCCAGAGAAGTTTCTGGAAAAGCGAGTGGAGGGAGGATAAAAGTAGGCATCTCAGAGAAACCAGAGGCAGAAGGAGCAGACCACCTTTGCGGGTAGTATAGTCGAATCCTGGGTGTTTCTTGTACATATAGTGGGTAATTTACGGGTTAACTATATTTAATAAAGCATGTTGCATTATATCCGTATTCGTACTTTATTCTACTCATAAATAAAGACATCATAGTTTCATTTATTAAGATTCAGCAGCCTAGTCTCCGACTCAACTACTGCACTCTCCATCTTCATAACAAATTCTATCATGTTAAGGTCAGTCACCCCAAGGGGTCTCGCACAGCGGGAAATCTGCCATCCTAACCTGGTCTGCCAACCTATATGTGACTCCAGACCCACAAAGTGATGTGGTTGACTCTTAACTGTCCCCCTCTGAAATGGCCTAGCAAGCCACTCAGTTCAAGGGAAATTAGGGATGGGCAACAAATGCTGGCCCAGCCAGCGACACCCACATCCCAAGACCGAATAAAAAAAACGATCGACAGCAGGAGGAGACTCCATAAATATAACCATTCACAACGATGGGGAAAACAGCACATCATAGAATCATAGACTCATATAACACAGGAAAGGTCCTTCGGCCCATCATGTCTGCGCCAGTCAAAAACACTTAATTATTCTAATCCCATTTTGCAGCATTTGGCCATAGCCTTGTATGCCCTGGGATCACAAGTGCACATCTAAATTCTTCTTAAATGTTATGAGGGTTTCTACCATCCTTCCAGGCAGCAATTGCAAACTCCCACCACCATCTGGGTAAAAAATCCTTTCCTCACATCCCCTCTAAACCTGCTGCCCCTTACCTTAAATCTATACCCCCTGGTCATTGACCCCTTCACTAAGGGGAAAAGTTGTCTATCTCTACCGCTTATAATTTTATACATTCCAATCATGTCCCCCCTCAGTCTCCTTTGCTTCAAGGAAAACTATCCAAATCGATCCAATCTCTCTCCATAATTAAAACTCTCCAGCAAAGGCACCATCCTGGTAAATCCTCTCTGCACCCTTTCCAGTGCTCTCACACCCTTCTATAATGAGGATTCCAGAACTACACACAATACTCTAGCTGTGGCCTAACCAACATTTTATACAGAGTAAAAGACATGGCTGAAACGCATGCAACCAGCTTCAGCTAGAAATGCTGAGCTGATGTTCCATCTTGACCTCCTCCCGAGGTCTCTAGCATGACAGATTCCAGTCTTCAGCCAATTAAATTCACTCCACATAATGCCAAGAAGGCATTAGATACTGCAGAGGCGATGGGCCCTGACAAGATTTTGGCAATAGTAGCTAAGACCTATGCTCCAGAACAAGCCCTTGGCTAAGTTGTTCAGTATAGATCTAAAACCAGCAATGTAGAAAATTGTCCAGGTATATCTGTAAGCAGCACGACCAATTCAACCCTACCAATTACTACCACATCAGTCTACTCTCGAACATCAGCAAAGTGACGGAAGGGGTCAACGAGAGTGCTATCAAGTGGCATTTGGTCAGCAATAATCTGCCCACTGATGTTCAGATGGAGTTCTGCCAGGACCACTCAGTCCCTGACCTTATTACAGCCTTGGCCCAAAACTGAACAAAGAATTGAACTCTTGAGGTGAAGTGAGCATGACTAGCCTTGACATGAAAATTGCATTTGACAGAGTGTGGCATCAAGGAGACTGAGCAAAACTGGACTCAGAGAGTCAGGGAGCAAGCTCTCTGCTGTTGGAATCATACCCAGCACAAAGGAAGATGGTTGTGGTTGTTGGGAGACCAGTCATCTCAACTCCAGGACATTGCTGTAGGAGTTCCTCATGTTATGCCCATGGCCCAACCATCTTCAGCTGCTTCATAATGACCTATTCTGCATCAAACAGTCAAGAGTGGGGATGTTTACTAATAATTGCAGTACCTTTCACGACTCTCAGATTATCAGTAACAAGAAAGATTCTAACCATCTCCACTTGATGTTCAGCAGCATTACCATGCTTCAGCAGCATCCCCATTATCAACATCCTGGAGGCTTATTATTAATCACAAACTGAACTGTAGCAGCCATAGAAGTACTGTGGATACAAGAGCCAGCCAGAGACTGGGAATTCTGCAGCGAATAACATCTTCTGACTCCACAGAACTTGTCCACCATCTATTAGGTACATGTCAGGATTGTGATGGAATACTCTGCATTTGCTGGATGAGTTTAGCTTCAACAACTGTCAAGAAGCTCTACACCATTCAAAAGAAAGTGGCCCGCTTGATTGGCACCCACCCACCATCTTGAACATTCACTCCCTCCACCACTGACGCAAAGTGCATTCCCTCTATAGCAAGAACATCCTTTCTCAGATAAGAAAACCAAAACTGCACACAATATTCCAGGTGTGGCCTCACCAAGGCCCTGTATAATTGCAGTAAGACATCCCTGCTACTGTACTCTACCTCTCTCTGTGAAGGCCAATATCCATTTGCCTTCTTTGCAGCCTGCTACACCTGCATGCTTACCTTCAGTGTCTGGTGTACGAGGAAACCCACGTCTCGATGCATATTCCCCTCTCTTAATTTATGGTCATTCAGATAATAATCTGGCTTACCGTTTTTGCTACAACAATGGGTAATCTCACATTCATCCAAATTATACTTCATTTGCCATTCATTTACCCACTCAACTTGTCCAAATCACACTGAAGGATTTCTGTCTGCATCCTCTTCACAGCTCACTCTCCCGCCCAGTTTTGTATCATTTGCAAATTTAGAGATATTACATTTCATTCCCTTACCTAAATCATTTATATATATATATATATATATATATATATATATATATCCAATGTTATCCAAGTGCTCTGCCAGTAAATCTTGTATTATGGACTCTAACATTTTCCCCATTAACGAAGTTAGGATGACTGGGTCCATAAATTCCGTTTTCACTCTGACTCCTTTTGTAAATAGTGGGATTACATTAACCATCCTCCAATCTGTAGGAACTGTTCTAGAATCCTGCAAGATCACCATCAATGCATCCACTATCTCTAGGGCCACTTCCTTAAGTGTGCTGGGATGTAGATTATCTGGCCCTGGGGATTTATCGGCCTTCAATCCCATCAATTTCCCCAACACCATTTGTCTACTAATGCTGATCTCCTTCAATTCTTCCCTCTCACTAAATCCTGGTTTTCCAACATATCTGATATGTTATTTGTGCCCTTCTTTGTGAAGGCAGAACCAAAGTATGTATTTCGTTGGTTAGCCATTTCTTTGTTCCCCATTATAAATTCCCCTGTTTCTGACCGTAAGGGGCCTATATTTGTCTTCATCAATATTTTTCTTTTCACATACCTATGAATTGAATATGTTTCACAATTCTAATTCTAATCACAGCAGCTCAAGAATTTGACAAAGTTCTGAAAACCATGGGAAAATGTTGCCAAGCAGTTGTGACTTTAGCAGGATCCACAATTTGAAGTGTAGGCTGAAGTATGCTCCACTGGTGAAGGATATCTTGTTCTCCTCCACCACTTCCTTGATGGCCAACAGGTCAGTCAAAAGGCTAGTCAGGAACATAGTATGTATTCATTGATCAGATGGACCTGGATTCAATGCCAACGAAGTTCACCAGGATTGTAATATTAATATAATTCACTAACAATTGCTGGCATAAACCATTCCCTCCTACCCACTTATATTTTGGCTATTTGTTCAGCTTCCCATCACTACCCAAAACAGAATTTAGCCAGTAATGCATGTTTGCTTTCTTTTTATTCATTCAAGGGATGTGCAATTCACAGCATTCATTGCCCATCCCTAACTGCCCTTGCAAAGGTGATGGCAAATTGTCTTCTTGGCTTTTCTTCGAACAAATCTGAAAGAGATGTTCTTTCTCTTGCCTTTTGAAATCAGCTGCTTCCAGCAGAGCTGTGAGGGCTGCCTTTTGTCTCAGTACCTATTGCCAACTGCAATCAAATTAGCTAAACTAAAAGTTAAAAGCTTCTCTATTGTATAAAATCCCAGTTGCTAAGCGATGCTTAAATACCTCTGCTGGCCTATTTATTCTTCATGATGTAGGCTTCTCCAAGCACAACAGAAACACAGTTGGAACTTAACCAACCCCCAACATACAAACACCTTTGGCCAGCATGAATCGAACTATAGGTTTACCCTTCCAGGCACAGAAACATTAAATTAAACACACTGAAAACGGTACCTTATTTAAGAACATAACTAGGAGCAGGAGTAGGCCATCTGGCACCTCGAGTTTGCTCTGCCATTCAATAAGATCATGGCTGATCTTTTTGTGATGTGGAGATGCCGGCGTTGGACTGGGGTGAGCACAGTAAGAAGTCTTACAACACCAGGTTAAAGTCCAATATGTTACATGTTGGACTTTAACCTGATCTTTTTGTTGACTCAGCTCCACTTACCCGCCTGCTCACAACAACCCTGAATTCCTTTATTGTTCAAAAATCTACCATCTTTGACTTAAAAACATTCAATGAGGTAGCTTCAACTGCTTCATGGGCAAGGACTTCCACAGATTCACAATCCTTTACGTAAAGAAGTTCCTCCTCAACTCAGTCCTAAATCTGCTCCCTTTTATTTTGAGACCATGTCCTCAGTTCTAGTTTCACCCGCTAGTGGAAACAACCACTTTGCTTCTATCTTATCTATTCCCTTCATAATTTTATATGTTTCTATAAGATCCACCATCATTCTTCAAAATTCCAATGAGCATCGCCCCAGTCTACTCAGTCTCTCCTCATAAGCCAATCCTTTCAACTTTGGAATGAACCTCATGAACCTCCTCTGCACCTCCTTCAGTGTCGATACATCCTTTCTCAAGTAAGGACACCAGAACTGTACAGAAAACTCCAGGTGTAGCCTCACCAGCACCATATGCAGCTGCAACATAACCTCCCTGTTTTTAAACTCCATCCCTCTAGCAATGAAGGACAAAATTCTATTTGTCTTCTAAATTACTGGGTGCACCTGCAAACCCTTGTTTTGCGATTCATGCACAAGGACACTCAGGTCCCTCTGCAGCTGCAATTTTTTTTTACTGTTTAAATAATAGTGCATTTCGTTGATATTCCTATCAAAATGAATGACCTCACATTTATCAACATTGTAGTTCATCTTCCAGACCCTTGCCCACTCACTTAAATTATCTATAGCCCTCTGGAGACTTTGTGTTCTCTACACACTGCTCTAGCACTCATCTTAGTGTCATCTCCGAACTTTGACACATTACAATTGGTCCCCAACTCCAAATCATCTGTGTAAACAATTGATCCGAGGCACACCACTAGCCACTGATTGCCAACCAGAAAAGCACCCATTTTCCCCCACACTTTGCTTTCTATTAGTTAACCAATCCTCTAACCATATTAATACATTACCCATAATGCCATGCACCATTATCTTATGCAGCAGTCTTTTGTGCGACATCTGGTCAAATGCCTTCTGGAAATCCAGATACACCACATCTACCAGTTAGTTCCCTGCTGTCCACCGCATTCGTAATGTCCTCAAAGAATTCCAGTAAATTACTAAACATGACCTGCTCTGCCTTTCATGAACCCATGCTGCGTCTGCCCAATGGGACAATTTCTATCCAGTTTACCAATACAAATGTAATTCCCTTAAAACTACCTTTGTTTTCTGAACATTAGCCCAAGCCTAGATATTGTCCAGGTCTTGTTGCATAGGGACATGGACTACTTCTGTGTCTGAAGAGTCGTGAATAGTGAACATTGTGCAATCATAAGCGAACGTCCCGTTTCTGACCTTCCAATGGAGGGAAGGTCATTTATGAAGCAACTGAAGATTGTTGGGCTGTGGACACTATCCTGAGGAACAACTGCATTGGTGTCTTGGAGTTGAGACAACTGACCTATAATCATCTTCCTTTGTGCTAGACATGACTCCAACCAGTGGAGTTTTCCCCCGATTCCCATGGACTTCAATTTTGCTACAACAAATTAACCAACAATTAGAGCAATCCATCAACACTATCCACTTTGTTTGTAATACTAAGGCATTTTAAAAAGACAAATGGAAAACTGAATTCTGAGTCAAAGAAGGAGAGATATTGGAACCCTGATCGAAAGCTCATCAGGGATGTGTATTTTAGGAGGGCTGAAAAGGAGAAGTGGCGAAGAGGTAGAGAGGGAAGGAATACCACCCTAATACATGATTATCAGCATTCGTCATGCACCATCAACTGCTCAATACATACAGTAAACTTTATTGTGCTAAGACTGAGGTACGTTCTCAGTGAGTCACAGACTTTTCTCTGGGAATACTAGAACATAAATGAGCTGACTTTGCATTATAGTATGAGATTAATTCTCTGTTGTATAGACAAAAAGAACAGCCATCTCAATACTTGCATGCAGAGACTTTTGATCCCCAATGCATAGGGTTTTTCTGTGTGGACGCCATTCACCAACTTGTTTCAGGACTGTTTGAGGCTAACAGAGCAAGGGAGGGGGGTGGGGGCACACGTAAGCCTGCGAAACTGCAGGGAACAGATGGGGAAGGGAAGGGAAGGCGGGTGCAGAGAGAGGAAGGGCGAGGCCGGAAAACAGCCAAAACAGATATCACGGGGCCCAGAGCAAGGCCACAAGAAATGGTACCCCCAATGAAACACCAAAAATGAGATGGGTTTGGGGGGGGGGGGAGAGAAGAGAAGGAGAAGGGGAAAAACAGCATTCATGTAAATAGAAGATATGCGCCCACTGTATAATAAGCGACCCAAGAAAAGATTCTGAAACAACAAAATGAAGAGTCAATTTTATTCCTACTGATTTTTTGGGCTATTTTCCATGGGGGTCCAGCAGAATTCCCAAGTAAACTAAGGAGCATCAGTACACTTTCTGTCAAAGCACCAAGCAATTGCATAACTAAATTATTAGGGAATTCTGGAGGTAAGATTACAAAGCTAAATCAGAAGGTGCATATTAAAAAAGGCAGTAGCTGGTAGTTAACACTGCTGCCTCATGGCGCCGAAGTCCCAGGTGCGATCCCGGCTCTGGGTCATTGTCCGTGTGGAGTTTGAGCATTCCCTCCTGTGTGCGTGGGTTTCGCCCCACAACCCAAAGATGTGCAGGGTAGATGGATTGACCACCCAGAATTGCCCTTAATTGGAAAAAAAGAATTGAGTAGTCTAAATTTATTTTTAAAAAGGCAGGTGTTCTTCGTAATATAAACAGGCATGGAGTGCTTTTATCAGACCAATATCTAGATAATTAAAAGGAGCCCAGAAACCCTGGTTGCTAAATATGATTCATTGGATACATCACATGCTTTTTATGATTTCCTTGACTTCAAGCATGATGTGATACATGTTTCAGAACGTGTTTCAGGCTATAAATTATTTATTAATAGATAATAAACAGCAAAAATAGCAAAGACATTTAAATTTATAGTCACATTTAGGCAACTATTCTCCCCGGGTAGTCTGTGTGCACGTGCAAAAGTAATGAATGGTGCGTATTGTTGTTTTGTCACTGACCACCAATCCAGTCCATTATTTTTGTTATCCATTTTATTGCCCTTAATTGGAAAAAAAGAATTGAGTAGTCTAAATTTATTGCTACATGGGACAGGATTCGTAATCGGCGATCGGGTGGAGAATTCATGTTTACGACCGAATTGGGGGTGGCACCTGTTTTCGGATGCTCCGTCCCTTCAAAACAGCGTCATCGAGGAGTACGGCGCACGCCGTTGGGACGGCCTCAGGATGTTATATGAAGGCCCTCTACATGTGGCTGCGTCCTGTGTCCAGCACCGCCAGTCGGGGGGAGCCATGCTACTGGCTGGGGGGGCTTTGGCAAGGGTGGGGGGACCTGTGGGGGTTGGCGAGGGGATGGCCAGGGGTGCACTACCTGGCAGGTCTGGTCTACACGCAGCCGCCGCCATGTTGTACAGTGCGACCACTGCAGGTTATCATCGTGCGCATGCATGGCCACGGACCCAGCAATTCTTCAGGCATTTATATGGGGAAGGCCATGCGTTTTATGTGGCGCGGCTGCTAGCCCCTTACCGGTCAGAGCATCGGTGTGGAGACGGCGCCAACTTTTTTGTCTTAAAACCGGACACTTCCTCCAGACATAGCCTCAAAATCGGAGAATCCAGCCCCTTGTTCAGCCATGTTCTCTATTTTATACTTTATGTTTGTTATATCTCACCTATTCTATTTGGATTTGGTTTTCCTCTGTTTGACATGGAACATACAGTGCAGAAGGAAGCCATTCGGCCCATCGAATCTGCACCGACCCATTTAAGCCCTCACTTCCACCCTATCCCCGTAACCCAATAACCCCTCCAAATCTTTTTGGTCACTAAAGGCAATTTATCATGGCCAATCCACCCAACCTGCACATCTTTGGACTGTGGGAGGAAACCGGAGTACCCGGAGGAAACCCACACACACACGGGGAGGATGTGCAGACTCCACACAGACAGTGACCCAAGTCGAAATCGAACCTGGAACCCTGGAGCTGTGAAGCAATTGTGCTATCCACAATGCTACCGTGCTGCCCTTAAGAAGAAATTAATCTACACTCCAACTTGTGCTACCATGCTGTCCAATAATGCCCCATTTCCATGCCCCACAATCAGTTTACTTAAAATTTCTCGGTAATTACTCATGTTTAAATCCCTGTTACCTCACCCCTGGTTTCTCTGTTATCCTCTCCAGCGCTATAACTTTCTGGCCTTGTATGCATCCTCATTCCATTAATCCAACTATTGAAGCCATCTAGGCTCTAATCCCTGGAATCCCCTTCCCATTCCTCTTTCATTTCTCCACCTCTTGTTTTTTCCATACTACTTTGACCAAGCTTTAATCACCCCTCATATCATCTTCTTCTTTAGATCGATGTCAATTTCTGTTTAATTAAACTAACACTTATTTCTGCAGGATATGTTACCCACTTCTTCATCATTTTAGGATAAATTTATCCCATAGCTGAAGTAGAAGGGTAACGCAGTTGTTTCCACACCAATACTTGTGTCACCTTTGAATGGCCTCAGAAGGTGCACCATTTTGCGATCCGATTTTCTTTTATCCCCCTGTAAGGATACATCTGGGGCTGGATTCTCTGTTTTCGGGACTATGTCCCCACGCCGTTGTGAAAACTGTGGTCTTTTATGCCCACACACATTCGGATCTGAGGCTATGCATGTCCCCAGTGGCCACGCCGTGCTCCATGGCGAACTCAGAATGCGGACCTGGACCGTGATAATAGAGCACCCGATCAGTCGCTCGATGACCCGGACCGCCCGCACAAACCAACCCCAGTGCCGAATCAGGCCCCCCTGCCCTCCTATCAGCCCCCCCCCCCCCCCCCCCCCCCCGACTGTGGCAGCCGCGGACTGAGTCCGCAACCACCTCGTGAGTTTCTGAACGGCAGGACCACATTAGAAATACGTCATCGGGTATTCAGCCGGTCGGGTTGGAGAATAACAGGCGGGCCTCAAGCAATGGCCTTGGGTGGTGGATACGCGGCGTGGCGTACTCCCCTACTGCGGCATTTTTCAGGGGGGCGGAGAATTGCCGCCGGTCCTAATTTCATGTGTGAAACTGGATTCTCCGCCCCATCGTCGAACGTGATTTCGCCGCTGGGGTGCGGAGAATCGAGCCCCTGATCTCTGACCTACAATTCCCTTCAGCACAGTAGCAAAGATAAAAAATTCATCAGAATGGATGTTTAACGGGCAGCATGGTGGCACAGTGGTTAGCACTGTGCCTCACGCTGCCGAGGTCCCAGGTTCAATCCCAGACCTGGGTCACTGTCTATGTGGAGTTTGCACATTCTCACTGTGCCAGAAGGAACGGAGGGGAGGAACCCAACGGAGTATGTAGCGTCGATGCTTGGGAAGCTGGTCAGCGGCGAGGGCGTTGCCAAGCCCCCAGAGGTAGATCACGCCCACAGGTCGCTTCGGCAGCAGCCCAAAGCGGGAAACCACCGCGGGCGATAATCGTGAGGCTCCACAAGTAACAGGACAAAGGGCTGATCCTGAGGCGGGCAAAAGGCGCGAGAGGGAGAAAGCAGGAATGACATTCCATCCACTTGTACTAAGACATTGGGGTAGACCTGGCCAAGCATCGGGCCAAATTCAGCTGCGACAAATCTGTCCTGTATAAAAGTGGGGTGTGGTTTGGCAAGCTGGTGTGTGGGAGTACAGCAAAGGAGGACTCTACGGTGCACCTCCCAGGAGGAAGACCTGGCAGAAGTCAGAAATTCAGGGGAATAAAAAAGGGCAAAAAAGAGGGAGGCCTGGGGTTGCAGATAAGGGGGGGGGGAGAAGCCAAGTGTGGAGGGGGACCAGGAGGGGGGAGCAAAAGGGCAAGGGCTAACAGGGGGAGAAACAGAGGAGGTGGGGGTTTAAGCACAGGTTGCAACAGACAACATATGGGGATGGCGAAAATGAGGACGTAGTCGGCAGGCACATTGAATGGCCTATAAGTAAGGGCTGGCCCGAACGGACAGGGCTGGTCCCCCAAGGTGAGTATGGTTGACCCCGTAGAAGGAGCCCTTGCCCATTTCAAGAGTCTGATGGTGGATGCAGCCTTCCTACAGAAACACACTTAAGAGAGACAGTCCGACAGTGGGTAAGGAAGGGCTGGGTGGGACAAGCGTTTCATTCATGTTTCAACACTTGGACAAGGGGGTGGCAATACAAATCAATAGGACTTTATCATTCACAGCATGAGTAAAGTGACGGACCCAGAGGAGCAATACGTAATAGTCACCGGGACCCTGGAAGTGGCCACGGTAGTATTGCTAGTATCTACGACCTAAAAATGATGCAGAGTTTGTTCAGAAAACAATGGCCGATATCCCGGACCGAGACACCCACCAACTTATCATGGGGGAGACTTTAACTGTGTACAGACCTGGCATTGGACATACAACCTCAGGCCAGGTCACATGTCGGGAAGACACAAGAATTAACGCCTTTGTGGAGCAGATTGGGTGGGGGGTGTGGGGGGTGGGTGGAGGTTCACCACCTGAGAGAAAATGAATTCTCCTTCTTCTCCTACGTGCATATGGCCTACCCATGCGCATAATTCTTTTAGTTTTAGGGAAAAGGGTGCTCCCGGGGGTAACAAAGGCAAATACTCCATGACTGTAATCTCCAACCACACGCCACATTACATGGATGTGAGGTTGGAACAGGGCCGAGCCCACGTCCCCATGAGGCTGGATATAGCTCTCCTCGCTGATAAGGAATTCTGTACTAAAATAACCCAAGCCATCGACGATTATGTATCCTCAACCAGAGTGGGGAGGTCTTACCCTTTACGGATGGAATTTGAACTGCTCTCCACATGGAAGACAGTCCACCAGTTCTGTCAGGTGGGGCCCTTCTACGAACATGGACTCAAGGCCAGCTGCATGCTGGCACACTAGCTGAGAAAACAGGCGGCGCAAAACAATAGCACAAGTTAGGGACAGAAACGGTCGGATAGTAGTGACTCAAACGAGGTTAACAAGGCCTTTACAATCTTTTACCGAGGGCTATACACCTCCAAACCCCCGGAGGGAAATTGAGGAATGGAACAGTTCCTTGACAGACTGGAGATGGCTGGGCAACATCGTGGAATGCATCAATTTCACGAAGTCAGGGAAAGCGTCGGGACCGGATGGGTTCCCGGTACAGTTTTATAAGAAAATCTCAGCATCTGCGGGAGTTGTTCAATTACTCACTGTCAAAAGGAGGTCTGCTGCCCACGTTGGTCCAGGCCTCGATCTCTTGATCCCCAAAAAAGATCCGACTGAGTGTGGATCATTCAAACCCTCCTAAAGTCCTTGCGAAAGCACTGGCGAGGCGGCTGGAGAGTTGCCTGCCAGAAGTAATCTCAGAAGATCAAACGGGGCAGACAACAAACAGCGAACACTAGTCGCCTGCTGAATGTAATAATAACCCCATTCGGGGAGAAGACACCAGAGGCAATTGTCTCCCTGGACTCTGGGAGAGTCTTCGATCGAGAAGAATAGAAGTACCTCATGGAGGTACTTGAATGGTTTGGGTTTGGAGAAGAGTTTACCACGTGGCTGAAGCTCCAGTACAGCGAACATACCGACGAGTGCCACCAGCTCCAAATAATTCCAGTTGCACAGGGGAACAAGGCGGGGTGCCCGCTATCCCTGCTCCTGTTCGTACTGGCAATCGAGCTGCTGACTATCGCCCTTAGATCGGCGGATTGGTTGGCAGGCATATGGCGAGGGGCAGAGAGCATAGAGTCTTGCTTTATGCGGATGACCTACTCCACGTGTCAAACCTGCTAGCCAGCATGAGAAAGATAATTGGACTCCTTAGGATACGGAAGACAATTTAACAGGGGGTGGCGTGAAGGAGACCAAATCTTATATTTTACCACTGGATGGCAAACACGGAGAGGGTAAAGGGGTGGCTAAGGAAATCGAGGCGGACTGGGTCCAAATAGAGGAGGCATCTCTCCGAGCGCTGGTCTCCCCAGCCCCCACACTCCAGAAGCCCAGTTGTAGTAGCCATCCTAAGGACATGAAATCAGTTCAGGTGCCAACAACAGGTTCACACCAACGAGGATAGATGTCGCATTTGGGACTTGGAGGGAGGATAGAGGGACACTGACAGTAGAGGATATGAACGCTGACGACAGACTGGCAACCCTAGAGGACCTCACAAACTCCAGAAAGGGAATGAGCTCAGGTAGCTGCAGCTGCGCGACTTTCCATAAGGAGACAAAAACATTCCCACAGAGACCCAGACACACATTTTGGGACACAATGGTAGGGCTGGATTGGGGAAAACAAGTGTGACGACATCTACAGTTGCCAGATGGAAACGGTCAGGATCGCACTGGACGAGACCAGATGGAAAAGCGGGAGGAAATGGGCATTGAGATAGAGGGGAGGACTCTGCATCAAGGTGCAGCACAGGATCAACTCCACTTCCTCCTACGCTGGGCTAAGCCTGATGCAGCTCAAGGTAGTGCACAGAGCGCACCTCACCAAGACACTCAATGAGCAGGTTCTCCTCAGAGGTAGAGGATAGGTGCAAGTGGTGTCAGGGGGGCCCGGCCAACCATACCCACATGTTCTGGTCCTGCCCCAGACTTGGAGTTCTGGACAGCCTTCTTCGAGGCTATGTCTAGGGTGGTGGTGGTGGTGGAGATGGAGCCGTATCCATCTGTGGCAGTCTTTGGGGTGTCAGACCCATTCAGGATACCAGTGATATATGTAAATATGTGGGCAAAGTTTTATTTTACAATAAATATAGAGTATCCAAATATTTTTTTTTCCAATTAACGGGCAATTGAGCATGGCCAATCCACCCAACCTGCACATTCTTTAGGTTGTGGGGGTGAAACCCATGCAGACATGGGTAGAATGTGCAAACTCCACACGGGAAGTGACCAGGGCCGGGATTTGAACCCGGGTCCTCAGCTCTGTAGTTCCAGTGCTAACCACTGCGCTACCGTGCTGCCCTGTATGTGGGCAAAGCTGGATGCAACTCCTGCTGCTAAGTGGTAGGAATCCCAGTGTTAACCCTTCCAGGTATTGTATAAACACTGTTGTAAATAATGTAATATTGTAAATAATGTAAAATAGTACTGGGACCTCAGTCATGGACTTGTTGACAGCGTGGAGCTCATGATTTGTCATTTTTATTGTGTTCACTATTGTTACCATTGTTCTTTGTCTGCAAAGGTCTGATTTTGTATTAAATTCAGATGTTATAGGAAAAAATATTTGTTTTTAATATATTTTTCCTATAACATTGGTCTTCTCTTAGTTAAGTTCAGTATTGTTGAACTGCATTAATGGGGGCTGAAATGGCATAAAACCAATTACCAAATGAAGGTGCAGGAACTGAGATACTGTACTGTTTGCAGTACCACCTAGTGGCAGGGATTGTTTATAGCCTTTCCATGCACTGAAGGAAATTCTGGGTGCCTCACTGATCTCAAATTCAATTCTACAATTTTACTGCCTAAATTTGGCAAAATTTTAATTATTTAATTACAAAATGGCTCCTGCTTCTTTTTAAAAATGCTGCTGCATTTGTGCAAGCTATTCCTGCATCGGTGCCAGTTAACTCTTAAAAAGCAATAAAAGCGTTCATGTTGAAATATGCAATAGTTTAATAATCTAGTCAAGAGGCAGTGCATCTGTGTATTATTTCTTAGTAAATGTACATTCACCTACAATTTATTTTTAATTTTAAAACGTCCAATTCAAATGATGTCAATTTGAATGGAAATCACATTTCATCTTTTTTTCAATTTCAACTCAAATTAGCTATGAAGTTTGGTGAAGGGATTTAAACTGGAGAATATACATTGTTTTCCCAAAGGGAGGGATGGATGTGCATCTTTTCGCTGGCAATTTCTTGGAGGTTAGAGGGTGTTTCCATGTTTCCCATTCATTTAAGGAAGCAGTCCAGGTGAAAGAGTAGTCATTTACAGCAATTTCCAATTTATACAATCTTCTGTAAAACTCCAGAAACACGTCATTCACCCTCGCCGGATCCAAAAACGACTTCCCCCCGTATCTTTTACTTTCCCAATCTCTCTCGCTGCTTCCTATTTCCTCAGCTGGTGCGCCAACATCCTGCTGGCTTTTTCCCTATATTCATACACCACCTCCTTTACCCTCCTCAGCTGTCCCTCTGCCTTACCTGTGGACAGGGACCAAAATTCCAGCTACAGTCTCTGACTGCTCCCTCAGTAGCGCCATAGGGAGATTCCAAATACCTCCTGTCCAACTTTAAAATTTCGCCTACCAGCCTGTCCAACTCACCCACTCTCCTTATGTGCCCGGATTGAGAGGAGATCCTCCCTAACAACCGCCTTCAGTGCCTCCCACACCTATGTCATTGATCTTTACAATATCCTCGAATGGCCTCCCTCACCCGCTCGCACCTCCTCCTCCGCTAACAGTCCCACATCTAACCTCCACTGCGGGCACTGGCCCTTTCCTTTGTTGACTTGCAGGTCTACCCAGTGTGGGGCGTGGTCTGACACCATTATTGCTGAATATTCAGCATCCACCACCTCAGCCAGCAGCGTTTTGTCCAGCACAAAGAAGCCTATCCGGGACTACACCTTGTGTACCTAATGACCAGAACCCTGCTGGTTTTATCCAGTAATTTGCGCAATTGGTTGTTTATTTAGCAGGTGCATCTCTAGTTATGAAATACCAGGAGTATTGTTTGTTTGGAGTTGTGAATTAAGTGTTGAAAATATGGCTTTATAATGGTCCAAGCACAAAGGCCCACCCCTCCTCCCTCTACAAATAACTATATACCAGCCTAACCCCAAACCGAAATAAACCCCCCAACACACCCCCACAAAAAACAAGCAAAAAGCCCAAAATAAGTCCATCCAACATTGATACAACATGGGAGTAGAATTAAAACTCCTTACTCCTTTTGGCCTCCCAAATCTCCACGGATCCACCCCCCCATGTACTCCATGAACCCCCACAGCTCCTTTGCCATTGCCAATACCTTCCCAGACCTGGAACTCGACCGATCCAGCCTCAGATCCAGATCCATGTTGAGATCTCTCCCCATAATCAGGGTCAATATGAATCCAGGTCCGGGATGTTCCCCAGCACCCGTCTGACAAACTCAACATCATCCCAGTTTGGGGCATATATATTTACCAATAGCATGGCCATTCCCTCCAACTGCCCACTAACCGTAACATATCTACCTCCCGGGTCCGCCTCTATCTTCCCCACCTCAAACGCCACCCGTTTATTGACCAAGATTGCCACCCCCCTCATTTTAAATTCTAATCCCGAATGAAACGCCTGCCCAACCCATCCCTTTCCTCAACCTGTCATCCCCCACCTACAAATGTGTCTCCTGAAACATAGCCACGTCCGCCTTTAGTTGCCTCAAGTGCGCAAACACATGGGCACTTTTGACCGGCCCATTGAGTCTCTGAACGTTCCACGTGACCAGCCTTGCAGCCCCCCGCCAATGGCACCTAGCATCCCACCTCCCACTGGGTTCCCCCCCGCACCCCCTCTCAGTGCAAACAGTCAAAACAAAGGCAAGAAACAAAAGCAAACAAACAATCCCTCCCAAGGTCCAAGCACAAAGGCCCACCCCTCCTCCCTCTACAAATAACTATATACCAGCCTAACCCCAAACCGAACTGAACCCCCCAACACACCCCCACAAAAAACAAGCAAAAAGCCCAAAATAAGTCCATCCAACATGGATCCAAAGTTTTACAAAACATAGTTCAGTTTTCCTCAGTCTAAGTTCAAGATCCTCCTTCTCCTGTTAGTCTATTCTCCTTCATAAAGTCCGCTGCCTCCTCCAACGATCCAAAGTACCACTCCCGGCCCCCATATGTCACCCATAGGCGGGCCGGGTACAGTAGTCCAAACTTTATGCCCTTTTTCTACAGGGCCGACCTGACCCTGTAAAGCTTGCCCTTCTCTTTGCCAGCTCTACTCCCAGATTCTGATACACCTGGATCTCCACATCTTCCCATGTACATCGCCTTATCTGCCTGGCCCACCTCATAATGCGTTTCTTGTCAAGGAACCAATGTAATTGCACCACCATCATCCTCGGCGGCTCACCCTCCTGGGACTTGTGCATCAGTGACCTGTCCACCTCCAACGGTTGATCAAACACACCATCCCCAAGCAACTTCGCCAACATCTTCCCCACATACGCACCAGCGTCCGATCCTTCGATTCCCTCCGGCAGACCCACGATCCGAATGTTCTGCCCCCGAGAATGATTTTCCATGTCCTCCACTTTCTCCAGCAGCCTCTTCTGCTGGTCACGCAGCATCCCAATCTCTGCTGCCATCGTGGAGGACTGGTCCTCATGCTCCCCCGCCAGCTCCTCCAACCTCTGAATCGCCTGACCATGGGCCGCCAGTTTGTCTCCACGTGGTCAACCACCGCTTTGATCGAGTCCACCGCCTGGGCCAGGTCCTCCGCACTCTCCTTCCGTTGTTGGGTGAACTTCTCATTTAAGAAGCTCACCAACTGATCCATCAACTACTGTGCTGACGAGGTCCGACCCTGTTCGTCATCTCCATGCGTGTTGTCCGCACCTCACTCACCGCCTGGTTTGTTCTTTTCCGATGACTTCTGGGTCGCAGCACCATAAACTGGGCGTTCCTTTCTTCTGTTATTGCTTCTACACCCTTTCTCTACAAATTTCCTGCAACTATCCGGCTTAAAAACCACACAAAGAGCACCATGAGCGGGCGCTGCCAAATGAGCGACCGTTCACTCTATGGTCGGCACTGGTCGGCACCGGAAGTCCCCAATTTTCTTTCTCCTAATGAACTCTGTCCTTGATAACTATATATATTTGTGGCATTTACTAAATATCTATTAATAGCCATTTCTGGTGCCAGGGACCACATAGCTATTCATAACTTAATCTAGTAACCATTTAAGTGATTATTGTGGATTAATTAACTAGTGCTTAAATATCACTCAGCGGGGTGCAGTGCTCTAACTGTGAGATGCGGCAGATCCGTGACGGGGTGCAGTGTTCTAACTGTGAGATGTGGCAGATCTGTGGCGGGGTGCAGTGTTCTAACTGTGAGATGTGGCAGATCCGTGGCGGGGTGCAGTGTTCTAACTGTGAGATGTGGCAGATCCGTGATGCTTCCAGCAATCTGTCTGCAGCAAGTGTAACCAATGGCAGCTCCTCACAGATGGCAGCAGCTGGGGGCACTTAGGAGGTGGCAGAAAGTGTCATAGCTAAGAGTTATAGAGACTCACACCCAAGATGCAGGCAGACAGATGGGTGACTACTGGGTAGGGCAGGCAGGCAGTGCAGGAATCTCCTGTGGCTGTCCCCCTCTCTTTCAGGTATACCATTTTGGATACTGTTGGGGGGATAGCCTATCAGGGGAAAACAACAACAGCAGCCTGACAGTGGAACCACAACTGGCTCTGTTGCTCAGCAGGGGAGGGCAGTGCAGGAGAGCGATAGTTATAAGGGGCTCTATAGGAAGGGACAAAGACAGGTACTTCTGTGGTCGGGAAAGAGACTCCAGGATGGTATGTTGCCTCCCTGGTGCTTGGTGAAGAGTGATGAGGTTCTGCAGCAGGTGTTTAGGGAGTTATGCAATAAGCTAAAAAGCAGGACCTCTAGGGTTGTAATCTCAGGATTACTCCCTGTGCCACGTGCCAGTGAGGCTAGAAATAAGAAGACAGTGCATCTGAATAACTGGCTAAATTGATGGTGTAGGAGGGAGGGTTTCAGATTTCTGGACCACTGGGATCTCTTCCAGGGCACGTGTGACCTGTACAAGAAGGGCGGGTTGCATCTAAACTGGAAGGGCACCGATATCCTGGCTGGAAGGTTTGCTAGAGTCACTCGAGAGGATTTAAACCAGTATGGCAGGGGGGTGGGAACCAGAACACTAGTTTAGAAGGTGTAATAACTGAAGGAGAAATAGAGAACAAAAATAAGAGAACAACATCACCCTGTCTGCTCAAATGCAGTGGCTTGAAGTGTATTTATTTCAACGCCAGAAGTATAACCGGTAAGGCAGATGAAGTATTAATACTTGGAATTACGATGTTCCAGAAAGGAGGAGCGATTGGGTCGTTTAAAAGATATTAAGGTCGTTAAGTCTCCTGGGCTAGATGGGATTTATCCCAGAATATGGGGGGCAAAAAGGGAGGAAATTGCTAGGGCCTTGACTGACATCTTTGTATCCTCATTGGCTACAGGTGAGATCCCAGAGGACAGGAGAATAGCTAATGTGGTACTGCTGTTTAAGAAAAGCATGGATAATCCCAGAAACTATGGGCCGGTTAGTCTCACGTTGGTAGTAGGTAAATTATTGGAGAGAATTCTCAGGGACAGGATTTATACCCATTTGGAAACAAATCGACTCATAAACGATAGACAGCGTGGTTTTGTGAAGGGGAGGTCGTGCCTCACCAACTTGATTGCATCTTTTGAGGAGCTGACAAAGATGATTGATGAGGGGAGGGCGGTGGATGTTGTTTACATGGACTTCAGTAAAGTCTTTGACAAGGTGACTCATGGCAGACTGGTACAAAAGGTGAAGTCACACGGGATCAGAGGTGAGGTGGTAAGATGAATACAGAATTGGCTCGGTCACAGAAGGCAAATGGTAGCAGTAGAAGGGTGATTTCTGAATGGAAGGTTGTGAGTACTTGTGTTCCACAGGGATCTGTGCTTGGGCCTCTGTTGTTTGTAGTGTACATAAACGATTTGGAGGAAAATGTAGCCGGTCTGATTACTAAGTTCGCGGATGACACCAAGGTTAGTGGAGTGGCAGATAGTGTTCAGGATTGTCAGAAGATACAGCAGGACATAGATAGGTTGGAGACGTGAACAGCGAAATGGCAAATGGAGTTTAATCTGGACAAATGTGAGGTAATGCATTTTGGTAGGTCTAACATAGAGGGGAATATACCATAAATGACAAAACACTTAGGAATATAGAAAGTCAGAGAGATCTGGGCATGCATGTCTACAGATCTTTGAAGGTGGCAACGCAAGTGGACAAGGTAGTCAAGAAAGCACACAGACTGCTTGCCTTCATTGGACAGGGCATCAAGTATAAAAACTGGTAAGTCATACTACAGTTGGTAAGGCCGCACTTGGAATATTGCGCACAATTCTGGTCGCCACACTACCAGAAGGATGTGGAGGCTTTGGAATGGGCGCAGCGGAGGTTTACCAGGATGTTGCCTGGTCTGGAGGGCGTTAGCTATGTGGAGGGGCTGAATAGGCTTGGACTGTTTTCATTTGAAAGATGCAGGTTAAGGGGTGACCTGATAGAGGTCTACAAGATTATGAGGGGCATGGATAGTGTGGATGGGCAGGCACTCGTTCCCAAGGTGGAGGGGTCAGTCACTAGGGGGCAGAGGTTTAAGGTCCATGGGGGAAAGTTTAGAGGAGATGTGCGAGGCAGGTTTTTTATGCAGAGGGTGATGAGTGCCTGGAACGCATTGCCAAGGAAGGTTGTGGAAGCAGATTTATTAATGGCGTTCAAAAGGCATCTGATTAAAGACATCGATAGAATGGGTAGAGAGGGAGTGCTGAAGGGTTTTAGCAAAGGTTAGTATCATGACCGGTACTTTGGAGAGCCAAAGGGCCTGTTCCGGAGCTGTATTGTTCTTTGTTCTTTGACTCAGGACGGAACAAGGTTGTTAAATCTCACAAGAAGATTCACTGGAATATGTCTGCGCCGGAGTCTCCCAAGGCCTGGGAGACCTCGCCGTAGCGCCATTTAGTACTGGTCCACACAAACATGGACCAGGTGTAATGGCACCTCCAGTGTCTCCAAGGCCATCAGAGGCCCTCGGGTCGCTGGGCTCTGGGCAGGGCGATACCCTGGCATATCCGCTAACAAACTCGCACCTTAGCACTGCCACCTGGACATACTGGCCGTACCACCCAGGCACAGCAAGGAGCCTGGATAGTGCTGGCAGGGGCATTGCCTGGGTGCCAGGCTGGCAGTACCAAGGTGCCTGGGTGGCAAGATGCCCATGCCAGGCATTGGGCCCAAGCATGCCCAGCACTTGAGAGGTCAGGGGAGCAGAGCCCTTAACAAGCAAGTTGGGGCATTGGGGGGGGGGTTCGGAGGCCACGGTGGGAAAGGGGGGGGGGAGGGGTTGAGAGACCAGGGCGGAATTTAAAAATGCGTCCAAGAAGGCCTCAGCAGGGCGGTCCTTGCCGAGGCCAGAAAAAAAGACTCCTGTTTGACAGTCGGGTCGTTCTCTGTGAAACACCCCACTAAATGCGCACAAAACGGGACTCTTGTTTTTCCCGTTAAATCATGCTCAAAATATCAATATCCCAGATTTCAGTAAATTCTAATGAGAGCAAAGATGAGGGACCATGTAAGGCGTGATGGCTGGATGATTTCAAGAATATTGGATTTTAAGTATTGGGTAATTTAAGGGTTAGAAGCCTGGGGTTAGAATGTTTTTAACTGCAGTGGTAATTTTTTTTCCAAAACAAAATTTAGTTTTTGCTGAGCCTGTATACTTTTAGCAGCCAGAAGGTGAAATTGACAAAGGAATGTATTTTTCAGTCTGGACTAATGAACTGTGGTTTGACTGAGAAAGTCCCTGGGAGTTGATGTGCTTTGCAACCTGCAAAAAGCTTGGGGAGATGAAGGCCTTGCTGGGTGGAGCCAAGGAGAGCAGAGTGACATTTTAAAAAGCTTTAGAGAGACAGTTTTTGTAGAAAGAAGTTGTAGAGAGGAGTTGAATTCTGATCTGCCTGCTGCTGAATCCACAATTCTACTACAGTAAGGTAGATTGAGAGCTGCATGTTTCTTTTTTTTGTAGTTTAATGGGAAGTTGAGCAGTAGTCTTTAAGGGGTAAGTCTATGCTGTTCTTTTCGGGTGTGAAGTTAAAAATGTTAATCTTGTATCCATAATAAAGTTTTGGTTTAAAAATAACCAAGCCCTATTTCTTCATGCTATCACCCCGGAGCGAATCATTCTTTTCGCAGTCTTACAAACTAAAATACTGGGATTTCTGTCCAGTATCCCAGCCACTGTTGGGGTCTGGTCCAGGATCATAATACAGGGTCATAGAGACAAAGATGTTTACAGCATGGAAACAGGCCTTTCGGTTGAGCTTGTCCATGCCACCCAGTTTCTATCACTAAGCTAGTCCCACCTGCCCGCATTTGACCCATTGTCCTCTATATCCACCCTGCCCACGTAAATGTCTAACTGCTTTTTAAAAGACAAAATCGTATCCGCTCTACCACTGCCCCTGGCAGCCCATTCCAGATGCTCACCACCCTCGGTGTGAAGAAATTTCCCCTCTGGTCTCTTTTGTATCTCTCCCCTCTCACCTTAAACCTATGCCCTCTAGTTATAGACTCTTCTACCTTGGGAAATAATGTTGACTATCTACCTTATCGATGCTCCTCATTATTTTATAGACCTCTATAAGATCAAACCTAAGCCTCCTGAGCTCCAGGGGAAAAAGTCCCAGCATATCTAGCCTTTCCTTATAACTCAGACCATCAATTCCTGGTAGCATCCTTGTAAATCTCTTCTGCACTCTTCCTAGATTAACAATATCCTTCCTATAAGGGGGACTTTAAAATATGGGATATGCTCCCGCTATCGCTTGCGGGGAGGGTACAGACCATGAAAATGACGGTGCTCCCCAGATTTTTGTTTGTCTTCCAGTGCTTCCCCATCTTCATCCCTAAGGCCTTTTTCAAGCGGGTAAGCAAAATTATTTTGGGCTTTGTATGGGCGAAGAAAATGTTGTTGGAGAGCAGTCGGGGGGAGATTGGGTTGGCGCTGCCGAACCTCTGCAACTACTACTGGACAGCGAATATAGCGATGATTAGGAAGTGGGTAATGGGGGAGGGGTCGGCATGGGAGCGGATGGAGGCGGCGCCATGCAAAGGCACCAGTTTGGGAGCACTGGTAACGGCACCTCTGCTGTTCCCGCCGGCCCGGTACTCCAATAGCCCGGTGGTGGTGGTGGCTTTGAGGATCTACCAGGAGCTGTTGGAGGTGGAGGAGACCCCGGTGGAGGAACTGAAGGGCAAGTGGGAGGGGGAGCTAGGTGAGGAGTTAGAGGCGGGCCTATGGGCGGACGCCCTAAGCAGGGTTAATTCCTCATCATGTGCTAGGCTCATGCTAATACAGTTAAGGTGGTACACCAGGCACACACGACGGCGGCGAGGATGAGTAATTTTTTCAAATATGGAGATAAATGTGCGAGGTGTGCGGGAAGCCCAGCAAACCATGTCCACATATTTTGGGCATGCCCGAAGCTTGGAGGATTCTGGCAGGGGTTTGCCAAGGCAATGTCCAAGGTGCTAGGTACGCGGGTGTGGAGAGTCCAGAGATAGCGATCTTTGGAGTATCAGAAGACCCGCGAGTTCAGGGAGTGAAAGAGGCCGACGCTTTGGCCTTTGCATCCGTGGTAGCCCAGAGACGGATCCTTTTAATGTGGAGGGACTCGAAGCCCCACGAGTGTAGAGACTTGGGTCAGTGACATGGCTGGGTTTCTCAAGCTGGAGAAAATAAAGTTTGCCTTGAGGGGGTCAATACTGGGGTTCTCTCGGAGGTGGCAGCCGTTTGTCGACTTTCTCGGGGAAAATTAATATGTCAGCAGAAGCAGCATTCTGAAGGGGTAGGGGCGGGTAGGTGCAATATGGTTAAGGGATGTACAGAAGGGGTTGGGTGGGAAATATCTTGTTTACCATGTTGATGTTTATGTTATTATTGTTCTGTTTGTTATTGTTATAAAAATTTTACAAATGCGTCCATAAAAATATTTTTAAAAAATATCCTTCCTGTAAGGATATAAGGGTAGAAAGGAATTACTGTCAATGATGCTCACAGGCCAACGGTATAAGATAACAGTCTTCCCTTGAAGGTGCTGTGGATGCAGCTGGTACAGGTTTGTTACCCATTGCTACTGAATGCCATGTTAATGGTTCACAAAAGCCTTTTAGACAAGTTGTCCTAATTAACAATAATAAGCTTATGGCCAAAGCTTAAAATTTATGTCAACTAGCATCTGGTATCAAGTCACTGGAGACTGCATACCAAAGGACCTGAAGGGAGCTGACACAATGGGCCCTTCTTTCATTTCAAATGCGTGTGAGGCTCAGTATCAAGTATGTTTGACACTGTTGAGCATAGGTTGGGCCTTAGCAGCTGATCTGTCTTGAATATAGAGTGACAAAATTATCAATTTTGCATCACTTTATTACTTGTACAGTTTCTATCAACCATCTACTGTTGGTCTGATAGGAATAATGTTTTTATAATGATATGAAACTACTACTCATATGGAATTGGGTAAACACATTGTGAGTTCATTTATTTAAACTTAAGCACATGAGAACATATATATATATATATAGAAATCTTGAAGACATCAGAACTGTGCTGTGTTCTGTTCATGGGCAAAAGTAAAACTGAGACCGAATCACATGACACACTTCCCCTCTAATGATGTTGCTGTCCCTTAAAGGCATATTGAAACAGAAACTACAGCTCATGCCTGTATTGAGCATGATAGTGTCAGATGAATCAGGTAAGACTTTTGAGATTAAGATGTACCCTATAAACAGAGATACAGTGGCGAGGTTGACTGTTCAGTCCCTGGACTTTGAAATTATCGCTGTATTGGGCAGGCAAAAACATCTACATTATAGGGAGTGAAATTATTGATTTGAGATGCAAAACTTTTGAAACAAATATTTGAAGTAATAGGGTGGCACGGTTGTGCAGTGGTTAGCACAGCTGCCCATGGCGCTGAGGATCCAGACTCAATCCCAGCCCTAGGTCACTGCCTGTGTGGGGTTTGCACATCCCGCCACCCCTCCACACCCTCGTGTCTGCATGGGTTTCACCCCCACAACCCAAAGATGTGTAGGTGGACTGGCCACATTAAATTGCCCCTTAATTGGTAAAAATATAATTGGGTACTCTAAATTAAAAAAAAATTCAAGTAAAGATCCAGAAATTATTTTTACTTTTAAATCAAATGCAACAATAGTGTCATAGAGTATCAATGATATGATTTAATGTGTTTGATTCAGGTCATTGGATTGAAACACCAAGATATTCAGCTGTTTGCATGTTCACTGTTGACAAACAAATTTGCAACTTACTTGTTTGCAGAAGATTGTATTAAGCAGTTTGATACATATTTGGCTCAGAACATAATGGGCACGATTCAGCGGAGCCGGGCACTGTGCTGTTAGGTGAACTGGATATTCTGAATTCTCCCTCTGTGTACCCGAACAGGCGCTGGAATGTGGCAACTAGGGTTTTTTCACAGTAACTTCATTGCAGTGTTAATGTAAGCCTACATGTGACAATACAGATTATAATTATTATTAAATGGGTGAATCGCATGAGAGCCCCAAATTTGGCATGGCACTGGGCCGATCGCAAGTCACCAGGCTTGATCTGCCTGGAACGATCAGGATCTTGCCTGCGATGGACAAGATCAAGATCTGAATATTTAAGTGAGGCCCAGGACTCAACGCCCATGCCTGGAAGGCCTTGGTAGAACACGTCCACACGTATTGAACCAGGCTTCGCGACACAGGTGGAGGTGGGGGGTGGGTTCCCTTGGGCCATTGGAGACCCCTGGGTGGTTGGAGACAGGGGAGGGTGGTACCTGGCACTCCCCCTGGCACCTGGGCCCTGCCAGCCTCGCACCAAGGTAGTTCCACCTGGACACCATGGCCATTTTGCCCATTGAGTCTGCACCGACCCTCTGAAAGAGCTGTCCACCCAGGTCCAATCCCCATCCTATTGACGTAACCCCACGTAGGGGCAATTTAGTACAGCCAATCCATCTAACCTGCACATCTTGGACTGTGGGTGGATACAGTCACCGAGGTCAGAATCAAACAGGGGTCTCTTGCGCAGTGAGACATCAGTGCTAACCACTATGCCACCCCTCTTACTCTTGAACAGGAGCAAAAACTTCACTGGCCATTTCTGACTAAACATTTTCTGGTTCAACTCAGTTTATTCCGGCTTGTAGAATCTGACACTAACACAAACAATTAATTTGACACGAGTAATAATTTTTAAAATAATTTTTATTATCTGTATTGTCACCAGTAGGCTCACATTAACACTGCAATGAAGTTACTGTGAGAAGCCCCTGGCCGTCACATTTTAGCACCTGTACAGGTACACAGAGGGAGAATTAAGAATGTCCAATTTACCGAACAGCACGTCTTTCGGGACTTGTGGGAGGAAACTGGAGCATCCGGAAGAAACCCACGCAGACACGGGGAGAACGTGCAGACTCCACACAGACAGTGACCCAAGCCGGTAATTGAACCTAGAACCCCGGAGCTGTGAAGCAACAGTGCTCCCCACTGTGCTACCATGCTGCCCTCTAAGTTTCTACTAGTGATATTTGATCATCTTGCAAACTGCAGACCACTGCATTTTGCAGGTCACTGATGTCCTCTGTGTCAAAGTTGGGTAGTACATTCATTTCAAAACAGGCACAGCCTCGCAGCGACAAAATACATTGGGTTTCACCATCATCACTGGATTGACCCAGGCACAGTCACTCACAAATTGCACCCAGCGATCACCTACTCAGATTCATTAAAAGTGTTTCTGCACCCTCAGCTTTTAGCTGGTGTATAACCAGAACAGAGATTCTTCTACATATACAATCACTTTCGTCATCATCTGGCAATCCAGGCTGCCTCAGACCTTCACTCCTAGCTTGGTGTGACTGGATCCTATGGAACAGGAAATATGCCTCTAAGCAGCAGCTACTACTCACTCCTCTGATTGAGCTCCAGCGGAGGTCCAATGACACATGCTCAGTAGGACAACCATTGAGCAGCCACCAAGCTTCTGGAGATGTGCTTCTAATTGCTTGACTGATTAGGTGGTGCCCTCCACTATCATCCTACCATTGTGGTGGTGGTCTGCTGTGCTCTGTATAGCACACAGTATGGATGCTGAAGATGATGAGGCTCTGGAAGGAGATAGCTCATTGGGGGAGGAGCAGGAGGTGAAAACGGAGGAGGAAATGGAGACAGCGGGAAATGATGCTGAATAAAGGTGCCCCTGGTGTACAACAAGATGGCTAGGTAGAGTGTGTAGGGCTCATGAGGATGCCATGAATTTCAGAACTCTCTTGATTCAGAAACATTTCAATTGAGCCTGAGATTGAAGGGCACTGCATGGAAAGGAATTTAAGATACCTATACTTAACACTTGCAAGAAAAACACAGCCTAGAACATCCAATCACTTGCCACCAATGAAGGAAGCATGTCTGCTGAGATGCATATCTGTATATACCTGTAGTGCTCCCCTGAGAAACTTGGAGATTGATTGTTCAGCAAGACAGCACTGACTCGGCCCTTTCTCTGAAGTACCCATGTCAGCTCTTCCGTTAAATGCTGGGTCCCTCGCTGTACATCCTCCTGATGTGCGAATCATTTGCTTGCCGATCTCTGGACTTTCCTTATGATTTTGGTTGATCTCGGTGGTCATAGTACATGAGTCATCACTCCCAATGGGGCACTTGAGACCATAGCTCTAGGTTTAGACCAGCCATTCTTCTTACAGCTCCCAATAACCTCATCATTCTCCCTATTTTGGGAAACTCTGCCTCAAGATATAAATAAATAATAATTCCTCCATCCCAATGTTTGTTAGATAGAATGCTAATACCACAATAGGGATCTGGAATTGTAAAACCAGATCCAGTCCTCCTTTCCCCCTCACTTTTTACAGGCATTGGGATGACATGTTAATGTCCAGATAGTTAGAGGCACAGCTACAGCATCAGCTATATAAGATTAGTTTTAATAATTCTTCAGATGGAACTTGCATGTGAGAACTTTCACAATACAGTGTCTGATAATGTAACAAATAAGATCAAAATTCAAATTCATTAAAACAAAAAGGGAAGAACTTTACACAATTCTTCAGAAACCTCATAACAGGAACAGCAAAAACATATTTTTCAATGGCAGGCTTAAAAAATTGCATTGTGACACAAATACTTTCCTCCAGTGACATTGTAAGCATTCAAATAGTCAGTTTTTCTAAAAAAAAAACCCTCCTTGCTGATAGAATACCCTTCAGAACCCTAAAATGAATTGTATAATCAAAGTTACTTCATATAATCTTATCACTGATAATGAACATCATAGCACACATTACTCCAGTGATGGAAACATCAATTATCTACCTATTTTATGCTCATTAGTTGGAAATCATTGTGCGTCACCTTTGAAACCTCATGCTTTAGAACACAGAACAGTACAGCACAGAACAGGCCCTTCAGCCCTCGTGTTGTGCCGAGCATTATCCGAAACCAAGATCAAGCTATCCCACTCCCTGTCATTGTGGTGTGCTCCATGTGCCTATCCAATAACCGCTTGAAAGTTCCTAAAGTGTCCGACTCCACTATCACAGCAGGCAATCCATTCCACCCTAACCACTCTCTGAGTAAAGAACCTACCTCGGACATCCCTCCTATATCTCCCACCCTGAACCTTATAGTTATGCCCCCTTGTAACAGCTACATCCACCCAAGGAAATAGTCTCTGAACGTCCACCCTATCTATCCCTCTCATCATCTTATAAACCTCTATTAAGTCTCCTCTCATCCTCCTCCGCTCCAAAGAGAAAAGCCCTAGCTCCCTCAACCTTTCCTCATAAGACCTACCCTCCAATCCAAGCAGCATCCTGGTAAATCTCCTTTGCACCCTTTCCAATGCTTCCACATCTTTCCAATAATGAGGTGACCAGAACTGCACACAATACTCCAAATGTGGTCTCACCAGGGTCCTGTACAGTTGCAGCATAAACCCACGGCTCTTAAACTCAAGCCCCCTGTTAATAAACGCTAAAACACGATAGGCCTTCTTCATGGCTCTATCCACTTGAGTAGCAACCATCAGAGATCTGTGGACATGAACCCCAAGATCTCTCTGTTCCTCCACATTCCTCAGAACCCTGCCGTTGACCCTGTAATCTGCATTCAAATTTGTCTTATCAAAATGAATCACCTTGCACCTATCAGGGTTAAACTTCATCTGCCATTTTTCGGCCCAGCTCTGCATCCTATCAATGTCTCTTTGCAGCCTACAACAGCCCTCCATCTCTTCCACTATTCCACCAATCTTGGTGTCATCAGCAAATTTACTGACTCACCCTTCAGCCCCCTCCTCCAAGTAATTTATAAAAATCACAAATAGCAGAGGACCCAGCACTGATCCCTGTGGTACACCGCTTGTAACTGGTCTCCAGTCTGAAAATTTTCCATCCACCACCACCCTCTGTCTTCTATGTGATAGCCAGTTGGCCAAATTTCCCTCTATCCCACACCTCCTTACTTTTAATCGAAGACTTTATAAAGAGCAGCATCCCCATCTCTTAAAACGCCCCCAAATTCAAACCTCAACTTGAACATGTAACATTCATAACAGACACATTTGTCAAGCTCAGGATACCATGCAAAAAATATGAATTGAAGTAAACTATAAGCATATCCCATTATAATCATCTGAATGGAAATGCCATTACAAGGATAACCAATCTATTTCAAAAAGGAAAGAAAACAGGAACGCTCTAGAATTTATTTACATTTTTAATAGATTTTAATAGCCATTGTTGTGCATTAGGATACCATCCGCAATGACTGTCACAATGGTTTAGCTGGTCTTGTTTCTTGCCAATTCTTTGTGACACTATCATTTTTCATTGTTTTTGGCTACTCTGATCACATTGCTTCCTATCAGATTTCTATCAAATTTTTTGTTTCGACTGCTTTTTAATGAATTATATTAACTGTATTGAAATTCATTTTTAAATGTCACATATCATGTTCATCTTTGATGAAAACTGAGTGTAATTGAATCGTCACAAAGCTAATATTACTTCAATGTTATCTCAGTTTTATCGATCATATATATTCTATCAAATGATAAAAATTCTAATGTCCTTTACTCTAACATTTGTTTACAGTCAATTTTAAACTTAACCACTAAAATCTCTATCAAAACAAAACAATTATAGACATTTTTGGTTTGTGCATAAAGTTAAATGGTATCAAAGATGGTGAAAACGAAATTACCTTTACGGTTCATGCCCATTTGGAGACACTTAAGGAGTCGGCAATATTGACATCTATTTCGTTGCTTACGTGACATGACACAATTCTTGTCTCGACTGCATCTGTATACCCGCTTGTTGCAAATACTACGTTTGAAAAAGCCTTTGCATCCTTCACATGAAATGATACCATAGTGCAGACCCGTAGCTCTGTCTCCACAGATAAGGCAGGTTCGCTGATCAGTGCGATCATCTAGCAGGGAAAGAGAAACACGAATTAAATAAACTTGTAGAGGCTAAAAAGGAAGACTTTTTACAAAATTCTATTTAATTAGACTTTTAAAATAAATATTTCATCACTAGGTAGAGGAGCAAAAGTATTTGGGAAAACAAAAACACAAATCACTAAAAGTTGCGATGTAGGTCAATAAGGCAATAACAAAGTAAACTAAGCACTGAAAGCTTGAATTGAAAAGCAGAGAAGTTATACTTATATCAAACCTAGGTTTGGCCACACTTGTATTGGGTGGTTAGCACTGTTGCCTCACAGCACCAGGGACCTGGGTTCAAATCCGGCCTTGGGTCACTGTCTATGTGGAGTTTGCACTTTCTTCCGGTGTCTGCGTAGGTTGCTGGGTGCTCCAGCTGTGTCCTACAGTCCAAAGATGTGCAAGCTAGGTGGATTGGCCATGCTAAATTTCCCCTTAGTGCCTAAGGATATGTAGGGTAGGTTGGGTTACAGGGTTAGGGCAGGGGAGTGGGCCGAGGTAGGGTGCTCTTTCAGGGGGTCTGGGCAGACTGGCCTCCTTCTGAGCTGCAGGAATTCTATTCTATATTTCTCTGTATTGCGACGGCTATATTGTAAAAAGATTTAGCAGGTGCAATTCAATTAATAAATCTCTAATTCTAAGTCCCAGTAATGGTGACCATGAAACTGGAAGATTGTCGTTAAAAACCCATCGGTTCACTAATGTCCTTTCAGTAAGGAAATCTGGTGTCCATACTTGGTTTGTCCTACCTATAATTCCACTCAGGAGAGACTTGCCTCCGAGTTTCAACATTGGCTCCGCACCCCATTTTGGGCAGCACGGTAGCACAGTGAATAGCATTGGGATTTCACAGCGCCAGGGTCCCAGGTTCGATTCCATGCTGGGTCACTGTCTGTGCGGAGTCTGCACATTCTCCCCGTGTCTGCGTGGGTTTCCTCCGGGTGCTCCGATTTCCTCCCATATTCCAAATGAGTGCAGGTTAGGTGGATTGGCCATGATAAATTGTCCTTAGTGACCAAAAGGTTAGGAGGGGTTTTTGGGTTACGGGGATAGGGTGGAAGTGACTCGATGGGCCGAATGGCCTCCTTCTGCACTGTATGTTCTATGAGCAAGGCAATCTCCTGATAATTATCACCTATCACCCTTCTTCAGCTGAAGAATCAATACTTCTCCACGCTGAATACCACTTGAAAGAAGCACTGAGGGTAGCAAGGACACAGGATGTACTCTGGATGGGGGAACTTCAATGTTCATCATCACAAATGAGATACCAACCTGGTGAAGCTACATCAGAGGACTTCATACATGCCAAAAAAAATCAGCCTGAGACATAATGAACTAACCGATCTCACAACCAACAGACCTGCTGTTCTGTAACGTCTAGTCGGGAATGCTGGTGGACAATTAAACAACTAACACGAGGAGGCAGCTGTGTAAATGTACCCATCCTCACTGATGAGGTAGCCCAGCACATCAAGTGCAAAAGACAAGACTCAAGTATTTGGAACCATTTCCAGCCAGAACGTCGAGTGGATGATCTATCTTTACCTCCTCCCGAGGCCCCCAGCATAACAGCTGCCAGTCTTTAGCTAATTCAATTCACTTATACACATCTCCCCCGCCCCCACCACTCCCCCCCCCCCCCAACCCAATGTACTCTCAACCGGACCTGGATAAACTTATTATACTACTGCTCTGACCGACTCAAATCAAGCAAAATTAGGATCAACAACACACTAGAATAAGGGTCGACAGGCCAATGATATTCACATCACACTTACAATTGACCGTGCCTGGGTATGCACCAGAACATATTTCCCCCCACTCAACAACACCAGGGGTACCAATGACATAAACAAACAAAAAGGAACCCAGTCTTCTGCAGGATACATGATCTGCCTGTACCTTCATAAGAGACAAGCAAGGATTTCTTAATCCCAAAATAACAAAAGAAAAACACAACACCAATCAAACTAACATGGGAGGGGGAGGGAGGGGGGGGGGGGGGGTCATCACCTACTATGAGGGCTTATCAAACCATACCAATCACCTCCATATTAAACCACTTACCTGCCACACTGCTGTGGTGCCACTCATCTTTTAAATAAAGTGAAGAATGCCAAAAATGTACTCCCTCAGTGTAAAAGTGCAGATCACAGCACATAAGAGAAAAAACAAGTAAATACTGCACAGCCCTCGTGTCCTACAACAACCTCAGCATGATTTTCACAAGATAACAGGCAACGATGCTACTGTGCTCTGTGAGAGTCAGAAAATGAGATTTGCACCAGAAAGATTTCCATTCCCGATTTTCCCCGCCTCTCGCCAGTGACATAACGAGGTTTCCACCTCACCTCATTTCAATAATTTTCAAAATATTTGAATATTATTAAAGGGCTTCCCAGTCACGATTCCCAGCCTTACTGAATATTCTTACCTCGCTGGCTTCACAACAGCTATATTAGAATGGACTCAGTTGAGGGGAACAAAGCGGGGATGCCAAGGTAAGTATAGCCCCTGGGGGCGGGGGGGGGGGGGGGGGGGGGGGGGGGGGGAAGAGGACCATGTTGGGGCAGTTCCCCCAGCACAGGTTGGGAGTGCAAACCTGGTAGTGGCACCCTGACAGTACCAGGGACTTGCCCACTGATGAGCTTCTTTGGGTTGGAGAAGGGTTAATCCCTGCAGAAGGGGGAAAGTGCCCCCAATACTGCCGAGATGAGGGGGTAAGAGGAGACCTGAATGCTTGTGATGGGATATTCCGTGTCAGTGGGTGGTGGGGAATCTTTTCAGCGCAGATCTGGGTGTCCTTTAAAGATGGCACGCCGATCTCTGTGAAGCCGACAGGCCCTGCCAGAGTGACGTGCAAACCACGCCCCAGATTTTCTGTGCACTAGGTGGCAGGCCAGAAAATTTGGTCTGTAAACTTGGCTAAGCATCTATAGATACATGCGCCGATTTTCAGTCAGAAATTGGCATTGACAAATTTTGGTTAAATTCCGTCCTATATCTTGGATCTTTCGAGTCAGCATAATTTCTCATTACTGTATTAATCTCATCGTACATTAACAGAGCTTCCCCTATGCCCTTTTCCTTTCTTCCTGTCCTTCCAAACTGTCAAATTCCCTTTATTATTCAGTGCCCAGCCTTGCTCACCTTGGAACTAGGTCTCTGTGACAGTTATGATTTAATTGCCATTTATACTAATTGTGCCATCAATTTATCAATCTTGTTACGAATGCTACATGCATGTATTCAGAATCTTTAATTTGGTCTTTTTTTGAAACCATGATTCCTCTGGTGGTGGCAACATAACCGTAAAACTTCATATAGACTGTTGAGAGATAATATCCTTCCTTCTTGGGGCGGCATGGTGGCACATTGGCTAGCACTGGGCCTTGGGTGACTGGCTGTGTAAAGTATATGCTTTCTCCCAGTGTCTGCTTGGGTTTCCTCTGGGTGCTTTGGTTTCCTCCCACAGTCCAAATATGTGCAGGTTAGGTGGATTAGCCATGTCTTTTTATTAAAAGAGTAAAAATATATACAAGGCCAAATGGTACAAACACTAATTTTGTGTTGGAGAACAGGGTACCCTCCCCTCAGTACCAATGTACGGGGAGGGGGGGGCATGGATACTCTAATAATCAAAACAGTTCACAACACATTTCTACAAAAAACAAATGGTACAAGCATTAAACTTTGCGCTGGAGAGACCAGATACCCTCGCCTCGTACCAACAGAAGGGAAAGGAAGGGGGTGATGGGGAGAGAGGGGAAAGGAGGGTGGTGGGGAGGGAGGTAGTCGGGGTTTTTGTGGAGGGGAGGGCCCATTAGAACACTGCCTGAACTATTTACGGAGGCAGAAAAATAAAATAACCTTCAATTATGATGTGCCAGGTACCGGGAGTCCCCCAGAGGGGGTGAGGGGCGACACAGTGTTAGACATGAGTGAGCCCCGCACCCTGCACTCCGGACACTGGGCAGGTGACAGCCTTCGGACAGTCGCCCTCCAAGCCGAATCCTACACTGAGTGCGGCAGGCGACACGGGCCCACCAACCAACCCAGGGGCTGCCTTGATCCCGCCACCGGGATCATCGACAGGCGGGATCTCCTCAGGCTCGTGCTGGGCCCCGTCAGCGGGAGGTGGTGGTGCAGATGCCTTCTCAGCCCCTGTCGCCTGGTCACTGGAAGGCCCCAAAAATAACTCCGGAAACAGGTCCGGGATGGTGGCAGAGGTGTCCGGAGGAAGCGGTTGGGACAGAGGGTCTTCCAAACTACAACCCGCGAAGAACGTAAGAAGCAGGGGGTTATCACTGGCCCCCTTCCCAGAGAAATTGAACAAGTCCAGGGTGCTAAATTGTTCTGGAATGGGCCCTCTAGGGTCCCGTCCGATCCCGAAGCACCCTACTCGGGGGACAGCGGCAGCTTTCTCACTATCCCCCCCCACCTCTTTTCTTTCGGGGACTGGCGTGACATCCATGGAAAAGAACCTGGATTGACGCTGTTTGCGGGGGAGAGGGTCACATCTCTATCTCTGGAGGCCCCTCCAGGCTGACTTATTTTCCCTCAATGCTTCTCTCCAGAATTTGTGGCTGGGACAGAGCACCCTCTGGTTCGAGGTCGTGCACCTCACTACCGCCATCCAGAGGGGCCCGCGGGACGCCAGGCCCAGCATCTGATGGCGAAATGTCACCAGGCTGAGGGTGTTGCTGGGTGATGGCGGGGTGAGGAATAATGGCTGCACCCGAGTCAGTAGCCAGGGGCACTGGGTCAGTCAGGGTCAGAGGGTCAGAAGGATCCAAACCTGACCGCTGGCGAATGGCCCTGTTGTCTTCCTCTCAGCCTTCCAGCCATGCGGCTGTCCCCTCACTTCCACTCCAATGGAAGTTGAGGGGCAGCGGCACCATCAGCGGCAGTGTAATAGGTGGGGCAATTTTTTCTAATATGCCCCATCTTCTTGCAGGCGTCGCACCGTATGCCACCCGTGGACCAGAAGATGCAGTAGGTTTTGTCCCCAAAAGGGATCTCAAAAGTCCCTTCCAGGACCTCCTCCCAGGCCAGGCAAACAAAGACCTATGCCGGAATGAGACAATATACTTGAGGGCGAGATCTTTTGAGGCCGAGCGGGAGCAGTATCACCCCTGACCGTACCTCCCCCAGTTGGAGGTGGGTGAAGATAAGCTCCGTGGGAATAAAAGCCGGGACATTAGAGAGGATAACTCTCTCGGCAGTGGCCTCCAGCGGGTCCACTACCAGGTTGATCCCACCCACCGTGAGCCCTTTTTCCAGGGCGAGGTGGACCGCCCGCTCGGCTCTCAAAAAGAAGACAGTTTGTCATACACCTTTGAGGCTGCAACCATGGTTGAAGGGCCCACAACCTCGGCTATAGCACAGACGCAGGCCTCGATTGACATGGTGGGCTGGGCGTAGCACTTCACCCCAAGTTTTTGGGTCATGAGGCGAAACGGTGACCTAACCCCAGGAACAGTGGGGAGGGTGGAGGCCACCATGCTAAATTGCCCTTTCCAGTCCAAAAGGTTAAGTCGGGTTACTGGGATAGGGACAGGGCGTGGGCCCAGGTAAGGTACTCTTTCCAAGGGTTGGTGCCGATGCGATGGGCCACATGGCCTCCTTCTGCACTGTCGAGATTCTATAAATAATTGAAATTTGGAACTCACTACCCCAAAAATTCGCTGAGGTAGATTAATTAAAAATTTCAAGTCAATCAATTTTGGTAGACAAGGACAACCAATCCAGGTAGGTAGAGTAACGATGCAAATCAACCGTTATCCAATTAAATGGTAGGACTGCCTTAAGAGGCATTGTTGGCAGAGGCATGATTGTAGTCATCATCTTCATAAGCACACAACCAGCAGTGCCTATGTGTCCAAACTGTTGGTCCTTGTGTTAATAATTATATTGTTGGGATGCACAGATGTAAGTATTTTGAGCAGATATGAATAGGGGATAATTGGGTCATTGGCAGTATGAGAGCTGAGATTGAACAAAGTCAATAAACTCTTCTTAATAAAGAAAGCTTGTGTCTTGGTTTCTGCGTCAACCACCAGCTTGGATCCTGTTTTCATTTTGTATGTGCTCCCTTTATACTGTTGAAGGGAGTTGGTGAGAAGCCAGGGTAATATTTGGTGGATGACTTAGCTTCCTCCTCTTAGGCCTCTTCGCCATAATAAATGCAAACATGAGAATGCCCACTGTGAATTCTACACCAGCTCTTGAGAATCTCTCACTAAGTTGAGAGGAGGGAGTAAAAATGTCTCAGTGGAATAATACTGTCAGAATGGGTGAGCAGTAAGGCCACACCCACGCAGATAGAATGGCAAAGGCTGCTAGAAGTCATTTATAACTGCACAAGTAAGCACAAACTCGTCATACATTGTCTAATGAAATACTGTAGTATGCTTAGCTAAATTCACTTTATGAGGTGGCAACCTTTGGCCACACATGCACACCTGTAGATATCCCTCACTGTCATCTCAAAACCAGCTTGCTTTTTCTCAGCTTTATTGATACATTCCGACAACTGCATTGTTTCAACAAAAATCTACTGAAAAGTCTCACTGCTGTTTTACAAAGCAATGGAGGAATTGCCAAACTACTTTGATATCAAGCTATTGATTCCAGCTTGACTGCTGTAATGAACAAATTACTTGGGGAAACAAATAGGTTGACCTTAATTCAAGGAGCCAGTGACACTGAGTGTAGTGACCAGGTGGATTTTGTTCTGTTCTGTGTTATGGCTGTGGTAAAGATCTACACAGAACATCTAGTTCTTTAGTAAGATAGTTTATGAACAAGATGAGCATGTGGAAGGATAACTAATTAACTATGATAAGAACGGTAACTAATAATTGAATTCAGTGAATTCTCCTGGAGCTACTTCTAGTGTGACTGTCCTCTAGTATGACTTACTACCAATTGCCGATTCTCTTGAGTCACCAGGTGGATTTCTATCGCCACCTGCTGGTTGGAGGTTGTATCAATAACAATATACATTGATAGATAACTATACACATTGATGTGCACATGCATATCACCACAGATCTCGGCAAGTTGAATTATTCTTTTTTAAAATAAATTTAGAGTACCCAATTCATTTTTTCCAATTAAGGGGCACTTTAGCATGTTCAATCCACCTATCTTGCACATCTTTGTGTTGTGGGGGTGAAATCCATGCAAACACGGAGAGAATGTGCAAACTCCACCCGGACAGTGACCGGGATCGAACCTGGGACCTCAGTGCTGTGAGACTGCAATGCTAACCACTGCGCCACCGTGCTGCCCCCAAGTTAAATAATTCTGATCATTTTTGACATGTGCTATGTTAAAGTTCAACTCGAAGGGAGACATTGTATCGAGTGAGAAAACATTAAGATTAATAAGAAGCTGTCCAAGTTGAAGTGCAATTAACAATGTGACTGTCCATGTTCAGGAGGAAGAGAGTTAAGTTTTCCTGGACCTGAGGTTTGAACGGTTTGCCATTGGCCTTGGCCACCACGGACATGTTTTGTGCCCAAGTATATAGTGGAGATGTCATGTTTGACTCCCACTGGCTGCGTTCCTGACCAAGCAAGGCATTCTCCCATCATAAGACCATAAGACCATAAGACATAGGAGTGGAAGTAAGGCCATTCGGCCCATCGAGTCCACTCCACCATTCAATCATGGTTGATTTCAACTCCATTTACCCGCTCTCTCCCCATAGCCCTTAATTCCTCGAGAAATCAAGAATTTATCAATTTCTGTCTTAAAGACACTCAATGTCCCGGCCTCCACCGCCCTCTGTGGCAATGAATTCCACAGACCTACCACTCTCTGGCTGAAGAAATTTCTCCTCATCTCTGTTCTAAAGTGACTCCCTTTTATTCTAAGGCTGTGCCCCCACGTCCTAGTCTCCCCTGCTAATGGAAACAACTTCCCTACGTCCATCCTATCCAAGCCATTCATTATCTTGTACGTTTCTATTAGATCTCCCCTCAACCTTCTAAACTCCAATGAATATAATCCCACGATCCTCATGATTTAAGTAGAGTGCCGACTGTTTCATTCGAGCCCTTCTGAGGACTGCTTCACTTGCCTTACCTGTTCCTTCAAAGGCTGCAGTCCAGCTCTGGCACTGTTAACATGCTACTATAAAGTGTGTAGAGGCCGTGCAAGTGTATAAACATCAATGGTATTGCTGCTGTTGCGTCTACGCTATGCATGCATAGCCAGACCAAGGAGAGGAAAGCAAGAAAGGCAACATTTAAAAAATGTGAACAGTTGGATTTTACCAGTGTAATCATGACCCATTCTTCCTGCCATGTGTACACAGCTTGCATGCATTTTTCTGTTGGTAGAGATCTGCATTTCAGATTTGCACTCATCTTTCACTTACTGCTTAAAAGGCAGGTTAATATCAGTCTTTGTTTTCCTCAGCTTTTATTTTCCACATTTATTTTCATTTTTCTGTATTTATTGTTCTGTCACAAGTATTTATTTTCCATCTCTTTCCTGTTTCTTTTTTCTTTGGCTACATTTCCTATTCTGCTTTCTACCCTCCCTCCACCCCCTCCCCAACACTCCTGCCTTTTTTCCCCCGACTGTTATCATTTCAAACAAGGCATACTTGAGCTGGACTTAGGAAATGTCCATCATTTATCAATAAAGTTGATCATCTATGTACTGGAAAAAAGTGACAAGGAAGCTGCTGGTTGTTGTTTAGAATCCAGCTACTTCACTAATTTATTTTAGTGAAGGGAACCTGCCAGCAGTACCTATTCAGTTCCAAACAGTGACTGGTTTTTAACATCCTTTGGAATGGCCTGACAAACTATGCAGATGTAAAACAACTGGTATGATGAACAGGAAGGTGACACATCACCATCGTTTTAGGGCAGCGAAGAATCTAAGTTAATTTCTAAGTTAATTTATGGCAGGTTTTTCAGAGTTTCCTGCTGGCTCTGCCATTGAGTTCCCCATCGCTATTCAATGACACTAGTCATTTTTTTGGAACCCGGGAAATTTCTCACTGGTTTAGCCCACACTTAGAATTCTTTTTAGCACTGGGGAGCTGAACTCGGAGATTGGGCCACCATTTTAAAGGGTGCCTGATCTCTAAGTGAGCACCCCTTCCACTCATGGGCAATGCCGTTCCCCAACACCCGCCCACCCATGGGCAATGTCACCACGCCCCCACACATGGGCACTACCCCACACCCCCCCCGTGAGAATATCCCACTATGGGGCCTCGAGCCCCCCCCCCCCTTTCAGGCCAACCCACCCCAAGCACCTTACAGCTTCCCTTCCAGGACCCCCCCCCCCAACCTCCCGGAGATCCCTACTTACCTGCCCTGCACACCCCCACCCTTCAAATCTCCTCGCCACCCTCATTTCATGGGTGTGGCCCCCTTCAGCCCCTGCCCTTGGCAGTGCCACCCTGGAACACAGGCACCCTTGCACTGCCATCCTGACAGTGCTCCTGCTGGCTTGGCAATGCCACCCAGGCATCTTGAGTGCCAGGGTGGCAGTGCCAAGGTGCCAACTGGGCAATGCCAAGGTGCCGGCATTCCAAAGGGAGGGCCAGAGAGCCACCGAGAGCTGAGGAGCCGCGACAGGCGGTGATCATCCAATGCACATGTTTCAGGAGAAGGAGAGGATTCTGAGGTAGGTGTAGTTGATGCTAGACTGTAAGCTGGGAGGGGAATCAGATCTTGATTTACTAGCACATTGGGGCCGGCCTGGCCAAATGGCAGGAGGGTGGAGGTTAACAAGGGCATGGCAGTGCTCTTTCGGAGCAAGCCAGTTTGGGGTGTTGTACCCGGCCAAACTCTGGGTGACTTTCAAGGGCAAATAACATTATTTTACAACACATGAGGAGGCGAATGACTTTGTCAAGGAGCATGGTTTGGGGGTGGGCTAGAAATGGGCTTATATTCTTTCCAACATCGTTCTTTCAGAGGGTGGACAAATTAATTTTGTAAATTATATGGGCAGGAAGACACATAGGATCCGGAGAACTTTTTTGAGAAAGGAGCTCCCCCCGTTTCCTGAGCTGCCAAAGTAAACACGATTAGATAAGTTGCCAACTCTGGACTCTGGATGGGTTGGGGGAAAGCAGCATTTCAGATATTTATGGGTGGGTGTTGGAAACAGAGAAGGTGCCACAGGAGGAGATAAAATGGAAATGGGAGGAGGAATTGGGAATAGAGCTTGTGGGGCGGAGGGGGGGGGGGGGGTGGTGAGGCGGCGCTGGAGTGAAATTATGCAGACTGGGTAGCCTTACACAGTTTAAGGTGGTGCACAGGGCCCATATGACTTGAGCTTGTATGAGGGGGCCTGGGAATCATGTTCATATGTTTTCATCTTGCCCGAAGTTGGGGGGATTCAGGGCATTTATTTCTGAGACACTGTCAGATTGTGGGGGTGAGGATGATGCCGTGCCCTTGGCAGCGCTTTTTGGTGTTTCAGAGCTGCCAGAGGGGAAGGAGGCTGATGTTATGGCCTTTGCCACTTGGACTGCTCGGTGGCGAATCTTACTGGGATGGTGGCTGGCCCTGCTGCCGAAGGTATTGGCATGTTGGGGGGACATGGTGGAATTTCTACAACTGGAGGGGTTCGATGTAAGATGGAAGCTCTTTCGGTCTCTACTTGAGGGTCTGTTTGTCACTAGCGAGTAGGATGGTGTTGGGTTCATTAAGGATAGAAAAGGGAGAAAATGACAAACTGTTTGTAACTTGGTTGTATTTGTTTGCGGATTGTTTGCCATTATTGATTGTCTTTCGAATAAAATATGTATTATTTTTAATTACCTGTACACAACAAACTGCACTATCACAAGCAGTATCTTCTGTGACTTCATTATTACATTTTTCATTGTTACTTCAGGTTAGTTGAACATAATTTGACTGCTACAAAACTGGGTTGGCAGTACTTTATAAATTAGAATTAATTTTGTCTGACAATAGTTGCTCGTAGCTTTCCCATCACTGACTTTAAACCGGTTGGCCTATTGTTACCAGCTTTATTCTCGCCTCTTTGCTGGACAGGGGTGCAGCATTTATGAACAACATTGTAACACTGCTAGCTACATATTGCCTTCTTGAATATCCCCTGCGCCACAGCCATGGTCAAGTACCAAACTCTTTCCCGAGCATGTCAAAAGGTGGTGAGATTATCTGAACTATAATCAGAAAAATTTATTGCATTGTTTACATTTGGCTATTATCTTAATATCAGCTACAAAACTGTAGTTTGAACTTGGTTTTATGTGCTTCCTTGGAAAATAATTACATATTTTGTAACTTTGTACATAAGAGAACTATTGCAAACAAATTTTAACTTTTAATTTTGTACAAGACAGAATGAAACTCGAAGGAACAGTAGAAACTACTTGCATTTATATACGACCTTACACAGCCTCAGGAATTCCCAAAGAACTTTACAGCAAGTTAAGTACCTCTGAAGTGCAGTCACAATTGTGCATGCAGAAAATGCGGCAGCCAACAGGCAGATAACAAATGCGTACATTAACATTTTTGCCTTTGGTGGGTTATGCAGGTTAATTTGACATGTATCTGTACATTCCTACAACTCTCTTTACAACTTCCAGGTCCTAAAGCACAAAATGGCAATTAAAGAGCTCCCATCCAGAATACCATGACCACAAGATGGAGTTCTCCTTACAGAAACACTAAAATATGCTGCAACACATTTTAACTAAAAAGCATGTTTTTGCAGTATAAGTATCTGCACTTCTTGTGCAAGTTTGTAAATATTTGTGCCTTGAAATGAGGTTCTTCAAACATTAACACATGAACAACCTTATGAAATACCATGCATGTTGTTTTAAGTGAGCTAACTCAACTGTCCGTTGCGTCAGATGAAATCGCAGATCACATCTTTACAGAAATTCTTAGTTTTCTTTCAAATGAAGAAACAGTGGTAAACAACACCTTGCATATAGCAACTTTAATATTGTAATATGTCACTCCAAGACCTAAAAGGAGATTTGAGGAAAAGTGAACAAAAGCTTGGTGAAAGAGATAGGTATGTTAGGATATGGATAGCATAAGCTTAAGAGGCCCGGACAAGAGAGCATTAAGAACAGTTAAGCCTGGAGCTAACATAAGTATGAATTAGGATTTGAATATATGAGCTCAAGCAGGAGATGGACAATATTATGGTGGTGGGTGCAGATGGTCTGGTGATGTACAGGATATGAAATTGGAAATTCAGCTCATGGTTAAAAAGGACGACAAGGTTTTGAACAACCAAGTTCAGTCTCAAACAGTGGCCAGGGAGGTAGATCGAACTGATGACTAGGGTGTCTGATTGGGACTGAAGACAATAATTTTCTTTTTAAAAATATTTCTTTTCCAATTAAGGAACAATTTAGCATGGCCCATTTACCTACCCTGTACATATTTCTGAGTTGTGGGGGTGAGACTCATGCAGACACAGGAAGAATGGGCAAACTCCACATGGACAGTGATCCGGGATTGGGATCGAACTCGGGTCCTTGGCACCGTGACGCAGCAGTGCCAACCACTGCCCCACCGTGCTGCCCTTGATAATAATTTTGATCTTTTCAATACTTAATTTAAGAACATTTCTGCCCATCCAATAATGAATGATGGACAAGCAACAGGATGAATCACAGGCAGCAGATGGGTCACGAAAAGTGGTGGTGACAGAGTTGTGTGCCATCTCGTGGAATCTGGCATCATATTTCAGATGATATCGCCAAATATCACAATTAAGAAATAGGAGAAGGCCAAAGAACATCAGGGAGCTACAGAAGTAACAGAAAGGAAGCAGAACAAAAGCTATTACTGGAGGCTCTCTTGTTATGACTGGATAGATAGAAATGTAATTAGATGAGGGGAGTCCCATACTGCTGGACAAAAGAGATTTCGGCAGAACGATGGTGTGGTGAACTGTGCCAGAGACCCCAGAGCAGGTCAAGGAAGAGGAGGAGGAATAGTTTGCCATGGTCATAGAAACTTAGGATGTATTCTGTGACATTGATAAGGCACATTTCAGTACGTGATGGGCAAAAACCCATTTGGAGGGATTTCAACATGAGAGTGAAAAGAATGATGGACACAGGTTTGGGAGGCGAAAACATGCTCCATCTTGAGAGGAAAGATAGGTTGGAGATGGACAGTATTTTTCAAGGGCTAACGGCGTTTTCTTTTAAAAAAGAAGTAGGTAAACAGGGGGCTTTCAAAGAACATGGGGACAGGATCAGCTGAGAGGTAAGCATTTAGCTAGCAGGAGGATCTGGAGGAAAGCTATTCCATGGAAATAGGATTGAGGAAACAGGAGATTGGGCCTTGAGCTCAGAGAGGGCATAAGAGGAGATAAGAAAGAAACAAGAGAAAGATACAAGTTCAAAGACAGATAAAGTTGGGGAGGGCGGTGTGAAATTTGGCTTGATTTGGCAGGGCTTTCCAAACCATGGGTTGTGACCATTGGTGGGGGCGGAGGAAGTAACTTAGAAGTTGCAATGTACAAAAACATAATGACAGCCATAGAGGGGGAAAAGCCATCCTGGGATGGGCTTTGAGGTCCCATGATGCAGTCTTTTCTGCTTCTCTGCCTCAATGGGAGGGTGGACGTTGTAATTTAATTTAAGGACTGCTCCAGGAAATAGACTCTGTGCGTGTAAGTCTTAAGTCCTCAATGGCAATGGTGCGTCTCGTCCCTGCTCGACCGTCCCTGCACCACCGTCCCTGCGCCTCGTCCCTGCCTGACCGTCCTCGTGCGTCTCATCCCTGCCCAAGCAAGCCTGCTCTTTGAATCCCTACCCAACGAGTCCGCTCTTTACTTTTTAATGTTTGAACAGCTGTTTTTGCCCACAGCTGAAATTTAGCAATTTCTTGAAATGGCATTTATACAGAACAAAAATTCCAGAGTTTCTCTGACAGAATACTGGTTTAGTGTGAAGACTGATTATCCAGGCACTGTAATTGACGGTTCCTTTTACCAGTATTGTATGAAGCTGGGTTTAGAACTTTGGTTTACATCAAATCTTGATATCGACTGAATCTGGATATCACATTGGTGATTAAAAGTGCACCATCAACCACACTCGTCAGATTTTGTGGGACTGTGTTGCAACATGCATGCCGATATGTCTCATTAGGGTAGGCCCAGTGCCCTATAATTACAGTAGTGAAGATGCTATTGTTTTGTGTTCTTGGCTCAATAGTGAAGTGTATAATGCTGGTTTGTTTCACTTCAACTCCTTTATAGCGCTGAAAGCTATTATACACTGCGGTTTTGTTTCATTTTGGCACTTTGAAGACACTTTCATGTCTTTGTTAACTCCAGAACTTACTAGTCTCCTTTGATCTACTGTCCATAAATCTGAGATCATCCAAAACACTTTCCCCTGTCTATACTCGCACCAAATCTGGTTCATCCATCATCCTTGTGCTCACTGACCCACATTGGCTCCCAGTCAAACAACTCCCTGATTTTAAAATTTTCATCCTTGTTTTCAAATCCCTCTTGGCTCCGAATTCTCTTCCTAACCCTCTCCCACTCTTTCGCTCTCTTTCTTGCTTTAAGATTCTCCATGAAGCCTACCCCTTTGACTAAGCTCTGACCTTCTGCCCCAACATTGGCTTCTGTGACTGGGTGCCTAATTCTGCTTTTTAATGCTGTGACGCTCTGTGGAATTTAGATTAAAGGCAAATTCTCAATTTTAGGTGTTGTTTTTAAAATAGTTGCTTCTGGTGTTCTTTACTTCAGGATTGTGTCCAAGTGGACAATGTGACGGTTTGTTACAGAGGAATGGCAAAGTGGGGAACTGTTCAGCAACAGGGTTCTGGGGATTAATTTAGGCAAACTGGAGTTTGAGGAGTCTCAAAGGCTATTAATGGTATGTTAATTATGCTATTAAGAAGGCTTCTACAAAATGTAGGAGCTATTCACTTGGTTGTTCCAAGACCTGTTTGTAGCCAACAACCAGGAAGCCAAATATTAGGAGAGGGTAGCCACAACACAGTAAAGAAGGGGGGACGGGGTCAGAAGAACAAGGAACACAACCAAGCCTAACAAGAGAACCAGCAGACTCAAAGGGGGGGGGGGGGGGGGGGGGGGGGGGGGGGGGGGGGGGAGAGGCGGAAGAGAGAGAGGGGGGAGAGAGAGAGAGAAAGGGAAAACTGGTGATAAGCGAAATGCAGGGGACCACAAATGCCACTGCAAACACTGTAAGGAAGGAATAAAAGAAAAGGAATGGGAAACTGTGATGTATCTATATAAATAGTCAAAACCGATCTAGGTGTAAATAGTTCTAGTTTTACTTCTTATATTCTCTTGTTGAACTCCCACTGTTTCTTCGTATCTATAATTCTTTTCTATACCAAAAGCACAATAAAAACATTTAAAAAAAAATGATACTATGAAGATACACAGGAGAAGGTATTGTTTAATTAAGTACCTCGACCAATTAAAGAGAGACTGACATGGGTTTTGTAGCATAGTGGTAGTGTCTAGGCCACTGGGCCAGGAACTCTAGCTCAAGACCCATTTGAGGACCATCTTGTCAATAAGAGATTAAATGAAATCAAAACATCAAACTTGAGAAGATGGTTGCATAGTGGTAATATCAGTGGACAAGAAATACATTGTCCCAAGCTAATTCTCTGGGTTCAAATGCCACGACAGCAGCTGGTGGAATTTAAAAGAATACACTGTTTAATCAGATTTGGCTTTCTCCATCTGTCCAGCATCAGAACTTTCAGTTCGAGTTCCATGTTGGATGAGACAGAAGTGGTGGTGTAGTAGTATTGTCACTGGAGCAGCAATCCAGAAGTACAGGTAGTGGGCAGCACGGTTGCACAGTGGTTATCACTGCTGCCCCACAGCTCCAGGGTTCAATTTCAGCCTTGGATGACTGTGGTGTTTGCACTTTTTACCCATGTCTGCATGTGTTTCCTCCTGGTGCTCCGGTTTCCTCCCACAGTCCAAAGGTGTGCAGGTTAAGTGGATTGGGCACGTTAAATTTCCCCTTAGTCAGTGTGGTGAGATAACCACTGTAGTTATGTGTACTGCAGTAGGGGGATGTATGCCTGTACCTGTAATACAGGTTCCTCGTGTAAGCCCCTGCCGGCTAGCTCCGCCCACAGGGAGCTTATGTATAAATGTATGAGAGCTGCTCAGACCCTTAGTCTACTGTTGCAGATGGAGGGACAACATCGTACAGCAATAAAGCCTCTATTGTACTAGTCTCTCGGCTTTGAGTATAATTGTTAGCGCTACAGTCAGCCAGTAGATGGCAGGGGTGGGGGTATCGGGGAATGGGGTTGGGGGGGGGGGTTGTTCTGCTGATGGGAGAGGGACTTGAAATAGGCACTGGAAAGGAGGTCGAGGGTGGAGGCAGCCAAAGGGCGGGCCAGGAATGGCGCGACGCACGGGCCAGGGGCCGGCCCGAGAAAGGCTATGGCTGACAGGCGGGGTGGGGGGGTGGGATGTGCCCCCCGACCAGGCTGATCACCTGGAACGTCAAGGGACTGAATGGGCCGGTTAAGAGGGCGCGGGTGTTCGCGCACTTGCGGGCCCTCAGGGCGGAAGTAATTATGTTGCAGGAGACACATCTGAAAGTGTCAGACCAGACCAGGCTAAGGAAGGGCTGGATTAGCCAGGTCTTCCACTCGGACTTGGACTCGAAGTCCAGAGGGGTGGCAATCATGATCAACAAGCGCATGCAATTTGAGGCAGAGGGCATATCCGCAGACAGGGGGGGCAGATACCTGATGGTACGGGGCAGACTGGAGGGGAGAAGAGTGGTGCTGGTGAATATATATGCCCCGAACTGGGATGACGTGGACTTCATTAAAAGAGTGCTGGGTAAGATCCCGGACTTGGATTCTCGCAGGCTAATAATGGGGGGGGACTTTAACATGGTCCTTGACCCGACTTTGGATCGGTCGTGTCCCAGAATGGGTAGACTCTCAGCAATGGCAAGGGAGCTGAAAGGGTTTATGGAGCAAATGGGGGCAGTGGACCCCTGGAGAGATAGACAGCCAACAGGAAGGGGCTACTCGTTTTACTCGCACGTCCATAAAGTATATTCCAGGATAGATTTCTTTGTACTAAGCAGGGACTGTATGGGGGAGGTAAAGAACATGGAATACTCAGCAATTACCATTTCAGACCATGCCTCGCATTGGGTGGACCTGCAGTTCGGGGGAGCGAGCTATCAACGCCCGCAATGGAGGCTAGATGTGGGACTGCTGTCGGAGGAGGGGATCTGCGAGAGGCTTCGGAAATGTATAAAAAATTACCTGCAGGTGAATGACACGGGGGAGGTCTCAGCGGCGACCTTGTGGGAGGCGCTAAAGGCAGTAGTGCGGGGGGAGCTGATTTCAATTGGGGCCCACAGAGTCAAGGCAGACCGGGCAGAGATGGATAGATTGGTCAAGGAAATGGGTTGGATAGATGAAGAGCACGCGGAGTCCCCGGGGGAGGTTTTACTCAGGGAGAGGCAGAGACTACAGGCGGAACTGGGGGCACTATCCACGAGCAGGGCTGTGGAACACCTTAGGAAGGCGAGGGGAGTGGTGTACGAGCATGGGGAAAAGGCTAGCAGACTGTTAGCGCAGCAACCCAGGAGGAGGGAGGCGGCCAGGGAAATAGGTAGAGTGAGGGACGAGCGGGGGCGTAAAGTGGAGGACCTGGCAGAATTGAATAGGGTATTCCGGGACTTCTATCGTAAGCTGTATACTTCGGAGCCGCCGGAAGAACCGGAGGGGATGAAAAGGTTTCTGGACGGGTTAACATTCCCAACAGTTGGTGGGGGGCGAGTGGAAGAGCTGGGGGCCCCGATTAGAGTAGAGGAGGTATTGGGGGGCCTTAAGGCTATGCAGTCGGGGAAGTCTCCGGGGCCGGATGGATACCCAGTAGAGTTTTATAGGAAGTTCTCTGAGCTGGTGGGCCCGGTCTTGGCGAGGGTTTTCAATGAGGCAAGGGACAGAGGGACCCTGCCGCCGACAATGTCACAAGCCACCATATCTCTGATATTGAAGCGGGGTAAAGACCCGGAGGCGTGCGGGTCCTACAGGCCAATCCCTGATTAATGTAGACGCCAAGCTCCTGGCAAAGGTACTGGCGGGTAGAATGGAGGACTGTGTACCGGAGGTGATTGGGGAGGATCAAACGGGGTTCGTGAAAGGTAGGCAGCTGGCGGCCAATCTGAGGAGATTGCTCAATGTGATAATGATGCCCCCGGCGGGTAGAGAGGTGGAGGTAGTGGTGGCAATGGACGCCGAGAAGGCCTTTGACCGGGTCGAGTGAAACTATCTATGGGAGATGCTCGGACGGTTTGGGTTCGGGGAGGGATTGGTGGATTGGATCAAATTATTATATCAGGCCCCGAGGGCCAGCGTCAGGACCAACAGAGAAGTGTCGGAGTACTTTAGGTTGTACCGAGGGACCAGACAGGGCTGCCCGCTCTCCCCGCTGCTGTTTGCGCTGGCCATAGAGCCGCTGGCGATTGCGCTGAGAGCCGCAGAGGGTTGGAAGGGGATGGTGAGGGGCGGGGTTGAACATAGGGTTTCTCTTTATGCAGACGACCTGCTCCTGTACGTGTCGGACCCAGTGGCCGGGATGGGAACTATACTGGGAATGCTGAGGAAGTTCGGCCAGTTCTCAGGATACAAATTAAATACGGTCAAGAGTGAAATGTTTGTGGTCCAGGCAAGGGGCCAGGAGAACAGATTGAGAGGGCTACCGTTTAGGCTGATTGAGGAAAATTTCCGGTATTTGGGAATCCAGGTGGCACGAGACTGGGGCAGGCTGCATAAGTTAAATTTGGCCAGGGTGGTGGAGCAAATGAAGGGAGAGTTTCGGAGATGGGATGCACTCCCGCTGTCGCTGGCAGGGAGGGTGCAGACTGTAAAGATGACAATCCTCCCTCGATTTTTGTTTATTTTTCAGTGCCTCCCGATCTTTATCCCACAGTCCTTCTTCAAAAGAGTTAACGGGCTGATCATGAGCTTTGTCTGGGCGGGAAAATCCCTGCGGGTGAAGAAGGCGATGTTGGAAAGGAACCACAGCGAGGGAGAGCTGGCTTTGCCGAGTCTGGTCAATTATTACTGGGCGGCCAACATCGCTATGATAAGGAAGCGGATGGTGGGTACGGGGTCTATTTGGGAGCGGGTGGAGGCGGCTTCGTGCAGGGGCACCAGCTTGGAAGCCCTGGTCACGGCTCCTCTACCGCTGCCGCCGGCCAAGTACACCACCAGCCCGGTAGTGGTGGCGACCCTGCGGATATGGGGCCAATGGAGGAGGCGTGTGGGGGAGATGGGGGCGTCTGTCTGGGCGCCAATCTGCGACAACCACCGGTTTGCCCCCGGCAGTACGGATGGGGGGTTCCGAGTATGGCGGCGAGCAGGGGCGGGAAGGGTGGGTGATATGTTCCTGGAAGGGAGCTTCGCGAGTTTGAGCAGCTCGGAGGAGAAATTTGGTTTGGTAAGGGGAAATGATTTTAGATACCTACAGTTACGGGACTTTGTTCGTAGACAGGTCCCATCTTTCCCGCGCCTTCCGCCAATGGGGATCCTCGACAGAATAGTCTCTAGGAGGGAAGAAGGGGAGGGCAGAGTCTCGGGTATATATAAGGTGCTCATGAGAGAGGAAGGGTCCCAGACAGAGGAACTGAAACTTAAATGGGAGGAGGAGCTAGGCGGGGAAATGGAGGATGGGCTGTGGGCAGAGGCCCTGAGTAGGGTAAATTCGACCGCGACATGTGCTAGGCTCGGGCTGATCCAATTTAAGGTCGTTCACCGGGCCCATATGACGGTGGCTCGGATGAGCAAATTTTTCGGGATAGAGGACAAATGCGCTAGGTGCGCGGGAGGACCAGCGAACCATGTTCACATGTTTTGGGCATGCCCTAAGCTGAGGGGGTACTGGGAGGGATTTGCGGGGGTCATGTCCCAGGTGCTAAAAACAAGGGTGGTGATGAGTCCAGGGGTGGCAATTTTTGGGGTTTCGGAAGACCCGGGCGTCCAGGGGGAGAAAGAGGCCGATGTGTTGGCCTTTGCTTCCCTGATAGCCCGGCGATGAATATTATTGGCGTGGAGGGACTCAAAGCCCCCGAAGACTGAGTGGTGGCTTGCAGACATGTCGAGTTTCCTGGGGATGGAAAAAATTAAGTTCGCCTTGAGGGGATCTGTGCAGGGGTTCACCCGGAGGTGGCAACCATTTATTGACTTCTTTGCGGGAGAGTGAGCGTCAGCAGGGGGGTGGGGAGGAGGGGGGGGGGGGGGGGGGGGGGGGTAGAGTAGAGTAGGAGGGAAAATATGGCGTGTAGTACCGGTGGGAGGGAAGCAGGCTTGTGCAATATGTTACGATGGAAGTATTGAAAGTATGTGGATGTTTGCACATTTTTGCCTTTTTTGCTTTCTTTCTGATGATGTCTGTAACTGTTTATAAAGCCAAAAACTACCTCAATAAAATTGTTTATTAAAAAAAAAAATTTCCCCTTAGTGTCCAAATGTTAGGTGGAGTTAGGGTTACGGGGATAGGGTGGAAGTGTGGGCTTAGGTAGGGTGCTCTTTCAAGGGCCGGTGTAGACGTGATGGGCCGAATGGCCTCATTCTGCACTGTAAATTCTATGATTCTATGTTTGGGGGAACCCGGGTTCAAATCCCACCACAGCAGATGGTGAATTTGAATTTTTTTAAAAATGTTTTTATTGGGTTTAATACATGATTATAATTTCAAATATACATACAGAAAATCAAAAGAAGTAGAAAATAGGTAACAGGAAAGGGGGTCTTTTCCCACCCACCCTCTCTATTCTTTTTACAAAACAAAACAGGGTGGAAGAGGCACCTAGGTGGTGCCCCTGATGCTATTTACATTTCTCAGTCCATTTTTAAAAAATCTCTGTGCAGTTGCATCAGCATCGACCAGTTCTTTCTTTCTCTTGACTTGCTGTGCTTGTTGTGGCCATTATCTTCCCCTGCACTCTCCCACCAGTTTGTGTTCCCTCTTCTGTACTCCCTTCTGGCTCCCCACTATTCTCCCCCCTCCTCGCACCCGGCCCCCTCTTCCCTGCTACCCCCCCCTTTCTTTCCAGCTGGGTTTAGTTACCCCTTCTTGCTCTCTCCTCCCCTCCACCCCCACTCCGGGTCCTCCCTCACCCCTCTCTTCTATCTTCACTTGGCTACTTATCTCTGGCTCCTAGCTACTTCTTTATTTATGTGTTGGCCACAAACAGGTCCCCGGAGCAGTCAGATGAATGGCTCCCATGTTTTGAGGAAGCCATCTTCCAATCCATGGATACTGAATTTGATTTTCTCCATTTGGAGAAATTCTGAGAGGTCGGACAGCCAGCCTACAGCTTTAGGTGGTGCTGCCGACTGCCAGCCGAGCAGGATTCTACTGCGGCGATCAGGGAGACAAAGGCAAGGACGTCAGCCCTTCTCCCCATGAAGAAATCTGTCTGGTCTCATACCCCGAAGACCGCCACTTTCGGGCATGGCTCCACCCTCATCCCACCACTTTGGACATTGCCTCGAAGAAGGCTGTCCAGTATCCAACAAGTCTGGAGCAAGACCAGAACATGTGAGCTTCGTTGGCCGGGCCTCCTTGGCACCGTTCACATCTATCCTCCACCTCCAGGAAGAATCCACTCATTCGGGTTCTTGTTAAGTGGGCTCCAAGTACCACATTTAGTTATGTTAGGTTAAGTCTCGCGCATGTGGAGGTGGAGTTGACCCTATGTAGTGCTTTGCTCCAGAGTCCCCACCCTATTTCGAACCCCAAGTCTTCCTCCCACTTACTCCTTGTCGCGTCCAGCTCAGTGTTGGCCCTCTCTATCAGTCATTCGTACATGACGCCACAGTTCCCCCTGCCTAAAACGTTTGCATCCAGTAGTTCTTCTAATCGTGTCTGTCGTGGTGGTCGTGGGTATGTAACTAGTAAGTTTTTATGCTGCAGGTACCCGAGTTTGTTGCTCTTTGCTAGCTGGAATCTTTCCATCAGTTCGTCCAGTATTGTAATCCTACATCAGTGTATAGGTCCCTGACTGTCAATGTCCCCCCCCCCCCCCCCCCCCCCCCCCCCTCCCCCGTCCTAGCTCCACCTTTTAATGGTGGCATCAGTGAGTGTCGGTGTGAATCTATGGTTAATGCAGGTAGGGGTTTTGTCGGACATTTCAGTCAGTCCGAATTGCTACTGTAATTGGATCCAAGCCTGGAGGGTGGCTACCACCACTGGGCTGCTGGAATGTTTCTTGAGTGGGGACGGGAGTGCTGCCGTGGCAAGGACCGGAGCGAGGTCCCCTTAGAGGAAGCCTCCTCCGCGCGCACCCACTACGCTTCTGGTTCCTTTATCCATCCCAGCACTCTTTCTGCTGTCGCTACCCAGTGGTAGCATTGTGGGTTTGGAACGGCTAGCCCTCCCTGCATTTTGCTTTCTGTAGGACCTCCTTTTGGATCCTCGCATTCTTCCCCCCCATACAAATGCCATGATTAATTTGTCCAGCAAGTTTTTAAAAAAAGGCCCCGGGGATATAGATCGAGATGGATCTAAGTAGGAAGAGGTACCCTGGGCAGCACATTCATTTTGCACTCTCCCCGCCAGGGACAGTGGGAGTTTGTTCCATCTCTGCAGGTCCTTTTTAACTTCCTCTGTCAGACTGGTCAGGTTCCATTTGGGGACCCCCTCCCAGTCATGAGCGATTTGAATCCCCAGGTAGTAGAATTTGTATCGGGCTTCTTTAAACGGCAGTTCCTTCAGTGCTGCCACCCACTTGCAGGTTCACCGGGAGGATCTTGCTTTTGCTCATGTTGAGTTTGAAGCCCGAGATGGCACCGGACTCTTTCAAAAGCACGATGATACCTTTCATGCTGCTTTGTGGGTCCGAGATGTAGACGAGCAGGTCATCCGCATGGAGCGAGATTCAATGTTCTCTGACTGCTTTGGATCCCCCTCCAGTTCTTTGTTGTTCTGAGTGCGATCGCTAATGGTTCGATCGCTAGGGCGAACAGCAGCGGGGACACCAGGCATCCATGCCTGGTGCCCCTGTGCAACTGGAAGTACTGGGAGCTGGTGGTGTTTGTCTGTACACCGGCCATGGGAGTGTTGTACAGGAGCTTCACCCATGAGGTGAATCTGTTCCAAGACTGAACCGCTCCAGTACCTCTATGAGGTACTTCCACTCGGCTGTCGAAGACCTTTTCTGCGTCCAGGGAGATAATCGCCTCAGGTGTTCTCTCCCCAGATGGGTTCATGATCACGTTCAGCAGGCACCTGATGTTCCATGTTAGCTGTCTACCTTTGACAAAGCCCGTTTGATCCTCTGCGACCACCTCTGGTATGCAGTTCTCCAGTCTTTTGGTTAGGATCTTGGCCAATATTTTGGCGTCTACATTTAGCAGCGAGATGGGTCTGTATGAACCGCACTCCGTTGGGTCTTTGTCTCTTTTAGGTATTAGCGATATTGAGGTTTGTGTGCACCTCGCCAGCGAGTCTGTGAACTCCCTCAATAGTCAGGACCTCGGAGTATTTGCGGTCTACCTCCAGTATGGAATCGATCAGCTGCTGCCTAGCCACGCTCTCCTCCCTGTCCCTTTGCGCTTTAATGGCGATAATTTCCCCTCTAATCACAGCCTTTAGCGCCTCCCAGAACGTGGACGGTGAGACTCCCCATTTTGGTTGGTTTTTGTACGTTCAGCTGTGGCCTGTGATACTCTCTTACTAAAGGCCTTGTCGGCCAGTAGTGCAGTGTCCAACCTCCATGTGGGGCGTTGGGCACTGCCCGTCTCCAACCTTGCATCTATATAATGTGGAGTGTGGTCAGAGATTACGATCGCAGAATATTCCGCCTTGACAAGCTCTGGAAGCACCGATTTCCCCATCACAAAGATTTCCACCATGGTCTTTTTAATGAATTTTGTCATCCCAGTTGGGAGCGTACACGTTAACGAGTACTACCGGTGCCCCATTTAGGGCCCCGCTGACCATGACGCACAGTTCCCCTGGGTTCATTACCATCTTCAGCGCCTTAAACATCGTCCTCTTATTGATTAGTATTGCCACCCCCTGGCCCTCGTCCCGTAGCAGGAATGGTAGATCAATCCCACCCAGCCTTTCCTTACCTACAGTTGGTCCTGCTCTCTCAGGTGTGTCTATTGGAGGAAGACTATGTCAGCTTTCATGTTTCTTAGGTGAGTGAAGACGCTGGATCTTTTCATTGGGCCGTTAAATCCCCTGACATTTCAGGTGACTATCCTGATGGGGGCTTTTGTCCCCCAGCTTCCGTGGGATTAACCATACTTACCTGGTGGACGCTCCCCTGCCCTCCGGGGTTTCCCTTTGTTAGAGGGCTGTACAAGATGGCCGCAGTCACTGCTCTGCCCACGCGGTCGGGTCCCTGCGCTCCGGGGCTCCCTTTATCCAGGGGGCACACAATATGGCTGCCAACTGAGCGTTTGCCATATGGATATGCCCCTGCACTCCGGGGTTTCACTTTGTCCAGTGGGCACCCACATGGCCACCAATAGTGCGTCCGTAAAGTGGGTAGGCCCCTGCACTTGGGATCTCCCTTCGCCCCGAGATCCTACTAATGGTTGCTTGTAGTGTTTCTTTGCTCCGGGCCCCTGTTGCAGCTCTGTAGCCCTATTGTCGCTTCCGCTCCCGTCTTTTTCTCTTTCCCTATGTCACCCTCCCTTCTCGGCTCCCCTTTCCCATGCCTTTTCTTCCCCCCCACTTCCCGCCCCGCAGCTTGCCCCCTCCCCTACCAGGCGCTGTCCCCCCCCCCCGTTAGGGGTGCGCCATGGCCTCTATCTGCTGCATGCTCCCAGTGCTAGCTTTCCCGCTAGTGTGGTGACCCCCCTCCTGGAGTTACTGTCCCGTTTTTGTCTCCCATCCGCTCTCAGTTAGTTCTTCCCGTTCCTTCCCCGTCTTACCCTGCACTTGTCCCAATTGTCACTCCGTCTTCCCTCTGCTGCTATCCCGTTTACACGAATGGTGCCACATTCTCCCGCTTGAAGCGGTCTCTCGGGTGGCGGCTTGCTGCTCATCAATCAGGATGTGTTTGAGTTGGGGGGGGGGCGGAAGGGAGGCTATTCTCTCCTTCCCCACCCCTTGTCGGTTTATTGCCATGCTGCCATTCCTTGCCACGGGTTCTTTACCGTTTCCCCTGATGTCGCTGCTCCAGTCTGCACTCTGCGACGAAATTGCCTGCTCTGACAGGGCCTGTAAAAATGTGTTCTTTGCCCTGATGTGTGACCCAGAGCTTGGCTGGGCACAGCATACCAAAATACATGCCGCACGTTTATAGCGCAGCTTTCGCCCTGTTGAATTCCATCCTGTGCTTGGCCAGGTAAGTCCCAATCTCCTGGTATATTCTGATTCTGTCCTTCCCAACTGCAGTTCTTGGACTGCCTGGCTCAGCGCAAGATTCTTTCGCGTTCCTGACACCAGCGCAGTTTAGCAATTATTGCCCTCGGTTGTTCCACGGTTTTTGGGTTTTGATCGCAGCGACCGGTGAGCCCTGTCTATTTCTGGAGGTCACCCTTCCCAGCAGGTTGGCCAGCATCTGCTCCACGTAGTTCGTGGGTCCCTGCCCTCGATGCGCTCTGGTATGCCCACAATCCGCAAGTTCTGCCTCCTTGACCGGTTCTCTTGGTCATCAACCTTTCCCCTCAGGTTGCCCTGCGTCGTGACCAACCTCGCCATCTCCTTCTCAAGTGCCATGATCCGATCGCTCTGGTCGGTCGAGGCTTTTTCTAGGTCCTTGATGGTAGATTCTTGGGCCTCCAGCTTCTTTTTGGCTCTGCTCAGGGCGATCTGTATCTGCGCCAAAGTTTCGGGCACCGTGTCTTTCACTGCGGCCGTTTTAATCTCCTGCCAGTGTTCCTTCAGTGCCTCTGAGAGGGATGCCGTCCAGTAAACCCCCCCCCCCCCCCCCTCCCCCCTTCCCGGTGAGGGAGGGTTCTGTGCTTGTGCTTAGCTGGTTTTCCCTTTTTGCTCTGGCAAAACTTGCACTCCGTCGCTTCGTTCGCTGTTCCAACTCGTCCGAATGCCTCTGTTCCAGGCCCCTTCCATTCCTGGTCTCCGTGCGGGCCCTGAACTGGCTTTTTCCGGTCATTTTTCTCTCCCTTTCTTTCTTCCCCTGTCCTACTAATGTTTGGGGAACAAATGGTTGGGTTTTTTAGGCGGTTTTTGCTAAAATTTGATTATTTTATGGATCCGCAGGAGGAGAGCCGCCTGATGTGCGACTGCTCAGCACAACCTCGTCACCAGAAGTCCCTGAATTTGAAATATAAAAAGAAACTGAGAAGTTTGGAATTTAAAGCTAGCCACAGTTAAAGTGACTATAAAACTATAGGCCCTTTAAGGGGCTATCACTTTAATTTGTTTGTTAATTTTAATAATTTATTGCTTTAACAGGAGTATAGGGTGAGACTAGCAGTGGGCAGTTGAGGACTCTAGCAGTGTGACAATCTACCCCCCATTCACAATCTGATGAGCTTGGAGAGGGAGAATGTGGTGTCCACTAGCAGACGTTGTCTTTTGCAACCGGTGGGCAGAATGGATTGTGGAGTGCATCATTGACTGCTGAAACAACATTTTTATTTAGTTTGCAAAGTTTCCTTTAAATCCTTATCCTTATCCTTTTGCTGCAATGCCCTTTCAAAGGCTACCACTTCATATTTACTTGCTTAATTTGTTACCAATCCACCTAACCCGCACATCTTTGGACTGTGGGAGGAAACCGGAGCACCCGGAGGAAACCCACGCACACAGGGGGAGGACGTGCAGACTCCACACAGACAGTGACCCAGCCGGGAATCGAACCTGGGACCCTGGAGCTGTGAAGCATTTATGCTAACCACCATGCTACCCTGCTTCCCCTGCTGCCCCTATGGCCTTCTATGATCAGTGGGGACCCATTGCTGGAGTGCATCATTGGCCCCCAAAATGACATCTTATTTTGATTTGGTGAGTTTTCTTTCAGATGATGGTCTTTTGATACATTGTCCCATTAGGGATTATCATTTTAATTTAACTTGCTAAATTGTTAACTACATTAATTAGTCCACTTTATTTTACTGGTTTCTCTACAAGGTATAAAGGAAGACTGGCAGCAGGTGATTGAGGATCGTCGGGTCCGACTGTCTGCCACCTTCCATGGTTATGTTTGTAACCAGGTGTCCTTTGAGAGTGAGCATGTAGTGTCCACTGGCACACTAGAGGATTTCCACACCCTGTGGGAACCGTAGAGGGGCACCGTAGAGGCTGGAGTGCTTTCTCAACACAAGAAAACAACATTTTAATTCAGTTCTTTTAAAATGCTGTATTTTTGTCACAGTGCCATTCAAGAGGCTATTTGGATATTTTATTAGATAATTTGTTAATGGCTACTTTACTGGTGACTGAAAAGAGCATAGAGAGAGTGCTCTTTAGTGGGTCACCAGGATAATAAATAGGAAGCAGTGTTGTAACCCCAACGGAGGTCCCGGGATCAGGACAATTCTATTTCCCATAACCTCCCCGGAATATGAACTTCCCCTTTAATGGGGGGGGGGGGGGGGGGAGAGAAGAGGACTTGCCCTCTACAAAGAGAACCCCACCTGTATAAAAAAAACCAGCGTCGGCACAGATCGGGGAGGAGACCCTTAGGGAAGAGGAGGAGTATTAGAATTGTATTGAAATAAACCTTGTTCGTAATTTCTACCTATGTGCTCTAATTATCGCGAATTCAACACTGGCGATGAGAATTTAGTGGAGCTGCCGTCGACACCAGTTGTTACGCGCCTGGTCCACCTTGTCTGGGCTTCGGGAGGCCCCACTACTAACCGCCAAAATGCCGCGCATAGGAAAGCTGGAACCTTTTAACGCAGGTACAGACAATTGGGGGCATGTAGAACGCATGAACTATTTTTTTCGAACAAATGCGATGAAAGACGAACTGTGATATTACCAAAGGCTTGCGGAGGGCACACCTACAGTGTGATAAAGAGCCTGACTCACCCAGACCACCCCAGATACCCAGTCGTTTGATGCCCTGGTGCCATGGGGGAGCATTTTGACCCGAAACCACAGCTCATCGTACACATTTCCAGTTCCACACAGCTGCTCAGACTCGAGGCGAGTCAGTGAATGACTTCCTGGCCTGCTCTGAAAACTGGTTGAGACTTGCGAATTCAGAGCAACATTGAATGAGACAGTCCGAGACCACTTGGTGTGTGGACTCCACAATGTGGCCACGCAATGGAAATTACTAGCTGTGGCCGCATGGATCTGCAACGTGTGGTGGAGTTAGCCATCTCCAGAGAAAGCGCCGAACAATGGTCTAGGAACCCCAGGGACTGGCAGTGCTCAATCTGGTGTGCCAAAGCAAGCACCAATCACACTCAACTAGAACTCAGGAAGCCCCCCCCCCCAACCAAACATTGGGACACTGACTGTAGGAACACAGGTAGCCGTAATAGAGGCCGGGAATGCCAACGGACGTTCTCCTCCGACCAAGGGGAATTGGAAAACGACCACCAGCCAACAGGGGCTGAAACAGGCCGCAGAAAACATGGAAACAGGAGTCCTCGTGGGGACTGCATGTCAACTCACTAGGCGTGACTGCCCCTCACGTGACAGGGATTTCTATGTGGAGGACGGTGACAGCACCTACTAGCATCTATACACCACTGAGTAGCCGCAACAAGAGTGCTGCCCATCCAGATCTCCCTAGAAATGTTTAAAAAAAAAAAAAAATTTAGAGTACCCATTTATTTTTTCCAATTAAGGGGCAATTTAGTGTGGCCAATCCACCTATCCTGCACATCTTTTGGGTTGTTGGGGTGAAACCCACGCAGACACGGGGAGAATGTGCAAACTCCACACGGACAGTGACCCAGGGCCGGGATTTGAACCCGGGTCCTCAGCGCCGTAGGCAGCAATGCTAACGACTGTGCCACCGTGCTGCCCCTATCTCCCTGTAAACTAACGGACACCCAATCTGCAAGGAACTTGACAGTGGGGCAGCAGTGTCAGTAGTCCATCACCATATGTTCAACCGCATCCGGTCTGGCCTTTTATCGCTGACCCTGTCAGACACCAACACGAGGCTGGCCACTTATACGGGAGAATCACCAGCAATAGCAGACACAACTGTTCCAGTCGAGTATGGTCAACAATATGCAAACTTTCCTCTGGTGGTGGTCCATGGGAATTGGACTGGATGGAGAATTTGAGCATCATACGCTCGGTGTAGTCAGATTGAGAATTTGGCCATCATATGCCCAATGCAGCCCTCTGATTTGGCAGTGCCGGTCGTCCCGATCATGAAACCGGATGGGTCAGTATGTTTGTGCGTCTACTACAAGATGACCATGCGTCTCGACTGGACCGTTATCCGGTCCCTAGAATTGAGGATCTTTACGTGAAGCTCAGCGGAGGTCGCACATTTACGAAACTCCGTGAGAGTCATGCTTACCTCCATTTGATACTGGCCGAGTCCAGACGCTTCGTAACCGTTGTTGTGTTTGGTCCTTTATACTTTACAAAGGAATCCGCCAAACACTTCGACTTGTCCAAACCAGAATCTTTTACTGAATCTCATGTGGTATGATAGAAATCGGTTACAGAGCATGTTATCATGGAGTCTGCTCATTACTCCTCTGGAATCTGCACCCAGCACCGACCACACACTTGTATGTCTTATTACCCTCTCAATCTTCTTCTGAAGATGGCTGGTTGTGTCTCCCCTTACATGGAAGGCCCTGGTCACATAACTTTGGTCTAGAGACTGCATGGTGTTTCTGCACCGCCACCTGCTGGTTGGAGGTCGCACACCATCCATCTATGATATAGCTCAGAGGCATATCACCACAACCGTGAACAAACACATGGGCCCGCCTGCGCTTTCATCCAAGTGCGTAATATTCCAGCGCGTAAAGGAGAATATCCTTAGAGGCCTACCCTGCAAGGCAATCTATCTAGACGACACCTGATCATGGGCTCATACGACCAGGAGCATCTACAAAACCTGGCTGAGGTGCTGAGGCGTTTTGAGGAAGTCAGCATCCACCTCTGGCATGGGAAATGTGTCTTCAATGCCACCGAAGTAACATACCTGGGCTACTGCGTAGACCACCATGGCTTAAACCCAGTAGAAGAAAAGGTACATGCAATTTGGCAATCACCCGTATCTGATGGCTCAACGGAACTCCAATAATTCCTGGGCTTGGTGAATTACAATGGAAAGTTCATCCCAAACCTGGCCACGACTTCAGCACCGTCTGTTAAAGAAGGGGCAACATTGGGAGTGGACTCCGAGAGCAGCAGGTGGCTTTCGCCAAGGTGAAACAAAACTCTCCTCATCAAGACTGCTAACTCACTTTGACCCATCCCACCTACTCCTGTTGACCTGCATACCTTCTCCGTATGGTGTCGGGACCGTGCTGGCCCACACTATAGACGACGGATCCGAACATCTCATCGCCTCAAGAACGTTGGCCGACGGAGAGAAGCAATATGTTTACTTCGAGAAGGACAGTTTGGCTGTTGTGTTCGGGGTCAAGAAATGTTATTAATATGTCTACGAGCATCACTTCACTGTACTTACAGACCCCTCCTACGACTCATCAAGGAATATAGAGCAATTTCACCCCTCCTCCTCTAATCCCAATGCTTCCATGCGATGGATATTGCTGCTCGCAGCATATGACTATGTTTTGGAGCACCGTTCCAGGACCAAGATTCCCCACGAAACGCATTAAGCCGTCTGCCCCCGCTGGCCAGGCCACCTGTACCAGCAGCGGCCGGCAAGGTCATTACCGCGCTTCATTTTATGGATTCTTTACTGGTCATAGCGTCTGGGTCCGCGTGTGGACCAAGACTGACCCGCAGCTATTCCGCACCTGCCATATGATGTAGTAGGGGCTCAGCACATGGCCTTACCACAGGACCTGAAGGCCTGCACCAAAAAGATGCAGGAGCTTAACACAGAGGACAGTATGCTCCATTGGGGGAACCCGCTCCTGATGGACCTCCACAATGGACACCCAGGCGTGTCCAAGATGAAAATGTAAGCTCAAAGCTACATTTGGTGGCTCGGCATCGATGCAAACATCGAGCGAGTGGCCCAGCGCTGTGTCAGTGTCAGGCACACCAGAAGTTGCCTCCTGCAGCCCTGCTCCATCCGTGGGAATGGCCAGGTCGTCTGTGATTTGCCCCCTTGTAGACTTTGCGGGCCTCTTTCAGGGGGCAATGTTCCTCGTTGATGCTCACTCTATGGAGGTCCTCAAGCTACAGATGATGATGGCTCTGACCACCGTAGAGAAATTCCACATTTTCAGCACGCACAGCATGCCAGAGTTGCTGGTATCAAACAATGGTACAGCATTTACGAGTGCAGAATTTGTGTCATTCAGGTCTGCCAACAGGATCTGTCACGCGAGGACAGTCCCATACCACCCATTTTTGAATGTGTTCACCGTGTGGGCGGTGCAAACATTTAAGCTCGGAATGAAAAAACAAACAATGGGATCCTGGGAGACCCACTTGAAGAGGTTCTTATTCTGCTACTAGACAACCCCGCATGCCTCGCCGGACATTGCAACGTCTGAGATGTTGATGGGTCGCCGTCTCTGCATCTGTTTGAGTCGCGTCTTTCCGGATATTGTGAGATAATCTGCCATGCTCAAGACCAAACAAAGGCTGACACAGCATCTCCACCCGCGTTTGAGTCTCATCTTTCTGAATACTGGCATAAAAGTGCACCATGCTCAGGACCAAACCGAGACAGACACAGGCCGCCGCAGGCTGCTACACGGGTTCGCTTCAGGAGATGCAGTACTCGTCTGGAACTTCGGTAACGGTGCCGCTTGGATCCCACAGGTCAGGTTAGCTAAATCGGGTCTGGTTTCTTACCAAGTACAGAAGACTGCGAGTCTAATCGCCATGTGGACCATCTCTGAAGCCGCATGCAGATACTCCAGCCATACTGGCCATTGATTCGGACATCCCGGCTCTGCCGTCTTCACCGCGACCCCTGATACTGTTGCCGCCCCCGGCTCCGCCGGTTATTGAGGATTCAGAGGTCATTTTTGAGGACACCAAGATACTGGACGAAGAACCATCTCTAGCTCTGACTTGGGCCAGCTCTGGTGACCGCACCAGCAATGCCACCACTGCCAAGATACTCATTCCGTAAATGCCACTCCCCAGTCCAATGTCAGCTTCCTGCGGCCGCAAGGTCTGCGTCTGGACGCCATCCACAGGCGAAATGGTCGAGAGGCTCGGTGCACTTGGCCATGGATGTGAATGTTGCTCTGGACTTAGGTGGGGGAAGTTGTGCTGTAACCCCAATAGAGGTCCCAGGATCAGGACAATACTATTTCCCATGAGCTCCCCACAATATGAACTTCCCCTGTAAATGAGGGGAAGGTGTTCCCCTCTCAAGGAGAGCCCCAGCTATATAAAAAGCTCGGCCTAGGTCCAGGTCGGGGGAGGAGACCCTTAAGGGAGTGGAGGAGGATTAGAATTGTATTGAAATAAACCTTGTTCATAATTTCTGCTATCATCCATGCGTTCAACACAGAGATATCTAACCCAGCGTTCTGTAAATAAGTAATTATGTAATAATATTATCAAGAAAAATATTAGTGTCTAGTTTCATACTTTACCGACTGCCTCAGGATCAAATTAGCAGAGTACAGTTGCGGAAAGGTAAAGATGGGAAACAAAGAAATTTTTTCCAGACTGAAGATTGTAATCAGAGTTACTTATGTGAAAATAATGGCTGAAGGCAGGTATAAAGTGCCGAGGACAATTACCCACTGTTGTTCTTCAAATCCAAACATTATGACCAGTGCAAAAATAATGTGGATATTCAGAAACAGGTCACTGCTTTACTCGCTTTCGGAGCGCAACTCACCTGATGAAGGAACTGCGCTCCGAAAGCTAGAGATCAGACAAACCAGTTGGACTTCAACCCGGTGTTGTAAGACTTCATACCGTGCCCACCCCAGTCCAATGCCGGCATCTCCACATCATTGCTTTACTCAAGAGAACTGGCTGTGAACGAGATGCCCTTTATTTGGACACTGTTAAAGATATTCCATTAAGTTTCATGAATAATATTTAAAGAATGATTGCGCTTCAAGCACAATTAGAGTGTGATAGATTTAGAAAGATGGATATTTAAAAGATGGATGTTTATTTCATGATTTTAATAAACTATATAAAAGATTGCAGAAGTTCAATTTGTTCAGTGCTTGCTTTCAAATTGTTGGTTTGTGCTAAAGTATTGCACAGGCCTTAACTGTAGCTAGATTCAGAAACAGATATGGGGCTGGATTCTCCGAGCCTCTGGGCTGCCGCCAATTGGGTATGCGCGGTCGACACGGCGCCGGTCGGGGGCCATTGAAAGAGGCCCCCGCGCCGATTCTCCAAGTGCAGCTGACCGAGTTCCCACCGGTGTAGTTCTCTCATGGTTCCACCCGGCGGACACTCGCCGTGGAGATTGCAGACTCAGTTCGCGGCCGCCCGGAGGGCGGGGGGGGAGTCATTCACTGGGGGAAGCATCCAGGACGGCCAGGCTATTGATCGGGGGCCACCGATCCGCGGGCGCGCGCAACCTGGGGGGGATGAGGGGGCCTATCTTCTTGATGCCAGTCCGCGGTGTGGGTCCGCCAAGTCATGCGGGGCGGCCGACACAGGCCGCCACCTTGTGCCGACCCCCGACCGGAAGTGCAGGGCCTCGTATCGGCAGGTGGAGCTGCAAGGAGCACTCCGGGTTCCTGCTAGCCGCGTCCAGGTAAATAAATCCGCACCGAACTTTCTTTGGGAGTTTTTTTGTGGGCGTGTGGACATAGCCCCATTATTGGGGAATCTCGCCCATGCTTTTTGGATGTCTGACGCTTTAAAAAAATTCCTGGAAAAGCGATCATTTCCAGCATCCTTCATAGCACAAATAGAACATTTGACAGTGTTACAAGAAGTTGGAAAACTTAAGCATTGCAGACTTTCAAGATCGTTCAGATGCGGGGCACAGGCATCAGTACACACAGAAGAATTACAGACAAAAGAAGATGATATTTTTGGCAGATCTGGCAGACAACAGAGGTGACTCAAGATCCACAGCAACATGGTTGACCTTAACTGCCCCTTCAAGGGCAATTTGGGATGGGAAATAAATGCTGGTCTAGTCTGCATCATCCACGTCCCTTGAACAAATAAAAATATTTTTACAAACAAAATCGTTCAAATTTAATTTAGGTTCATTCTCTAATAAGTATCAAAGTAACATCAGAGAATTTGAAAGTTTTATTTGTTTCAGTTTCAGGGATGACAAAATATTGAAATCACTAAAAAGATTGGTGATTTCATGTAGAAACGCTGGATTAAGCAATTTTATTAGCACATGCGTGGTATCTAGTGAGATACCCTTGCTGTTCACAAAGCTTTCTGTGTAAAATAATCTTTATTGTCACAAGTAGGCTTACATTAACGCTGCAATTAAGTTACTGTGAAAAGCCCCTAGTCGCCACATTCCGGCGCTTGTTCGGGTACAGAGAGGGAGAAATAAGAAATAACCTAAATGCACAAACTAAACTGGAGAAGGATGTTGACAAAGTAATTATCTTTGGAAACTCAGTACTTTGACTAGGCTATGTGACAAAAAAAGGACTACAAAAAAAACCTAGGGCCACTATTAGAAGATGAAGCCCTTGCGAAAGTTTTGGTGGCTGCTGATAAATTAGAAGATAATTTAATTAAAAAGGACAAACCAAAAAATGAGTTGGATGGTTGGAAGGAATCTGGTGACAGATAAGAGACCGCCAGTCTTATTTCAGATAGATATGTACGGAAAAAGTGCTGCCAGATGGGACTTAAAAGACTAGAGACTTTTGGCTCTGGATTACAAAGAGATACTTGGCAATCAAGATGTTAAGAGTGCATTCCCCCATGACAGGAAAAGTAATCTTGAGGAATTGCTTAGCTCTGTAGGCCACATATTTGTGGGAACGTAGGTCAATCAATGTAAAAGTTGCATTTTTGCAAGGCAAATAATTTCAGAGAAGTGTTTTTGAAACCACCTAAAGAAGTGAGCAATACAAAAGGGAATATATGGAAATTAAACAAATGCATTTATGGATTGGATGATGTGTCAAATATGTCTATGTTGGATCTGAAACCAGACTGTACTCAACTGAGAGCAGATTTAACAATGTTCTATTGACAAAGGAAAACACTCGGACATCTTTCTGATGCATGTTGATGATTTTCTATGGTGAGCTTCTGTGGAATTTAAGCAATTTGTTATAGAAGATCAAAGGAGAATTTAAGTTTTAAAGTCAGACTTCAGGAACCTTTATAAATATATAACCTTAAACATTAATCAGAACAGCTCAAGGATGACATTGAATCAACAATCACATCTAGAAAGTGTTAAACGACTCCCGATAAATTGGGCTCGGTTATCAAGATCTTACATCCACAGAAACAATAGAGCAGTTACAAAGTCTGATTGGATAGTTAAATTGGCAATGTACTCAGACAAAACACAATGCCAGTTATGACATGTTGGAACATAGTATTTGATGAACAATCAATGGACACGAAACGTAGGTGTAGTCCGAAACGAAAGGCTTTAATCAGCAAGAAGTGTGCCCAGCAGCAGTACAGAAATGACCTGGCTGCTGGAGAACACGGCTTCTTGTACCCCGCCTCGTAGGCGGGGCTACCTTCTTCTCGACCAATGAGAATACAGAGGACACGATACTTGGGCCAATGGGCAGCGAGCCCTCTGCACCAATGGCAGCTCACACTCCCAGGTACCATAATATCCCTAGTCATACTACCACATTCACCCCTTATTGAGAAAGGAACCGGGGGCGGCGTGTGTGGGGAATGAGGACGTTGGGGGGGGGGGGGGGGGGGTCCCATGCGAGTGGGTAAGAGACTGCTAGTATGACTCGTGATGTTGGATCAAACCTATCCAATGGTGGCTGCCCACTGGCCCAAAACTATGTACAGGGTGTCAGAACAAGGTAACTATATACAGATTTCAAGGAGAAAAAAAAACGAGAGAACAAGCAACAAGGTCCATTAATAGTTCACATAGACACAATCAGCCGATCAGGGGGCCTTGGACGTCCTCTGCGACCTGCGGAGCTTCGCTGGAGACATTGGAGTTGCGGGCGTCCGTGACTCCGGGAGCGACGATGCGGTCCTTGTGGCTGCGTCCGTACCTCTAGGCGGAGCTGGCGAGGCCCGGGCCGGGGAAGGGGCATCCGGTCCTCGAGGCAGCGCGGGTAAGGGTGTTGGTTGGCCGGGAGGGGGGGGGGGGGGGGGCGCCTGCCGGAAGCAGTTGCGGCTGGAGGGGGGTTGGGGGGGCTGACGCCGGGGGCGATGGTGGGTATTCGGCGGGTGCCAGGTCCCGCAGGGAGACCGTGTCCTTTCGGCCGTCGGGATACTCCACATACGCGTACTGCGGGTTCGCATGGAGCAGCTGGACCCTCTCGATCAATGGGTCCGACTTGTGCACCCGCACGTGTTTCCAGAGCAGGATGGGCCCGGGGGTAGCCAGCCAGGTCGGGTGGGGTCCCTGAGGAAGACTTCCTGGGGAAAACAAGAAGGCGTTCGTGGGGTGTTTGGTTAGTGGATGTGCTGAGTAGTGACCGGATTGAGTGGAGGGCGTCTGGGAGGACCTCTTGCCAGCGGAAGAGTGGGAGATTTCTGGACCGTAGGGCCAGCAGGACGGTCTTCTAGACCATATCATTCTCCCTCTCGAACTGTCCGTTAACCCGGGGGTTGTAACTGGTCATCCTGCTTGAGACAATGCCCTTCCCGAGCAGGAATTGACGCAGTTCATCACTCATAAAGGAGGACCCCCTATCGCTATGAATGTAAGCGGGGAATCCGAACAGGGAGAAAATGGTGTGGAGGGCTTTAATGATGGTGGGTGTGGTTATGTCAGGGCAGGGGATGGCGAATGTGAAGCGGGAGTACTCATCAACCACGTTGAGGAAGTACATGTTGCGGTTGGTAGAGGGGAGAGGACCTTCTGAGGCGTTCAAATGGGCGGGAAGCCTTTATCAGATGCGCATTTTCAGGGCGGTAGAAGTACGGCTTGCGCTCCGCGCAGATGTGGCAGTCCCTCGCGACTGTCCTGACCTCCTCGATGGAGTAGGGAAGGTTGCGGGTCTTTATAAAGTGAAAGAAGCGGGTGACCTCCGGGTGGCAGAGGTCTGCATGGAGGGATCGAAGGCGGTCCACTTGTGCGTTGGCACAGGTGCCGCGGGACAGGGCGTCGGGAGGCTCGTTCAGCTTCCCAGGACGATACAAGATGTTGTAGTTGTAGGTAGACAATTCGATCCTCCACCGTAAGATCTTGTCGTTCTTTATCTTGCCCCTCTGTGCGTTGTCAAACATGAAGATCACTGACCGTTGGTCTGTGAGGAGGGTGAACCTCCTGCCGGCCAGATAGTGCCTCCAGTGTCGCACAGCTTCTACTATGGCATGTGCTTCCTTCTCGACCGAGGAGTGGCGGATTTCGGAAGTATGGAGGGTACGGGAGAAGAAGGCCACGGGTCTGCCCGCTTGGTTGAGGATGGCTGCCAGAGCTACATCGGACGCGTCGCTCTCGACCTGGAAGGGGAGGGACTCATCGATAGCTCGCATCGTGGCCTTTGCGATATCCACTTTGATGTGGCTGAAGACCTGGCGGGCTTCCATCGACAGAGGGAACGTGGCTGATTGGATGTACGGGCTTTGTCGGTGTAATTGGGGACCCACTGGTGGTAATATGAGAAAAAACCAAGGCAGCGCTTGAGGGCTTTGGGGCAGGAGGGGAGGGGAAGCTCCATCAGGGGGCGCATGCGCTCTGGGTCGGGGTCTATTACTCCATTATGCACTACGTAGCTGAGGATGGCTAGACGGTTTGTGCTACACACGTATTCGTCCTTGTTGTAGGTCAGGTTCAGGAGCTTTGCCGTTTGGCGGAATTTGCGGAGGTTGGTGTCGTGGTCCTGCTGATCGTGGCCGCAGATTGTGACATTATCGAGATACAGGAAGGTTTCCCGTAAACTGTGTTGGTCGACTATTCGGTCCATCTCCCTTTGGAAGACCGAGACCCCGTTTGTGACACCGAAGGGAACCCTTAAAAAGTAGTAGAGCCGCCCGTCCGCTTCGAACGCAGTGTACTTGCGATCGCTTGTGCGGATGGGGAGCTGGTGGTCGGTGGATTTGAGGTCCACCGTGGAGAAGACCTTGTACTGCGCGATCCTGTTGACCAGGTCGAATATACGGTAAACAGGGTACGCGTCCAGCTGCGTAAACCTGTTGATGGTCTGACTGTAGTCTATGACCATCCTATTCTTCCCTCCGGTCTTTATCACCAGAACTTGTGCTCGCCAAGGGCTGTTGCTAGCCTCGATGACCCCTTCCTTCAGAAGCCATTGGACTTTGGACCTGATGAAGGTCCGGTCCTGGGCACTGTACCGTCTGCTCCTGGTGGCGACAGGCTTGCAATCCGGGGTGAGGTACGCAAACAAGGACGGGGGATCGGCCCTGAGGGTCGCGAGGTTTCAGATATTGAGGGTCGGCCTGGGTCTGCCGAATTTAAATGTTAAGCTCTGGAGGTTACACTGGAAGTCTAACCCCAGTGCGGCCACGCAGAGGTGAGGGAGGACGTATAGCCTATAATTTTTAAACTCCCTCCCCTGGACCGTGAGGACCTCTATGCAACACCCCGTGATCTGTACTGAATGAGAGCAGGAGGCCAGGGCGATTTTTTGCTCAACCGGGTAGACAGGGAGAGTTCAGCATCTTACCATGGTGAGGTGGACGAAACTCTGTGCTCCCGGAGTCCAGCAGGCAGTTCGTCTCATGGCCGTTGAGCAAAATCTTTGTTGTTGCCGTATAGAGGGTGCGGGGTCGAGACTGGTCCAGAGTGACTGAAGCGGGTCGTGGCAGATAGTCGGAGTCTTCATCAGGCAGGTAGTCGTCCTCGGTGCCGATCCAAGATGACGCTGCCCGTCGGCCGCACATGGTAGGGGGTGGACAAAATGGCGGCACCTGTCCCCCGCACGTGGAGTCGGGGGTGTAAAATGGCGGCGCCCGGAGATCGCTCATGGTGTTGGGGGATGGGGTAGCGAGGTCCGCATGGGGGCCCTGAAGAGAGTGAAGGGGGAGTCCAGCGGTCGCTGCCTGGGACCGCAGCGACCGCCTTTGCCTGGCAGACGGCCACAAAGTCGCCTTTCTTCCCGCAGCCCTTGCAAGTTGTGGAACGGGCTGGGCAATGTTGTCGGGGGTGCTTATTCTGGCCGCAAAAATAGCAGCGGGGCCCCGCGGGTTTTTTGGTGCAGGCCTGGGGGGAGTCTGAGTCCGTGGGAGAGAGACACACTGGATTCCACGCTGCCCAGGCGGCCACTGTGCGGTCGGGGTCGTACGAGCGTGCGTTTCGGTTTGTGACATCTAGGGAGGTAGCGAGGGCCCGTGCCTCCATGAAACTTAAGGTTTCCCTTTCTAACAGTCTCTGGGGGATCTGCGAGGACTGCATGCCTGCAACGAAGGCGTCTCGGATTAGGAGTTCAGTGTGCTCAGCAGCAGATACCTGTGGGCATGGGCAGTTCCTAGCCAGCACAAGGCGGGCACGGTAACATTCGTCCAGTGACTCAACGGGGATCTGTTGTCTTGTGGCCAGTAACTGTTCAGCGTAGACTTGATTAATCGGCCGTATGAAGTGTCCTTTGAGGAGGTCCATAGCCACGTCGTTGTCCGAAGTGTCCTCAATGAGCGTGTATGTGGCGGTGCCGACGCACGAGTGGAGGATGTGCAGTTTCTGCTCCTTCGTCGGGACGTTTTCCGCCGTGCTAAGGTAACTGTTGAAACAAGCCAGCCAGTGCTTAAATGTGGCTGTTGCATTCGCTGCGTGGGGGCTGAGTCGTAGACACTCCGGCTTGATGCAAAGCTCCATCCTTTAAAATCTTGCTGATTAAATTGATGTACAATCAATGGACACGAAATGTAGGTATAGTCCGAAACGAAAGGCTATAATCAGCAAGAAGTGTGCCCAGTAGCAGAAGTACAGAAATGACCTGGCTGCTGGGGAACACGGGTTCTTATACCCCGCCTCGTAGGCGGAGCTACCTTCCTCTCGACCAATGAGAATACAGAGGACATGATACTTGGGCCAATGGGCAGCGAGCCCTCTGCACCAATGGCAGCTCACACTCCCAGGTACCGTAATACCCCTAGTCATACTACCACAGTATTATCTTGAAACACGCTAGAATTGATGAGGTTTGAGGCCAAACAAAACATTAACAAAATTAAATTCTGAGAAATGCCAACTCAACGTTCTAGCCATGGGTGATCCGAAGGACATAAAATTAGTCCTTCTTACTGATACTCCCATACCAATCTTCAAATTATGTACTTGAGCATATCAGTGTTTATAGCAATCTTGGTTGGGGAAAAACGAAAATGCTGTTCCTTCCTTGGAAACCAAGCAAGAGTGCTTAAAAGTAACCTACCTGCAGAAACACTGACTCTAGTAGAAGTGACAGATGTTACATATCACACATCAAGGGAAATTCTATATAAAGGGCATTCTAATAAATGTTTACCCATTGAAAACTATATGGACAATCATTCTCTATTCAATAACGTACATTTGACAAAAATACTTTTCTTTGAAACTGCACCCTGCAAAAATACAGCTTTTATATTGATCAACTTCCTCAAAATTACTTTTCATACTTCATCAACTGGCTTGGGATCGAATGACAGTCCATCTGGAATGATGATGAACCTTCCTTTTTTTTATTCTCTCATGGGGATATAGGCGTCAATGGCTAGGCCAGCATTTATGGCCCATCCCCAACTACCATCAAAAAGTTGATGAGGGTGAGACACCTTCTTGAACCGCTGCAGTCCATGAAGAATTGATACAATGCTGTTAGAAAGGGTGGCGAAGCCCTAGTGACAAGGGCTGTGCTTTCAAGTTGTGGAGTTTATAGCATACCACTATGAACCGGGAAATATAATCTGCCGATTACTGGAGGGCTCCTCCCATTTGCTCCAAGTAACAACCAGGTCCACAACATTAAAAGTTGTAGTGGAACAGTCATTGTAGGAGCACAGTCCGTGTGTGTTCAAATGCTGGAAGAGAGTGGATGCCACACAGAGTAAATCACCCCTGTCGCTCAGCAGCTACCCTTTAGCTAAACTTGGTGACTCAAACGGTGGTTGTAACGGCTGACTAATGCAACATGACAGAATCATGGCTGTTGCCAGGATACCAGGCATTCACAAACATGAAGGTCTGAACGTGGCCACATACCAAACAGTCAGCAATTGGCTCCCTTTGTAGTTCTGGTGCATCTCCATATGAAGACGCAGTGCCCAAAGACCATGTACATACAGTCATGTCTCCCTGCACCATTGGGAAGCCTGGCTCACCTTGCTTAGAAAGACAAAGATGCCCCCTGATGGGGCCATGGTGACCTCGACTCCGACATACCAAAAACTGCAGGCTGGTCAGTTTAACCTTGGCGGTAGGAAAGCTTTCAAACAATAATCCGGGACAAAATTAACTCACTTAAAACAAATAGATTCATATGAATTAATTAAACGCTGAAGCTGCACAATTCTGTGGCCACCACCTTGGTGAAGCATAGCTACCACAGGCACTACTCCTGGTTGAGAGGTGCAGATAGGAAAAATGCTTTCTGAAGACTATGAGTCAATAAGGCCTCCTGCTGAGCCCACTTCACCCTTCCTCTGCAAACAGCTCCTCTTCTCTGCCAAACGTCCCTGTCATTCTGCAACCCAAGAGGAAATGTAATTATAACTCCATCATTGGGAGCGAGCTGTGTTATCAGAAGCCTTTCAAAGCTGCACTGCTGCTTCAAAAAAAGGCTAGCATCATTCCCTTCTGACTCAATCAACTCTTCCAACAACACAATTTCCACTAATTTTGCACTAGGAAGCAGAGGGGAACTGGTGACACAATGATTTTTCTCTCTGAAATATTAACCCAGAGTCCAGGGTAATGCTCTGGGGATCCGGGTTCAAGTCCCACCATGGCTGCATGTGAAATTTGAATTCAATAAAAATCCGGAAATAATGGTCTTAGGATGACCATGAAACATGGATGACATGAGGGCGGTACTGTAACAAAGTGTTTACACAACTGCTTCACAGCCGCAGCGTTCCAGGTTTGATTCCTGGCTTGGGTCACTTGTCTGCGGAGTCCGCACGTTCTCCCGGGTACTCCAGTTTCCTCCACAAATAGCAAAAGACGTTATGTTAGGTAATTTGGGCATTCTGAATTCTCCCTCTGTGTACCCGAACAGGCGCTGGAATGTGGTGACTAGGGTCTTTTCAAAGTAACTTAATTGCAGTGTTAATGTAAGCCTGCTTGTGACAATTAAAATTATTATTTTAAAAAAAAATTAGAGTACCCAATTCATGTTTCCAATTAAGGGGCAATTTAGTGTGGCCAATCCATCTAGTCTGCACTTCTTTTGGGTTGTGGGGGTGAAAGAATGAGGAGACACAATGAGAAAAATAATTCTGAAGGGATGCAGGAGCAAAGGGATCAGGAGAAAAACATGCACAAATCCTCGAAGGAGGAATTGCAGTTTGCGATTAGGGTTAATAAAGTATGTATGATGGAGTAAAAAAGGTGGTTAACTTTGTGTCAGGAGGCATGATGGTAAAATAGGGCAATGGCTAACATTAAAGAGGATAACAGAGAAAACTGCAGCTCTCTGCAAGATGAACCAACAGAATGACTATTTGTAACTGGACATTTTGCTGATAACACTTTGTTTTGGAACAGCGAGAGCAAGACTCTCTCAAGCTAATGAGGCCTGTATGCGCTACAGGATTGTTTATGTGAATGAACTAAGAACTGAAACCTTATAAAGAAGCAGCTTCTGAGATTTCAGCAGCGATAACCCTGGGATCAACATTCACAAGTCATGACCCGAGTTTGGAAACTCAGCGAGTTTGGACACCCACCAGAGCTCACCTGGCTAAGTTCTCTCTAACGGGTAATATATTTTAGTTCAAGTTGTGAGTCTTGAAAGTTAAGTAACTGTTCAGTCTTAAGTGAGTTAAATAATGCTGCATTAATTCAAATAGTTGGGAGGATTGATTTGTCTGGTTCGTTGGTTACCGCCAGTAGAGGGCAGCAACAATGGTATTCTGCTGAGCTTTCGAAATTGAATACAAAAGCAAGAAAGTTATAAAATACTAGTTCCACCTTTACTGGAGTGTTGTGTCCAATTAGGGTCACTACACTTTTAGAAGGAAATGCGGGTATAAAAGATACATGCCAATGAAATCCATCATTCCTAGAATCAGTTACATGGATAACTTGGAGAAGCCGGGCTACTCTCCTTGAAGAGAAAGTTGAGAAGAGATTTGATAGAGGTGTTCAAAATCATGAGGGTCTAGAGCAGATGACAAACTGCTGGAAGGGTAGAAAATCAGGGACACCGAATTCAAGGTGAATGGCAAAGAAACCAAAGTCAATATGTGGAAAAGCTTTTATTAAAAAAACGCAGTGAGTGGTTAGGATCTGGAATGGATTGCCTGAGGCTGTAGTGGTGGGAAATTCAATCATGATTTTCAACGGGAATTGGATAATTATCGAAAGAGAAAAAACATGCATGACCACAGGGAAAAGGCAGGGTAGGGAAGTGGGACTAGCGAGTTGTTCATGCAGAGATCAGCACAGACACATGACCAAATGGTCTCCTTCCGTGCTTTAACCTTTCTATGATTCTACAGGCGTATATTTACAGAGATGCACATTATTTGTGTTCGCCTCAAAATCTAACAAACACGGTTTCAGACTGCTCCGGAGCACAAGTGAATTCCCAGTTAATGCTCATCACCTGAATATAATTAAACACCTAAATAATATTCAATTAACAGGATATGCCTTTCCTGAAAGTTGGATGGTGATACCTTTAAGTAGGATTAGAGAGAGGGTGGAACGATTCCCTAACACAGTTGAATACATATTCATTTGTGTGTGTTTAAGATTGGGCATTAACAGGAGTGGCAAGGTCAAACGCAATAGGTCCTGCATCAAGTCAGCATCAGGTGCTGAGTCACCATAAAAGGAAAAATGATTTGCATTTATATAGCATCTTTCACGACTATCTCAGTGATTTACAGCCAATTAAGTACTTTTGAAGTCACTGTTGTATACAGTACTAGGGAGGATCTGTTACGTCTACACATTCTGGTGCATAAATGGCAATCAGCATGGGCCACGTTAAAATTGACCTGCAGTGTATTCCTGCATTTTTTCAAGCTAATTCTGCTCATGTAGTGCTGTAACTACAAGTACTATGAAGGCCTATTTTGCAGCCAAGGTGTTTTGGGGTCTTAGACAAAAATAAATCAAACTAGGAGACCATGCAATGACTTTTGACTCCAAAACAGTGAGATTGACTGTGAATTATCAAAAATCATCGTGAGCTCAAATTCAAAGAAACCAATGCAATTCTGCCACTACAACACGAGAGCAATACCAATGCCAGTTTTATAGCAGCACGGATGGAATAAACTGACTTTATACAGGTGTCCCTCTTATAAAGGAATAGTAAAAAATGAAAAGAAATTGCAGGTCCATAATTCTGCACACATGCATGCGTATGTTCACTGATTTGAATATGCAAATACGATACACTTAATTATTGGAGTTTCGTATCAGCTAGTGAGATTGCACTAAAGGCAAATTCTTCCAGGATTCTGGCGATTACATTTTTCAAAATTGGGGAAAAAATGTCTGTGATATACAGTACGACAAAAAGTGGTTAATTAATTAATGCACACAATTCAAATTAGACTGTTATTCCTTCATGTCATAAATTACTCCATTTTAGACCTATACTGTACATTGACTATAGAATTATCTGGTTAAGATCTCTGAAAACAGTGTTTTTCAAACGTTTGTCCCTGGACCCATTTTTACCAATGTTCTCTCCTTTGGGACCCATGCTGGTCGTCATTTGCGACAAACGCAGGCCGATCTTCGTAACTCACGATAGCTGACCTCCCGACCCACGCCACCCAAGCTTTGCATCCTGATTTGCATTGGCACAACTAATAAAGCCATACCTCAAGAAACCATCTTTAGACTGTTTTATTCCTGATTTCAGCTTCTTAATGGGCTGTTCATCAGAGGCCCTGGAGCTTACGCCAGCACTGCTTTGTCCTGCTGTGGACTCTCCTGGAAAAGTTCTCTCCAGCTGATTCAGTTTTGAGATCCTAGCCTGTTTTGTCTCTGGCCCTCTCTTCCTTATTCCAAAATGATCCATCTTCAGTTCTTCACACAGTCCTGTTGTTTGCTTGCTGGCAGCTACAAAATGGAGGAATCTCTCCTCAGTGATTTCACACACAGAGCAATAACAACAGTGTACGGACCGTGTGACCTGCATTCTGCCGCCGCTTCTGGCGGGATGACTCAATCAATTAAAAGAAAAACTACTCCTGGCGTCAGGCGGAGCTGGTCTGCCCCGCTGGGCTCCGGGCCAGCACACATGCGCAGGACGGCTGGCATTTTTGAAAGCCAATCGCGGCCAGCATTTTTGAAGGCCGAGCGCGGCCAGCATTTTAAAAGTCGAGCGCGGTCATTTAAAAGTAGAGCGCAGCCATTTAAAAGTCGAGCGCGGCCATTTAAAAGTCGAGAGCGGCCATTTAAAAGTCGAGAGAGGCCATTTAAAAGTCGAGCGCACCCATTTAAAAGTCGAGCGTGCCCATTTAAAAGTCGAGCGCGGCTATTTAAAAGTCGAGCGCGGCTATTTAAAAGTCGAGCGCGGTCATTTAAAAGTCGAGCGCGGCCATTTAGAAGTCGAGCGCGGCCATTTAAAAGTCGAGAGCGGCCATTTAAAAGTCGAGAGCGGCCATTTAAAAGTCAAGAGCGGCCATTTAGAAGTCGAGCGCGGCCATTTAAAAGTCGAGAGCGGCCATTTAAAAGTCGAGAGCGGCCATTTAAAAGTCGAGAGCGGCCATTTAAAAGTCGAGAGCGGCCATTTAAAAGTCGAGCGCGGCCATTTCAAAGTCGAGAGCGGCCATTTCAAAGTCGAGAGCAGCTAGCATTTTTACAAGTCGAGCGCGGCCGTTGGGCACTTCACCCATGATCAGGAACACAGCAACCGATTGCTCTATGACCCTCCTGACACTTGCTCGCGACCCACCCATGGGACAGGACCTAGCAAAGTACAGGGCTTTGGGCTTCACCAAAAAGAAGGGGAGACTGAAGAGCAAGTCATTTGGTGCAAGTCATTCGCACAGCTCCTCAGAATTAATCCAAGTAAGACATGAGCAGAGATTTATAAGTAGGTCAACAGTTCACAGAAGACATAAATACAGCACGAAAAATATATTTAAACTCCGAGTAATAGAAAATTCAGAGACTCCTAGGAGCCTGTTGTCATTATTTTACACTTATACATTGTGTCATGTAAGCAAAAATTAATAGTATAGCAATAAAGTTCTTCAAAGATAATCTACTTAATTATTAGCAAATTGATGTTTAACACCTGGAGCACGTTGTTCTTCCTTATTGGGTTTTTTTGTCTTTCCCTTTCTAACCTATTCTCCCTAATATTTAATGGTTAAAACGTAAGGGAAATCTGGAAAACAGTTTTCGTTCAATTTTTAGCCCATTTGACACCGAAAAAACTTTTAAAATTTTCTTTTTAGTGCAGTGCGTAGCATCTGTGCTTCTGAGCCAGAAGCTCCGCGTTCAAGTCTCATTTCAGGGCTTGATGACCAACGAAGGCGCCTTCATAAACCGGCCAAACAGGTTGATAATCGGCCTGTAAATCCTTCCAATGTGCCTGATGGCAGGCAGTAAATGCAGCAGCGTTTCCTGGTAAGCAATACTGCAGAAGGTAACAACAATCCATTGTAGTACTTTGCCAAGCATAATAATGGACCAATTCAACACCCGTGAATCTTTCACGTAGGGGCAGTCCAATGCATTGCCATCCAAAACCAGGAAAATATGCTACCAACTACAGATACAGCATATCCGACTGGCATCACATTTTTTTCTGTAGGTCAGGTGCTCTCAATTAACAGTGAAGTCAGTCTGATCCAAAACTCAGCAGTTTTCATTGGAACTCTTCAGTCCTGGCACTGCTGAGAGCAGTGAAATCCCAGAATTATCTAGGATGTGGTTCTTCAGAAGTTAAAATAATTAATAGCCTCTTTTCTTTGCAAAGGTCACCCACTTCCACCTCCATAATATCACACATCAACAGCCTTGCCTAGCCCATCCGCTGTTGGAATCTCATGCATGCTTTTGTTGCCGGCAGACTATTCCAATGCTCTCTTACTTAGCCCCCTACCTTGCACCCTCCATAATTTTGGATTCAACTTTGTCATCCCCATCATGTCCTTTATGTCCAGTAACCTTGGGCGAAATTCTCCCCTACCTCTCTTTTCTCCATAAGAGACGGTTTAAAACCTAGCTAATTGACTGAGCATTTAGGCACCTGCACTAACGTCTCCTTCCTTGGCTTGTGTCGATTTTTGCCTGATTACACTCCTGTGAAGTTCCTTGGGACATTGTTAAAAGCTCTATATAAATGCAAGTTGTAGTTGGAGGTGGTACAAGCTTATTTTCTTTGAAAAAATATTTTTCGTTAGTTGTTTTACATTCTTGTATTAGAGGCAGTTTGGAGAAGTGTTCACTATTCGGTTCATTCCTGAGATAAAGGCATTGTCTCAATTGAAAAGGTTCAGCAGGTTAGATCCATGTGCATTAGAGTTTAGGGCGAGAGATGATCTTACAAACATGAGATTCTCAGGGAGCATTACCTATGTTCAGGTATGTCACGTGACATAGGGGTATTGTCACAGGATAAACAATCCAGAGACCTGGAATAATGCTCTGGGGACCCAAGTTTGAATTCCTTCATTTATTGAATTTAATAAAAATCTGGAATTAAACGTCTGATGATGACCATGAAACAATCATGAAAACCCATCTGGTCCATCTAAAGTCCTTCAGGGAGGGAAATGTGCCATCCTTACCTGGTCTGGCATATATGCAATGCCAGATCCACGCCAATGTGGTTGACTCTGGCTCTTAAATGCCCCTCTGAAATGACTTTGCAAGCCACTCAGTTTCATCAAATCGCTAAAAAGAAATGAAAATGGATGGACCACCTGGCAAACTCAGCCCTGTCAAAATTCCGCCTTACCAACATGCTGGCTGGTATCAAAATTGGGTGGAGGCTTCAATGTCCATCACCAAGAGTGGCTTGGTAGCACCTATTCAGGTTGAGATGGTGGAATCTTAAAGGGCATAGCTAACAGGGTCTGCAGCAGATGATGAAGGAACCAACAAAAGGGAAACATGTAGTTGACCTCATGACCTGCCTGCTGCAGATGCAAAGAGCTGTCCATGACAGTATCGGTAGAAATGACCATTACACAGTTCTTGTGGAGACAAAGTCTCATCTTCACATTGAGGACACCCTCCATTGTGTTGTGTGGCACTACCACTGTGCTAAATGGGATAGATTTCAAACAGATCAAGCAACTCAAGACTAGCCCAACAATCAGCAATGGAATTGTACTCGACCACAATCTGTAACCTCATGACCTGGCACATTCCCCCACTCTACCATTACTACCAAGCCAGGGGAATCAACCCTGTTTCAATGAAGACTGCAAAAGGGTATGCCAGGAGCTGCACCAGTCATATATAAAATGAAGTGTCAACCTGATGAAGCTAAAAGCCAGCACTACTTGCATTCCAAACAGCATAAGCTGCAAGCGCTTGACGAAGCTAAGCTATTCCGCAACCAACAGATCAGATTGAAGCACCCAGTCATGCCACATCTGGTTGTGAAGGTTCATAGACAATAAAACAACTCACTGGTAGAGAGGGAGTCACAAATATCCCCATCCTCAATCATGGGAGAGTCCAGAACATCAGTGCAAAATATTTATGACAATCTTCAGCCAGAAGTGCAAAGTGGACGATCTCTCTCAATCTCCTCCGGCTGTTCCCAGCATCACAGACGCCAGTCTTCAGCTCATTTACTTCACTCCATGTGATATCAAGAAATGACTGAAGGCAATGGATACTGCAAAGGCTATGGGCCCTGACAACATTCCAGCAATAGTACCTAAGGCTTGGGCTCCAGAACTTGTTCCGCCCTGGCCAAGCGGTTCCAGTACAGCTACAACACTGGCATCTTATCAGAGCCCAGGTATGCCCTCCACACAAAAAGCAGGACAAAAATTTACCCGGCCAATAACTGCCCCATCAATTCACTCTTGGCCATCAGTAAAGTGATGAAAGGGGCCATCAACCATGCTATCAAGTGGCACTTGCTTAGCAATAACCTGCTCACTGACACGGAGTTTGGGCTCCGCCAGGGCCCTTAGCTCCCAACCACCTTACAACCTTAGTTAAAACATGGTCAAAACAGCTGAACTCCAGAGGTGAGGCAAGAGTAACTGCCCAAGATATCAAGGCTGTATTTGAACCAAGTGTGGCATCAAGGAACTCTTGCAAAACTGGAGTCAGCAGGAATCAGGGGGAAAATTCTCTGCTGCTTAGAGTAATAACCTAGCACAAATGAAGATGGTGTGGTTGTTGGAGGTTCATCATTACAGTTCCAGGACATAATTGCAGAAGTTCTTTGGGTACTATCCTAGGCCCACCATCTTCAGCTGCTTCATCTATTACGTTCCTTCCTCAATATGGTCAGAAGAGAGGATATTTTCTGATGATTACACAATGTTCAGCACCACTTGTAACTCCTCAGATACTGAAACAATCCATGTGCAAATGCAGCAAGACCTGGACAATATGCAGGCTTGGGCTGACAAGTGAGAATAACATTCATGCACCAAAGTGCCAGGCAATGACCATCAGGTAACCCGCCCCCTGGGGAATGGGACAGTTCAGCGCCGACGTTTCAGCGCCGACGTTTCAGCGCTGCCGTTTCAGCGCCAGGACGTTTCAGCGCCAAATATTTCAGCGCCAAATATTTCAGCGCCAGGACGTTTCAGCGCTCATTCATTCAGAAATCATTCTTGAGTATGGTCACAGGTATGACACAGGTATACCAGCTTTTACACTTAGTTATTTGGTTGTTTCATCGTTCTAACTGTCTTTAGATTTTGTTGGAGTTTTATTATGATTACTGTTTAGATAATGTTAGAGTTTTGTTAACAAGTTTTTATACTTACATGGTTATTTGGTAAATTTCTTTTGATAAATTTGGTAAGTTCCATATCTTTAAACCCATGGCTGAATCAGTGAAAAGCAAGCGAGGCAGAGAGAAGTTCTGTCATGAAGGTTTTATATATCGTTTCGACAAAGAAAGCAAGAAACAAAAGCAAGTTAAGTTTTGGCGATGCCGTGAGGATGGTAGGTGCAAGGCCCGCATTCACACGTTAGAAAGAGAGGTGATCGAAAAGATCAACGAACATACTCATCCCCCATCTGCAGTTACTATCGAAGTGGAAAAGGTCATAACTGATGCGAGAGACCGGGCTGAAAAGACTTGTGAGCCTCCAAGTACGATTATCAACAAGTGCATTGAAAAAATGTCCGTGGCAGGTATGGCACAGTTACCAAACAGGCAGGCAATGCGAAAAATTATTCGTAGAAAACGAGACGAAGTTAATCAGGTCCCCGATAATCCAAGATCGATTCAAGAGCTTCAGTTACCTAATGAATACATGATGTATAAACCCACCCCAGAAACCGAGGAAAATTTCTGTTTAAAGGATAGTGGTACGAACAACGAACTGATTATTATATTTGGGAGAGAGAGTTGGTTAGAACACATGGCAACTTCCACGACTTGGTATGCTGACGGAACATTTGCGGTAGCACCACACCTATTTTATCAAGTTTATATCATCATGGTTAGGAAAAATAACGGAGTTCACCCTGTATTGTACGCGCTTTTACAAAACAAACAGTATGCAACCTATATGATGTTGTTTGCGATGGTAAAAGAGATGATTACAAACGCAGGACCTGCCATTATCAATTGTGATTTTGAACGCGCTGCTTTTACCGCCATGAAAGACTCCTTCCCCAATATAGAAGTAAGAGGCTGCCTTTTTCATCTGTCTCAAAATATACTTAGGCAGATAAGTGGTTTTGGTCTCATGCGTTTATATAAGAGCAATCCCGATTTCGCATTACATTCGAAAATGATAACTGCCCTATGTTTTGTGCCAGTTGACGACCTTGACAGTCACGTGGATTCTTTAGCAGGTAATTTACCGGAGGAGTTCATTCCGGTTTTAAACTATTTAGAAGACAATTATATCGGCCGTCCTAATCGCCGAGGAGCAGGCAGACAAAGTCCTTTATTTCCTACCAAGATGTGGAATATGTATCAAAGAACATTAGATGGGGATGACAGAACAAATAACTATGCTGAGGCAGCCAACAGGAGATTGAAAAGTGAACTGTTAATGTCACACCCAACTATCTGGAAGTTCATTGATGTCCTTAAGCATGTTCAAAAGGGAAGAGACGAGCACTTCGAGAAACTTTTAGCTGGCAATGAACCTCAATTAAAATTACTTAAATATAGAAAAGCTGATGAGAGGATATTGAAAATTGTTTCCAAATATGGCAGCAGGAATGAAATTGACTACCTTCGTTCAGTAGGGCACAATTTAACAAACTAAATGCGTTTTTTCTAATGAATATCCAATGAATGTCCAATGAACTTTCTTTTTAATGATTGATTTTATGAACTTACAGATTTGTAAATTGTTTTAATGTACTGTTTTTGGATCTTTATAAGTGGATCTTTTACAATAAAAACATTTTTTTAACACTTGAGTTTTATTTCATTTTATGAACTTACAGATTTGTAAAGTTCTGTCATAACTATATGACAACATTGGAGAATTTTTTTTTTCTGGCGCTGAAATGTCCTGGCGCTGAAAAGTCCTGGCGCTGAAATGGTGGCGCTGAAATGGTGGCGCTGAAACGGCAGCGCTGAAACAGCTGCGCTGAAACGGCGGCGCTGAAACGTACCGCACCCCGCCCCCTGACTCCCTAAAACGTATCCATAATCCACAAGACAAATCAAGAGCCTGATGGAATACTCTCACCTTGCTTGGATGCCTGCAGCTTCAACACTCAAAAATCTCAACACCATCCAGGACAAAGCAGCCCACCTGAAGCAGTTCATGCCCAAACATTAATTCCCACCAAGATGCACTACAGGAAGGCACTACGGTTTCTAGGCAGCACCTTTCAGACCCACAACCGCTTTTCTAGAACCTAGAAGGACAGGGCAGCAAATACATGGGAACATCACAACATAGCGATTCCCCTCCAAGACACTCACCATTCTTGCTTGAAAACTTAACTTCACTGTCGCTGGTCAAAATCCTGGAATTCCGACTTCCGGCAATGTCCGAGTGAGCCGCACATTCAGCAGGCTCTCACTCCGGCGGGCGTTTAGGGGCTGATTCCCCGCGATAGCGGGACCACGGACCTGAAGGAAGGCGGCAGCGAAAGTGCTGAGGAACGGGCTGCGGCACATGGAACAGCGGGAGTCCAGGAGGCAGAAGAAGAGAGAAAAAGGGACAGAGACAAGGAGCTGAAGGAACTTACCTGAAACCTAAGATGGCGGACACACGGACCCTGGACTCAGCAATCCAGCAGGCGCTGGATAACATGCTCCAGGTAATGAAATCCAGTTTTGAAGCGCTGAAGCGGGCCAGCTTGGACCCAATCCAGAAAGCGGTGGATCAGCTGAACCAGAGGCTGGATGTGCAAAATGTTAAAGTTAAGGAGCTGGGAGAGGCGGTGGAGGAGCAGGAGGATGCGCAGACGGTTGCGGCGCTAGAAGTTGACAGGCTGAAGGAGCAGCAGAGAAGACTGCTAGACAGAAGCTGGAGAATAGAGCCCGCAGGAACAACCTGAGGATGGTCGGCCTCCCGGAGGGAGCTGATGCCGCAGCGTTTGTAGCAGACCTATTGATGCAGCTGATGGGGGCCGAAGCCTTTCCGCAACCGCCGGAGCTGGAATACAGAGTGCAGGCGAGGCAGGGGCGGCCGGGCGGACACCCCCGCCCGATGGTGTTTAGGTTCCACAGGTTCGTGGACAAGGAGCGGGTGCTGCGGTGGGCAAAGAGCGCCAGGAGCAGCGCGTGGAACAACAGTGTCCTCTGCATTTACCAGGACCTAAGCCAGGAGGTGGCTTTAAGAATGCCAAGGAGCTGCTGTTCAAGAAGCACGTGAAGTTTGGTCTGCTGTTCCCGGCTCATTTATGGGTCAGGCACCAGGGTCAACACCACTACTTCTCCCAGCCTGAAGAAGCGATGGACTTTACGAGGGATCAGGGGCTGGTCCCGAAAAGAGGCCCCACAAACGCGAATTAGGGCCCGAGGACTATCGTAGGAAGGTACGCCGAATGGGCCTGGACTGCTGTTCAACGGTTTGCTGGGTCAAAGGTGCCAAGCGGAACATTTGGGACTCTTTCCTTTGTTCGTGGACATTGGTTTGGGGTTTTTTTTTTCTCTTATGTTTTTGTTTTTTCCTCTTTTTTCAGTTTTTTCCTTTTTAGGTGGATTTGTACTTTTTGTGCAGCTCGCGGAGGACACTGGAGCCGGCACGGTAACGAAGAGGGGCCGGTCAGCAAGGGGGCCCAAGGACGTGGGTTGGGGGTTTTTTTGTTTTGTTGATGTCCATGCCTTCCTGTGCCAGTGAGTTTGCTCCAGTGGGTTGAAGAGGGGGATGGGGCGCCGGGGAGTGGAGAGGAGGACGGGGAAACAATGGGAATGTGACAGGAGGGTGCCGGAGTGTTGAGTCACCGGGCTAGCAGATTGGCTAGTAAAGGGAGTCAGGTGGGGGGGGGGGGGGTATCACAGCCAGTGGATGGCAGGGGTGGGGGTATCGGGGGATGTTGTTGGGGGGGGGGTTGTTCTGCTGACGTGGGAGGGACTTGAAATAGGCACTGGAAAGGAGGTCGAGGGTGGAGGCAGCCAACAGGCGGGCCAGGAATGGCGCGACGCATGGGCCGGGGCATAGCCGCAGACAGGGGGGGCAGATACCTGATGGTACGGGGCAGACTGGAGGGGAGAAGAGTGGTGCTGGTGAATATACATGCCCCGAACTGGGATGACGTGGATTTCATTAAAAGAGTGCTGGGGAAGATCCCGGACCTGGACTCTCACAGGCTAATAATGGGGGGGGACTTTAACATGGTCCTTGACCCGGCTTTGGATCGGTCGTGTCCCAGAACGGGTAGACTCCCAGCAATGGCAAGGGAGCTGAAAGGGTTTATGGAGCAAATGGGGGCAGTGGATCCCTGGAGAGCCAGACAGCGGACAGGAAGGGGCTACTCGTTTTACTCGCACGTCCATAAAGTATATTCTAGGATAGATTTCTTCGTACTAAGCAGGGATTGTATAGGGGAGGTAAAGAACACGGAATATTCGGCAATTACTATCTCAGACCATGCCCCGTACTGGGTAGACCTGCAGATCGGGGGGGGCAATCTACCAACGCCCGCAATGGAGGCTAGACGTGGGACTGCTGTCGGAGGAGGGGATCTGTGAGAGGCTTCGGAGGTGTATGCAAAATTACCTGCAGGTAAATGACACGGGGGAGGTCTCAGCGGCGACCCTGTGGGAGGCGCTAAAGGCAGTAGTGCGGGGGGAGCTGATTTCACTTGGGGCCCACAGAGCCAAGGCAGACAGGGCAGAGATGGATAGATTGGTCAGGGAAATGGGTCGGATAGATGAAGAGCACGCGGAGTCCCCGGGGGAGGTTTTACTCAGGGAGAGGCAGAGACTACAGGCGGAACTGGGGGCACTATCCACGAGTAGGGCCGTGGAACAGCTTAGGAAGACGAGGGGCGTGGTGTCTGAGCATGGGGAAAAGGCTAGCAGACTGTTAGCGCAGCAACTCAGGAAGAGGGAGGCGGCCAGGGAAATAAGTAGAGTGATGGATCTGGAGGGGCGCAAAGTGGAGGACCCGGCAGGATTGAATAAGGTATTCCGGGACTTCTATCGCAAACTGTATACTTCGGAGCCGCCGGAAGAACCGGAGAAGATGAAAAGGTTTCTGGACGGGTTAACATTCCCAACAGTAGGTGGGAGGGCGAGTGGATGAGCTGGGGGCCCCGATTAGAGTGGAGGAGGTATTGGGGGGGTCTAAAGGCCATGCAGGCGGGGAAAGCCCCGGGGCCGGATGGATACCCTGTAGAGTTCTATACAGTAGTCCCCCGTTAGACCGCGCTCCGCAATACCGCGGTTTGCGATATACCGCGGGGGGGCTTATGGACCCCAACTGTCAGTTGTGTCAATTTCAGCGGCCGGCTCACTTTGATCCGGAGAGGGAAGCTGCTCTCTCACTGAAACAATCAGCCGGCCGCTGAAATTGACACTGCCGGCTGCTCTCTCCCTCCAATCAGAAACATTAAAACTTAAAAGTTGGATTGGAGGGAGAGAGCAGCCGGCAGTGTCAATTTCAGCGGCCGTCTGATTGTTTCAGTGAGAGAGCAGCTTCCCTCTCCGGATCAAAGTGAGCCGGCCGCTGAAATTGACACTGCCCGCTGCTCTCTCCCTCCAATCCAACTTTTAAGTTTTAATGTTTCTGATTGGAGGGAGAGAGCAGCCGGCAGTGTCAATTTCAGCGGCCAGCTCACTTTGATCCGGAGAGGGAAGCTGCTCTCTCACTGAAGCAATCAGCCGGCCGCTGAAATTGACACTGTTTTAATTAGATCCACAATGGGGGTTTTAAATTTATTTAAACATCTATGCTAGCGCTTCCCATTGTGAGTCTACAGGGGTCTGACCTCTCCCCCCGCCAACCGTAGACTCTCAATGGGAAGCGCTAGCATAGATTTTTAAATAAATTTAAAACCCCCATCGTGGATATCCGCGGCTCGGATGCAACGCGGGTGGCTGTCTTGGACCCCAACACCCGCGTTATAAAGGGGGACTACTGTAGTAAGTTTTCTGAGCTGGTGGGCCCGGTCTTGGCGAGGGTTTTCAATGAGGCAAGGGACAGAGGGACCCTGCCGCAAGCCACTATATCACTGATATTGAAGCGGGGTAAAGACCCAGAGGCGTGCGGGTCCTACAGGCCAATCTCCCTGATTAATGTTGACGCCAAGCTCCTGGCAAAGGTACTGGCGGTTAGAATGGAGGACTGCGTACCGGAGGTGATTGGGGAGGACCAAACTGGGTTCGTGAAAGGTAGGCAGTTGGCGGCCAACCTCAGAAGATTACTTAATGTGATAATGATGCCCCCGGCGGGCAGGGAGGTGGAGGTAGTGGTGGCGGTGGATGCCGAGAAGGCCTTTAACCGAGTGGAGTGGGACTATCTATGGGAGGTGCTCGGACTGTTTGTGTTCGGGGAGGGACTGGTGAATTGGATCAAATTATTATATCAGGCCCCGAAGGCCAGCGTCAGGACTAACAGAGAAGTGTCGGAGTACTTTAGGCTGTACCAAGGGACCAGACAGGGCTGCCCACTCTTCCCGCTGCTGTTTGCGCTGGCCATAGAGCCGCTGGCGATTGCGCTGAGAGCTGCAGAGGGATGGAAGGGGATGGTGAGTGGCGGGGTAGAACACAGGGTCTCTCTTTACGCAGACGACCTGCTCCTGTACGTGTCGGACCCAGTGGCCGGGATGGGAAGTATACTGGGAATGTTGAGGAAGTTCGGCCAGTTTTCAGGATACAAATTAAATACGGCCAAGAGTGAAATGTTTGTGGTACATGCAAGGGGCCAGGAGAACAGATTGAGAGGGCTACCGTTTAGGCTGATTGAGGAAAATTTCCGGTATTTGGGAATCCAGGTGGCACGAGACTGGAGCAGGCTGCACAAGTCAAATTTGGCCAGGGTGGTGGAGCAAATGAAGGGAGAGTTTCGGAGATGGGATGCACTCCCGCTATCGCTGGCAGGGAGGGTGCAGACTGTAAAGATGACAATACTCCCCAGATTTCTGTTTGTTTTCAGTGCTTCCCGATCTTTGTCCCACAGTCCTTCTTCAAAAGAGTTAACAGGATGATCATGAGCTTTGTCTGGGCGGGAAAATCCCCGCGGGTGAAGGCGGCGATGCTGGAGAGGAACCGCAGCGAGGGAGGGCTGGCTTTGCCGAGTCTGATTCTTTATTACTGGGCGGCAACATCGCTATGATAAGGAAGTGGATGGTGGGTACGGGGTCTATCTGGGAGCGGGTGGAGGCGGCTTCGTGCAGGGGCTCCAGCTTGGCAGCCCTGGTCACGGCTCCTCTATCGCTGCCGCCGGCCAGGTACTCCACCAGCCCGGTAGTGGTGGCGACCCTGCGGATATGGGGCCAGTGGAGGAGGCATGTAGGGGAGACGGGGGCGTCGGTTTGGGCGCCAATCTGCGACAACCATCCGTTTGCCCCTGGGAGTATGGATGGGGGGTTTCGAGCATGGCGGCGGTGGGAAGGGTGGGCGATATGTTCCTGGAAGGGAGCTTTGCGAGTTTGAGGAGCTTGGAGGAGAAATTTGGGCTGGTAAGGGGAAATTATTTTAGGTACCTACAGTTGCGGGACTTTGTTCGTAGACAGGTCCCATCTTTCCCACGCCTCCCGCCAATGGGGATCCAAGACAGAATAGTCTCTAGGGGGGAAGAAGGGGAGGGTAGAGTCTCTGATATTTATAAGGTGCTCATGAGGGAGGAAGGGTCCCAGACGGAGGAACTGAAACTTAAACGGGAGAAGGAGCTAGGCGGGGAAATGGAGGACGGGCTGTGGGCAGAGGCCCCGAGTAGGGTAAATTTGACCGCGACATGTGCCAGGCTTGGGCTGATTCAATATAAGGTCGTTCACCAGGCCCACATGACGGTGGCTCGGATGAGCAAATTCTTTGGGATAGAGGACAAATGTGCTAGGTGCGCGGGAGGACCAGCGAACCACATTCACATGTTTTGGGCATGCCCCAAGCTTACTGGGAGGGATTTGCGGGCATCATGTCCGGGTGCTAAAAACAAGGGTGGCGATGGGTTCGGGGTGGCAATTTTTCGGGTTTCGGAAGACCCGGGAGTCCAGGGGGAGAAAGAGGCTGATGTTTTGGCCTTTGCTTCCCTGATAGCCTGGCGACGAATACTATTGGCGTGGAGGGACTCAAAGCCCCCGAAGACCGAGTTGCGGCTTGCGGACATGTCGAGTTTCCTGGGTATGGAAAAAATTAAGTTCGCCTTGAGGGGATCTGTACAGGGATTTGCCCGGAGGTGGCAACCATTTATTGACTTCTTTGCGGGAGAGTGAGCGTCAGCAGAGGGGGGGGGGGGGGGGGGGGGGAGGAGTAGGAGGATAAAATGGCGGGTAGCACCGGTGGGAGAGGAGCGGGCTTGTGCAGTATGTTACGATTGAAGTATTGAATGTACGTGGATGTTTGCACATTTTTGCCTTTTTTGCTTTCTTTCTGTTGATGTCTGTAACTGTTTACAAAGCCAAAAACTACCTCAATAAAATTGTTTATTAAAATTTTTTTTAAAAAGAAATATAAAAAAAAATCCTGGAATTCCCTCCCGAACAACACTCTGGTGTACCTAAACGTCAGAAGCTGCTGCAATTCCAGAAGGCAGCTCACCACCACCTTTGATAATGGGCAATAAGTGCTCCCATAAATTAATTATTTTTTTTTAAACTGCATTTTATACAAATTCTTCTCAAAAAGTAGATTTTCTAACTTCTAGTGACCCACCTCCTCAGCTATTCTGGGATTTCAATGATTACAACAATGCCAAAGCTTTAAAGTTCCATTGAAAATTGCTGAGTTTTTGCCCAGACTGACTTCACTGTCAATCGAGAGCACCTGGTGTACAGAAAAAAACGATGCCAGTCGTGAACACAGCCCAATCAATCACGTGAACCAGCCTCCCATCTTTTGACTCTGTCTACACCTCCCACTATCTTGGGAAAGTGGGCACCATATTCAAAGACCCTTTCACCCAGATTATTTTCTCTTCCAACTTCGTCTATTGGGCAGAAGATACAAGTCTGAGAAGACGCACTAACAGATTCAAAAATAGTTTCTTTCCTGCTCTTACCGGAGTCCTGAATGACCCTCTTATGGACTGAACTGATATCTCTTCGTACATTCTCTACTGTTGTAGCACTATATTCCGTATGCTTCACCTGATGTCTACGTATTTACATTGTGTATTTATCATATGTTCTATGTTTTTCATGTATGGAATGATCTGCCTGGACTGTACACAGAACAAAACTTTTCACTGTACCTCAGTACACGTGACAATAAATCCAAATCTAAATATGCTACATCGCAGTTGGTAGCATATTTTCCTGGTTCCAGTTAATTCTACATTGGTTCACCTCTATGTGAAGGACACATGGAAGTTCTTATAATGTCAGATCATTGCCAAACAGAAAGAACAGATGGGCACAATCTACTGGCCGTGTGGCATCCGAATGGTAGCGCGAAAGGGCCGTTGATGCCACAAGAGGCCTCCCACAGGGTTTTCCGACAGCCAGTAAGCCTCGTGAGATCTACCCATGTCTTGTGAGGTGTCACAATCAGGATGCTCCGAATTTCTGAAGAGGCCCAGCTTGGAGGTCAAGGCAAGAAAGGCAGAACTCTGACACTGTATAGAAATAGCGGAGGCGGTTTGCCACTCGTCGGAGAATTTGGCCCATGATTTTATTGAATGGCGAAGCAGGTTTGAGGGGCCAAAGAGATCCTGTTCCGAGTTCTAATATTCTTATAAAGCAAAGAAAATCCTAAATCTAGAAAATTCATTCAGCCACACTACAGATATAACCAGATAATCTTGAGGTGAAAATTGAACCAAAGGACAGAAGTGATGAAGTTGAACATTATTTGTGACAGCCATCGCACATCCAAGTAAACTAGCGATCAGAAGTGAGAAAAATGAGACAGTGCCTGCAAACAAAAAGGTTTAAAACTCTTACTTGTGTTGGTTCGCAGCGGAGGTTCAACACTGATATTTACAATGAGGGTAGGAGGGCATTGGTAATCTTTGTGACATTATGGTTATTGTTTCATCAGAGATATTTAACGCTGGTTGCAAAGTAATTCAATGTACACATACACATTACAAAGTAACCAATATAAATAATTTTAACTTGCACAAAATTCTATGTTTTAAAAGTATCCTTTCAACAGATGGAAAAACATTAGATTATTGCAAGAAATGAAAAATATAAAAGCAACCATTTGTTTTCATGCAAACAGACTATTTTATGTTTCCAACTGAAAGAATTCTTACTTAAAAATTACCAAGACAACTGCTGAACTTATTACTCCACATATTTAAAAAGAGATAAAGGATAAAGTTTACAACTTTGAGTAGCATAATTATCTCAGTTTATCAGATAAACTGTGACATTGGTACGTAGCTAGTTTATGTGTCTCCCTCTTCCCAATGCTTCTTCAACCTCAGACCCTGTCCTATGCCCTTGTCCGTGTAAAGCCCTAAACAGATGGAGGAATACCATGGTTACGGTGAATAACAGAGTTCTGCAGGAACTCTGTTCTAATTGTCTCAGCAAAGAAAGAATACTACTAGTGAGAGATACCAACAGGCGTGCAGAGGCCATCGTCAAGGGCCCATAAAACACCAAGGGGAAAAATCTTGGGTCTTTACACATGGCTTTAATGATATCAATCCACAGTTACACACTGCTGTAGAATGTGAGAGAAATTGGCCACAGTGTAAGATGATGCACTATTTCACAGACACAATAAGAATCAGCTGCTCAATGAGTCTTTAAGTCTGTAACTGCTGGAAATTTCAATATAATTTTGAGTAAAGTTAGTTCAAGTAAAGCAGCCAATATAAACAGAAGCATTTTTCTAAAAGATGCAACTTTAAAAAGCATGAAGAAATTTCCATGGAACCCACCGAGCAATCACTATGACCTCATAGTTTAAGGAGTCTTGACCCTTAGTTATTTGAAATTGTCATCGTTAATTAATGCAAGCCTCTTGTTCAAGAATGTCAGCATCATGAAATGGCCTTCAGCTACTAATGACCCATGCTTTTTCCTTCACGCAAAGGTATTATTGTGGGATTGACATGGTTTGCCTCTTGACCTTGGGCTTTGAATCCTCAAGTTACTTTACTCTGAAATCAAGCACATTTTAGGGTCTTGTATTTCAAATTCAGCAGCATCTATTTTAAAATTATTGGGATCCCAAGCCATTATTGGGGTGGGGGGGGGGGATCATAACATAAATCCCCTTTACTCTCACCATGACCAGATCCCCTTCTCTACCTTCTATTTTGCATCAAATTGCAGATCAGAAGCTAGTTTCGTATGTGTGGGGTTGGTGGGAGGATGAAGGGTTGTAGGGGCTCCACCATAAACAGGAAGATCCTCAGAAATGAACTAGGTGAGTAAGAAGTGATTTTGAATTATAGTTCAGTACTAAGAAACCCCTTTTAAGTCAATTTCTACCCTGCTGCTATTGCCCTTCCCCACTGTAACTGTAACTCGCATCCCAAAATACGTTCTTGAGACCAGTCATAGAGGGAGGAGAATGCAGTGGAGATTACTGGAGAGATTTTTCAGCAGTGACCAATGTTACATTACTTGGTTTAAGTAAAATATGCCGTTACTAGCTGTAGATGATGTTGAAGAACACTTGAATCTTCGGAGTAAACTGAAAGAATTTAAGTAACGCTAAAACTAATAAATGAGTTTGACACTCCACTGAATTAACTATCATAAAGGAAGGATAAATAACTGTTCAAACTGTATCTAAACTACATGTGCCGTCTAGGATGTGACCTTACTCTACTACACTGCTGCTATCTGATTACTCCTGCGTGGAAAGAGAGCTAGAGCTTCTGTAATGCACTCTATTGGTAGTGCCTCAGCTAGGTGTTGTGATTAACCCTTCAGTTACATGTCTGTCCACATATCATTACTTCCCACCTTTTTTATATTTCTTGTTTGGTAACAAGTAAAAATGGATAGTGAGATTAAAGGTAAGAACATGATATGTACACAGCAAATATGTTCAACAAAAGTTTCATAAATTCAGTCTTTTAGATCGCCTTCTTGTTCTTGATAACCTTCTTAGAAGTTATGGTATCACGACTAATAGAGTTGTTGGTTATGGTGTCCCAAAATATTTCTTCATGAAATGGAATTTGAGGAAAAAGCAATTGTGGGTGTGTAATTTTTTTGAAGTGCCCTTCCATTTCTACGAATGATGCTGCCATCAGAAGTTTTGAGAATATAGGATCTGGGTGCAGCTTGTCTAATGATGACAGCTGAGCAGACCAACCTCCTTCAGGTATTTTGATTCTGACGGTACCTGCTGGAGATAGCGATTCCAGAGTGGTTGTGTGTCTGTTGTAGTAATATGTTTGAGCATTACGAAGCTGTTGCATCTTCTTTATCACCGGTAGATGAGCTGGATTAGGTAGTTGTAGAGACAGAAGCGTTGTTCTCAGATCCCCGTTCATCAGAAGTTGAGCTGGTGACATGCCAGTCGATAATGGAGCAGCACGATATGAGAGTAGTGCTAAGTGAATGCCCGATGCTGAATCCGAGGCTTTGTTAATTAGCTGTTTGACTATGTGCACCCCCTTTTCAACTTTGCCATTGGACTGCGGGTAGTGCAGACTAGAGGTGACGTGCTTAAAGTTGTAGCGTTTTGCAAATTCAATCCAGTCTCGACTGTGTCATGGTCCGTTATCAGTCATAACAGTGTTTGGTATGCCATGACGAGAGAACGTTTCTTTGCGTCACTGATCATGGTCTTTGAGGTTCCTTACACTGCACTGGTTGGAATTTTTGATAGGTCTCACATCTCAAGACCATGTCCGTGATGTCCCTATTGATGCCAGGCCAGTAGTCAACTTGTCTGGCCCTTTGTTTACATTTTTGTATCCCGAGGTGTCCCTCGTTAATTTGATGAAGTACCATAGGCATGAGACGCAGTGGAATGACTATTCTGTCAAGCCTTAGCAGTATTCCATTAATCATTGGTAAGTCGGCTTGAACATTGTGGAATTGCGGAATTGCCCTTTCGGTCACCCATTGTTGAAGTTATGAATGACTCGTTGCAGCATTGGATCTTTCTTCGTTTCTTCCCTTATGAGAATTATTTTTTCGCTCATTGAGGAAGGTTGTCTGCGCACATTTGTACCTGAGAATCAATGTGTTGAATTATCTCCAGTGGTTCATTTGGCGAAGGCATATATACAAGATTGAAATCATATCTCCGAAGTTTGAGTAGTATTCTTTGGAATTGAGGAGTCATGCCATTTAGATTCTTTTGAATGATATACACCAGTGGTCTATGATCCGTTTCAACGGTGAATGTTGGCAGGCCGGAAACGTAATCATGGAATTTTAGGATACCAGCGAGAAGATCTAAACATTCCTTTTCAATTTGAGCCTACCAAGTCGCTGTCGGTGTCATTGCACATGATGCATATGCTACTAGAACCAATGACGAGGTGTCGTCTTTCTGTAACAACACTGCTCCAATTCCATCCTGACTTGCATCAGTCGAAATCTTGGTTTCCCAATCTGGATCAAAAAATGCTAAGACGGGGGCAGTTGTGAGTTTTGCCTTTAACTCCAACCACTCTTTGAACTCCAACCACTCTTCTGTAGTCCACTCAAATGAGGTTTATTTTTTGATTAAATTTCTTAGAGATGTTGTGTGGTTGGCCAAATTTGGGATAAATTTGCCTAAACAATTCACCACTCCAAGGAAGCGAAGAACTGCTTTCTTGTCCTCAGGGACTTTCATTGCTTCAATGGCTTTTATCTTGTCTGTGTCCGGTCGTACAGTGTTCCGATATCTGGTCACCCAGGAACTTGAGCACGGATGTTCCGAAGCTGCATTTGGATTTTTTTAGCTTGAGGCCATGCTTGTGTATGCGTTGAAGACTCTCTGCAGCCTCGACACTTGTTCCTCTGGAGTCGAAGACCAGATGATATCATCCACGTAGACACAAACTCAGTCTATTCCTTCCAGCACAGTAGCATAGTGGTTAGTACAGTTGCTTCACAGCTTCAGGGTCCCAGGTTCAATTCCCCACTGGGTCACTGTCTATGCAGAGTCTGCACGTTCTCCCCGTGTCTGCGTGGGTTTCCTCCGGGTGCTTCTGTTTCCTCCCACAGTCCAAAGATGGATTGGCCATGATAAATTGCCCTTAGTGACCAAAAAGGTTAGGAGGGGTTATTGAGTTATGAGGATAGGGTGAAAGTGAGGGCTTAAGTGGGTCGGCGCAGACTCGATGGACCGAATGGCTTCCTTCTGCACTGTATGTTCTATTTTCTATGTTCTATGAATGGCCTCCTTCTGCACTACAAATTCGTTGATTCTATGATTCTATCATCTGTTCCATGATGTAGTGGAATATTTCAGATGCCAAATGATTCCAAATGGCATTTGATTGTAGCAAAATCTGCCAAAACGTGCATTGAAGGTGCAGAGCTTTGTGCTGGATTCTTCTAGCTGTATTTGTCAGAATCCTTGGGATTCATCTAGCTTGGTGAAGATGCGTGCGTGTGCCATCTCGCTTGCAATCTCTTCCCTTTTTGGGATTGGGTAGTGTTCCCGCATGATGCTTTTGTTTAGGTCCTTAGGGTCTATGCAGATTCTTGATACCCAAAGGCTTTTTTTACGCACACCATTGAACTGACCCAGGCAGTCGGTTCAGTGACTTTGGAGATGATGCCTTTTATCTGCAGACTTGCTAGCTTTGCTTTTAACCATGTCCTCAATGACGCAAGGACTCTCCTTTGTGGATGATCTACAGGTCTTGCATCAGCATGCAGCAAAATTTTATACGCAAATGGAAGTGTGCCCATTCCGCTGAAGACATCTGGATATTGATCCAGTATTCCTTCAATTCTGCTCTGAAGAACTTGATGAGACAACGCCAATGTGTAAATCCTTTGAATGAAGTTCAACTGCTTGCAGGCTTTCGCACCCAAGAGCGACGACTTGTCTGATCGGACAATCTCAAATCTCAGGCTCGTCTCTATGTGTTTGTTGGACACAATGAAATGACATGACTCCAATTACGAGATTGCATTGCCATTGTAGTCCTGAAGTTTGCAGGCAGCTGGAAGGAGCTTGCTTGAGCTTTGAGAAGTCGAGCTTCGAATGCAGGTTGGTGGAGGCACCTGTGTCCAGCTTGAATTTAATTGGGCATCTGTTTACATCCAACACTGTGTTCCATTCAGCATCAGAATCAATGGCATGGATTGATTTCGCTTGCAATGTATTCTCTGTGGAGTTTTCAAACTTTTCAATAATTCCCACTTGGATTGTTTTATCCAGGCAATAATCTTCAGGATCTGTCTTCACTATCTTGATCAGACTCATCTGGTTTAAGTTGTACAATCCAATGTTACTCTTCTTGTAGTTCCGTTTATGAGTTTTAAATTGGAGTGCAGATCTGCACTGTGCAGCATAGTGATTCAGTTTCCCACATTAGAGACATTGTTTGTCTTTTGCAGGGAATTTTCTTCGGAAGTGGGCGGTTCCACACCTCGTGCATGACATCGTGTCAACGTCATGTCATTCCATGCGTCTTTGTGCTGGAGAAGAATGGTTCTCGGCCATCTCGCACTTTTTTGCAAAGTGTGCATGTGCACATTTTGGGCGTGCGCAAGATGGCTGCTGTCAGAAACGTGGAGCCTCGTCAATTGCGACACTGCTTGATAGATTTAACTTCGTGGAGGGTTTTGCCGCCACTTTCACCGATTTTATACTGCAAGTACTGATTTTTGGACTGTTGGACCAAACACATTTTAATAGAGATTTCAAGGGTCAAATCTTATTGCCAAAATAATCGCTCTAAGGTGTTCATCAGTAATTCCAAACACTATCTGATCACGAATCATTGAGTGCAGCAAAATTGCAGGATTGAGCTAACAGTTTAAGGTCAGTGAAAAAGCTGTTGAAAGACTCCTCTTTCCCTTGCACCCTGTTTTTAAAGATGTCACGCTCAAATATTTCATTTGTCTGTACTTTACAGTAGCTATCAAATTTCTCAAAGATAGTCTCATACTTTGTTTTATCTTGGCCTTCTGAGTAGTTAAAAGAGTTGTAGATGTCTATCGCGTGTGGACCAGCCATGATCAATAAAAGAGCAATTTTACGCGTACCTGGCATGCTTATTAAGTCAGGCGCTTCTAAATACAGTTGGAACTACTGTCTAAACAACCGCCAGTTAACATTAAGGTTATCGGTGATCCTGAGGTGATGAGGAGCTTGTGTTCTGTCCATCGTGCAGGGAATCATCAGGTTTTGTTCCGAAGACGATGCTTCTGTTGCCGAATGGCTGTCTATTCTTCTCTCTGTACTCACTAAATTTAACTAGGTAGATTCAATAGCCACTCGTGGTACCATGTTATATTTCTTGGTTCAAGTAATATATGTCGTTACTAGCTGTGGATGATGTTGAAGAACATACGAGTCTTCGGAGTAAACTGAAAGAATTTATTAAGTAATGATAAAACTAATAAATGAGTTTGACACTCCACTGAACTAACTCTAGCAATAAAGGAAGGACGAATAACTGTACAAACTGTATCTAAGCTACACGTGGTATCTAGGCTGCGATCTTACACTACTATACTGCTGCTATCTAATTACTCCTGCGTGGAAAGAGAGCTAGAGCTTCTGGGAGCTCTGTTATATAGTGGGTCTTGTAATGCCCTCTAGTGGTAGTGCCACATTTAGGTGTTGTGATTAACCCTTTAGTTACATGTCTGTCCACATATCATTGCAACCTAAAGGGACAGCACGGTAGCATGGTGGTTAGCATAAATGCTTCACAGCTCCAGGGTCCCAGGTTCAGTTCCCGGCTGGGTCACTGCCTGTGCGGAGTCTGCACGTCCTCCACGTGTGTGCGTGGGTTTCCTCCGGGTGCTCCGGTTTCCTCCCACAGTCCAAAGATGTGCGGGTTAGGTGGATTGGCCATGCTAAATTGCCTGTAGTGTCCTAAAAAAGTAAGGTTAAGGGGGGGGGGATTGTTGGGTTACGGGTATAGGGTGGATACGTGGGTTTGAGTAGGGTGATCATTGCTCGGCACAACATCGAGGGCCGAAGGACCTGTTCTGTGCTGTACTGTTCTATGTTCTAAAGACAATTTTATTAAAAATGCATTTCTGGAAGTATTTGTTTTAAATTAAGTTGGCTGCAAAATATCACTACTGGACAAATTATTTTGGAAATCCTCCCCACCCACCCTAACTGAGACAATTTAGAGTGTCAGAGCTTGGTTATGGCAGTTTGAGGGGTGGGGAGGTCTCTTGACACGCAGGGGGATAATCCAGCTAAACCAGGGAAAAGGATATTATCTCCAGTAACCGGAGTAAACCTGTATTATTTGCAAGAAACAATTAGCTGCTTCTACTTTAAACAATACAGGTTTTTCAGGTTATTGTTCAAAAAAGATTTACAAAATTCATCCAGCCACCGTTGAAACCTTGCCTGCTGCGACTGGACTGGGTCACTCCCTCCCACAAATATTGAACAACATTTCTTTTTTTCTCTGGTATCTCTTTCCATTTTGCCCATAATGAATACTGTGTCTCTCTCCTCCCTTGAACTGATGTAATTGAGAACCCCCACCATTACTGTACTGTTGTCTAAAACATTATTTCTGCAAGTCCCTCTCAATATTCCAAACAGAGAAGGCTTTCCCCAATGCTCTCAGATACCTCTAGTGCAATCCCATTCCTTGTGTCATGGTGTTGCCTCTCCCATGACTGGCACACAGCTGCCCAATGGAGTTTCCAGATTTTGTGTTCTGCTTATCGCCCTTTAAAATTCCCACAGTTGGGGCATAGCTACGCCTACCTTCCGAATCTTCTACTTACTTCTGTTGCTATAGACCGTGGCCCTCCCATTCCTAAATGTCAACACCACTATCCAAAACCAGAGCATCCCCTCTAATTTTCCACTACTGCTACAAGCAGTTCCTAGAACTTCTTCCATATCCAGGGCTTAAGAAAAAGCCAAGAGATAGAAAGGAAAGTAGGTTATTGGGTTACTCATGTTAAAATTCTGATCACAATTATGCTCCTACGGGGAGTAGAATAACTCAGGGTGTTTCAAACTCAGCGTCGCGATCCACGGGTGGGTCGTTGACAGGTTTCAGGAGGGTCTTCGAGCGTTTGGTTGTGGAGTTCCAATTGCGGGAAGACGACATCCAACAGCCGTGACCAGCTTTTAAGAATGCCGGCCTGGGCAGTCCCCGATAGTTTGCGGCATTTGAGGGGTGGCACGAGGCTGGACTGCATGAAGGTCACCACGCTGGGGGCGGGGGTTTGGGGACATGGGCTGGCGGGCGTCCACGTGGGCGCTGTGGTGGCCCCGGCTTGGAACTCTGCTCTGGTGCTCGACCTCTGCGCGCTGCTTGGTTCGTCCCCCACCACCGATGGGCAGTATGCGACCTGCGGCTCCGTGGTCAAGCTGTTCAATGGCCAGCAGAATGTCCACTTGCACTCCCAAACATGAACCACCAGTCGGGAAGTGGTCAGCAATCTGTGACTGGTGTAGATAGATGCAGCTACTGGACAGTGAGAAGAAAGCCAGACCAGGTTTGTCAGCAAGGAATACCGATCAAACAAGGCCAGTCAAGAGACACATGTCAACACTGGAAAAATCCTACACAGTCATAACTTAGTGTCGCCACTCTCTGGAAACCAGGAACAAAGAACAACGAACAATACAGCACAAGAACAAGCCTCCAAGCCTGCGCCGACCATGGTACCTTCCTAAACTAAAACCATATGAACTTACGGAGTCTGTATCCTTCCATTCCCACCCTATTCATATATTTGTCTAGATGCCCCTTAAATGCCGCTATCGTATCTGCTCCCACCACCTCCCCAGGCAGCACGTTCCATATATTTATCACCCACTGTGTAGAAAACTTGCCTCGCACATCTGTTCTAAACTTTTTCCCATGCACTTTAAACCTATGTCCCCCAGTACTTGAAGTAAGTGTTTTGGTAAGAATGGAGGAGGAGATTACTTGGATGTTAGGATAGCGCAATGCCGTGGAACCAGTAAAATGTAACTTTAAACGACGAAGCAATTGAGATTGTGAGGACCAAGCAGGCTCACCTGCCGCATAACACAAAGCAATAATGGTGGGTCGCTAAGATCGACAGTATAGGTCGCAAACTTCGGCCTGCGTGTATTCCGAAGGTCCGACGGTTGGAAAAAGCGGGTCCCAGGAAAACAAAAGTTTGAGAAACACTGGCATAACTGACATGTGAATTTTGGTATGAGGTAGCAAGTGCAACAAAAAAAAGTACATGTGCACCATTTACAGATACACCCAGGGTTCACTATGGACTGTCCAGAAGCCAGAAGTGAGAGCTCAATGAAAATAGTGGGGTGGATACTCCAGCGCGCGCCGCTGGTAGTGGTGTTCCCGATCAGGCAGAAAATTGAGCATGGGCAAAAAGCGGGATTGGCACCTTCCCCAGTCTGTCGCTGGCAGCGGCAGCGAGCGACATGCCCCATGATAGCGATAGGATGCTAATGGGTACTTTAAACCCATTTACATCCAATAAACGGGCTGGAAACCCGATTCTCCTCTTGGCCGGGAATCACGCAGGCGGGGATTGATGCAAATATTTTCAAGCATGGCCCTGACACAGTGGATCCCATGGCGGCTCAAGTGGGTAACTATTTAACGTTCATACCTCCAAAGTCCATCGGGGGGGGTGCCCTCACCCCACAACGCAAATCCTATCCACCCCACCCCAAGCACCCCACATCAGACCCCCATATCACAGACACCAATCTCAGAGACTCCCACCATCTCAGAGTTCCCCCCACCAATTATCTCAAAAGGCATCCCATCAGACATATCTCCCCCCCCCCCCCCCCCCCACACCCCTCCTCCCATTAGTCCAGGTTGAAAGAGTGAAATATCATTGTTTTTTCACTTACCAGGCCTCAAAATTGCTGCCTCAGACACAAGTCCTGGAAGCAGGAGCTGTTACTTCATAGAGAGCCAAAACCAGGCTTTAACCCCCTCAAATCCTTTGATCTGTGAGGCTTCTAAACAAGCTATGACTGACACATCATCACCACATCAAAAGAAGTTAGTGCTTTCTGCTATGAAAAATAAGTGAAAGCACCTATCGCCTGATGTTAATAATCACATTTGATGTTAATAATGTTAATAATTAATCACAGCAGGGTACTTGAGATGCATTCAAACGTGAAGGAAAATGAAAATAAATAATCCAGACACCTGGCTGTCTGGAAGCTATTACCTTGCCAATTACAGCCTACTAAAAGCCACCCCTCTTTGAAAGTGAATAGAATGCTGTGGGAGGGTCACTTCTGATTGGCGGGGAGGTCTCTGAGATTGGTGTCTGTGAAATGGGAGGGGGGTCTGGTCACCGTCGTTTGTGAGTCCTGTGGGGGGGGGGGGGGATGACTGGTAATTAACATGATGGTGGGGGGAGGGGGTGCCTCTACTTCTCAGCAGGGGAGGGGGGTGAGAATTTGCTTTGGGGGAGAAAGAGGAGGGCCATTCGCTCACAATGACAGCCTGATTCTAGGATAAACTCGCAAGGGAGAGGGAATCCCTCCTTTGACGCCAATCCTAGAGCCAGTGCAGACTAGGACTGATTCTACTCCGGCAGGACACAGAGAATCCTGCCCAATATTAAGAGGATAATTTTTTTAATATATTGTTTAGCATCTTTAAAATATTGCAGTTTATTTCATTGTTATAACAGTGGGGACGCACTATTTGTCAATTGATATTAGGGGGTTATCTTGTAGCTCATTTAGTAGATAATTGTTCAAATTGCTTTTAACTGGGAGACAATAGGAATTATGAAATTTAGCTACAATGTTAGCTGGGGTTGTTTTATTTGGAGCAAGGATTTGAAGACATGCGATAGAGCTGGAACAGGATTATGGTAAGTTTAGATAAGGTAGACAAAGCAAAGCTGTTCCCATTAGTTGATAGTATTATGACTAGGGGACAAAGGTTTAAATTTTTGGGCAAGAGATGCAGGGAGATGCAAGAAAAACTTTTTTTTTTAACGTAGCAAGTGGTAATGACCTGATTGATGAGAGTGGAGATGATCAATGATTTCAAAAATAAATTAATAAGCACTGGAGAGGCGAGGTGGGGAATGCAACAGACTGGATTGCTCTACAGAGAGCCAGCTTGGACTCAATGGAATGAGTGGCCTCTTTCTCTGCTGCAATGAATACTAATAATAGCGTTAAAAGAATAATGAGTAAATGCACTAGAACTGATCTGACCAATTATTTGAATTAACAGTTTTGGTCTTCAATCTATAATAATGTTTTTCGGCTGTCTGGATTGATTTAATTGGTCAGTTTAACAGATGTGTCCGTTGGTTTCGGACTTTTCCCCTTTATTCCAGATGGTTTCTATACAATAGATCAAAAGTTGTAACATTCCGAACACTCGAAACCTTCATGTTAGAATGAAATGTGACAAAAGGGGTGTGTTTGTCGGTGGATTTATTCAATGGGCAGTCCTTAGGTTTAGTTTCTGGCACCATTTTCAACTGAGAAAAAAGTGAGCAGTAGAAATACTTTTTTTCCAAAGCAGTTTAAGATGCATGACAAATTTGCCAAAATGTGTTTCAAGGAAGCGGTTGCTAACTGCAATTATTATTTTTTTAAATTTAGAGCACCCAACTATTTCTTTTTCAAATTAAGGGGCACTTTAGCCAATCCAACTAGCCTGCACATGTTTGGGTTGTGAGGGTGAGACCCACACAAACACGGTGAGAATGTGAAACTCCAAACAAACAGTGACCTGGGTCCTCAGGCAGCAGTGCTAACCACTGAGCCACCATGCTGCCCCTACAGTTCTTTAAAAACCCAATTCCATTGATTGCATCAAATTTTGAGATATGTGAACATTGTCCACGTGCAGCGCTTTACATTTTCAGCTATTTTTGGCTGGAACGGAGTTGGGTAGTGGAAAGAAGGGGCGGAAGTCTCCGTAACCCGACGCTGAAATCAGGAATTGCCGATCAGGCGGAGAATGGATTCCGACGCCAGATCCGAAAATGCTCCACCCCGTCCAAACCGGCGTCATTGGGAGACATCGAAAGGCTGTTGGCGCGTCATTGGCCGGCCCACTCGCAATGCTCCGTCACCGATAGGCCGAGTTCCCGACGGCAAATGTGGTCTAAGGTTGGGAACCCGCCGTGCCAGCTGTGAACTGTGTCCAACGCCGCCACACTTGTCCGGGATCCATGCCGCTAGCCAGGGGGCTTCTGCTAGGGCTGGGGAGACGGGTGGAGGACAGCCAGGGGTGGGGTGTGGGGTCGGGGTGGGCAGAGTAGGGTTCCAACACAGCCGACGCCACCATTTCCGGCGTGACCGGAGCAGGCCGTTAGCCCTGCACATGCGCTGCCCGGGACCCAGCCATTTTCCTGCCGTTTTCCATGTGAAAAAAAGTAAATAACAAAATATTCACTTCCATAAATCCACACTTTGAGAAAATAATGAGTTTGGTATGACCACAATTATTTGATTTGGATTTTATAATGATATGGAAAAGAAAATGAAGATTAATTTAACAAATGGTTTAAAGATTCAAAAATTTCACCTCCTGCACAATTTGTGGTCAGAGTTTAACTCTAATTATTGACTGACTCAAATCCTTAAATCAATCAATTGCTATTGTTACTATGAAATAATCCTTGGAAACGAAATTTTGAACATTGCCACAATAAAATCCTCCCTTTCTGGGCCCAGCAATTTCCATATTGGTTTGAATTGCTAGGCAGTACTTATGTTTGCAGCAATCAGCACTACATTACACAAGTCAATACTCAATTCCCAATTCCCAAGAAGCTGTCAGAATACATTCACTTTAGGACCAATTTCCTAATCAGGCACTCCCAGTGTAGAATGGTGCTTCCAAGGAATAATGCTCAGAAAATCACAAGCCGAGTGCCCAATTTGCTAACCATTGATTAAAATGGACAGAACATCAGCCAGTGTGAGTCCATGACTTACTCCAGCAAGTACCACCCTAGGTTAGGAATACCCAATTGGGGAATCAGCTTTTTCAGGCAATCCAATGTTCCAGTTAACACTCCGCCCACAAAGACGAAGATCAAAAGGGTCCTTTGCCACTAAAGGGTACCTTTTGCAGGATTCCATTGGTCACATGTTTGCAGCAAACTTTGGTAGGAGTTATTTATAGGTCACCAAATAGGAGTTGTAATGTAGGGGCCAGTATAAAACAGGAAATTAGAGGTGGATGCAACAAGGATAAGACATAGGGGACCTCAATCTACGTATTGGCTAGGTAAAACTAATTAGCACTAATGTTGAGGATGCATTAATTCCTGGCATGTATACGCGATAGCTTTCTAGAACAGTATGTTCAGAAACCAACTGGAGAACTGGCTATTTCAGATCTAGCATTGTGCATGAGAAAGGGCTAATTAATAATCTCATTTTAAACGATCTTTAAGGAAGAGTGACCATAATATTTGGAATTTTACATGAAGTTTGAAAGTGATGTAGTACAATCCAAAACCTTTAATCTAAACAAAGAAAACCAAAAAGATACGAAGGGCAAGTTGGCTGAGGTAGATTGGGGAACTGCATTTAAAAGGTATGACAGTAGACAGACAATAGCTTGCATTTAAAGAATTAATACACAGTTTGCAACAAATCTGCATTCCTTTAAGGTACAAAAAGCCAGCAGGAAAAGTAATCCAACCATGGCTAACAAGGTCAAAGGAAGAGACAAATAAAGTTGCCAGTACACCTGAAGATTAGGAGCATTTTCAAATTCAGCAAAGGAGATCCAAGAAATAGATAAAGAAAAATAAAATAGAATATGAAATTAAACTAGAGAAGAACATAAAATGGACTCTAAAAGCTTCCATAGGTATATAAAAAGGAAACAGTTAGTAAAGACAAATGTAGACCCATTGTAGCCAGAGAATGAAGAATACATAATAAAGGAAATGATCGAGAAACTAAACAAATACTTTATGTCTCTTAAGAACAGAAGAACATAAGAACTAGGAGCAGGAGTAGGCCATCTGGCCCCTCGAGCCTGCTCCGCCAGTCAATGAGAACATGGCTGATCTTTTGTGGACTCAGCTCCACTTTCCGGCCCGAACACCATAACCCTTAATCCCTTTATTCTTCAAAAAACAATCTATCTTTACCTTAAAACATTTAATGAAGGAGCCTCAACTGTTTCACTGGGCAAGAAATTCCATAGATTCACATCCCTTTGGGTGAAGAAGTTCCTCCTAAAATCAGTCCTAAAACTAATTCCCCTTATTTTGAGGCTATGGCCCCTAGTTCTGCTTTCACCTGCCAGTGGGAACAACCTGCCCGTATCTATCCTATCTATTCCCTTCATAATTTTATATATTTCTATAAGATCCTCCCCGCATCCTTCTAAATTCCAACGAGTACAGTCCCAGTCTACTCAACCTCTCCTCGAAATCCAACCCCCTCAACTCTGGGATTAACCTAGTGAATCTATGAATCTATGAATTTATGAAAGAGAAATCATGTTTGACAAATGTGTTGGAGCTGTTTAAGGATATTATGAGCAGAATTTGTAAGGGAGAACCAATGGATGTGGTATATTTGGATTTTCAGAAGGCTTTCGATAAAATGTCCCACACAGGAAAGTAAACAAAATTCGAACTCATGAGATTGAGGGGAATATACTGGCAAGGATTGAGAATTAGTTAATGGACAGAAAGCAGAGAGTAGTGATAAATGGATCCATCTTAGGTTGGCAGGTTGTGAAGAGTGGGGGACTGCAAGGATCAGTGCAATCTATATCAATGCTTTGGATGTGGTAACCAAAGGTAATATTTCCAAGTTTGCTGATAACATAAAACTTAGTGGAAAAGAGAGTTGTGAGGAGGGTACAAACAGAAGTTGAGGGGGCAAGAACATGGCAGATGGAAAATAATGTGGAAAATATGAAATTAAACACTTTGGTATGAAAAACAGAAATGCATATTTGTTAAAAGATGGACGATTGAGAAGTGCTAAAGACTAAAGGGACCTTGGTGTTCTTCTTCACAAGTCACAAAGCGAATATGCAGATGAAAGAAGCAATTAGAAAGGCAAATGGTAATGTTAGCCTTCAGTGCAAGGAGGTTTGAGTATAGAAGGAAGGAAGTCTTGCTGCAATGGTATAGAGCTTTGGTGAGACCACACCTGGAATAGTGTGCACAATTTTGGTCTCCTTACCTAAGGAGGGATAGGCTGGTCAAAGTGGGGTGCAACAAGTTTACCAGACTGATTCCTGAAGAAATATTGAGGAGACTGGGCCTGGATTTTCTAGAGTTTAGAAGAATGAGAGATGATCCCATTTAAGTGTAAAAACTTATTACTGGATTTGACAGAGTTGATGCGGTGTTTCCCCTAATTGTGGGGACCTAAAATCAGAGACAAAATCTCAGAATACGAGGCACACTATTTAAGACCAAAATGAGGGGAGTTTTTTTTCAGTCACAGGGTCTTTGCAATGAAAAAATGAAACGAAATGAAAATCGCTTATTGTCACAAGTAGGCTTCAAATGAAGTTACTGTGAAAAGCCCCTAGTCGCCACATTCCGGCGCCTGTTCGGGGAGGCTGGTACGGGAATTGAACCTGCGCTGCTGGCCTGCCTTGGTTTGCTTTAAAAATCAGCAATTTAGCCCTGTGCTAAACCAGTCCCTATTCTCTACTCCAGAGGACTGTGGGTGGTCAGTCAGCAAATATGATAAAAGCAGAATTCAATATATTTCTAGACCCTAATGAAATCGAGGGGCACAGGAATAGTGCGGGAAGATGGCACTGAGGTAGATGATGATTTAGTTAAATGGCAGAGCAGCCTGAAGGGGCCCAATGTCCTATTCCTACTCCTATGTTCCTATAAAGTGGTTGGCTCCACCAGAGTAGTTATCACACATTCATTTATAATGGAAATAGTATCAACTATGCTTACATAATCGTTGAAAACAGTAATCTGCTTCAGCTGTGCAGCATCAATAACAACTTATCTTTATAAAGCATCTTTAACGTAATGAAAGTTTCCAAGGCACTTTACAGGAGCATTACAAAACAAAGTAGGCCACTGAGCCACATTAGGTCCGTTTCCATGCCGAGCTGGTCTTCATGGAGAGCACCGTGCTGCTGGACCCATGGACCCTCCTTTGTCACCAACTCAGGATCAGTACTGCACCCGGAGTTGGGGAGTGCAGGGGTGTCCTTTACCTGGTGCCACACACCAGTGTCTATCTGGACAGGACTGTGCTACAGGATTCCTGCAGCCACCTCAACTTAGGTCCGAAGTAGGGTGCAAGGCAAGGCCTGGGTGTGGGGCCCAAAAAAGACAAGGGTCAGTGTGAGAGGAGGGCTGTACTGGGAGATGGGTGGGGTGCGTACATTCACAATGGCACACAGAGGGGCAAGGAGTTGGATGAAGATGAATGATGGAAAGCAGAGGGGAGACAGAGAGGAGGGAAGCTGGACTTGGCAAGGCTACATGAAAAGCTCGCAAATAAGAGAGACAAATGGATACCAAATTGTTTACAGGAAGAGGATGCATGAAGACTCCAGATGCAGTGGGTAGATGTTCAAGTGGGGCATGGGCATCTTGCAGGTGGTGGGCTTGGTCGGGGAGACCGATTAAATGAAGGAGCAGACTTGTTTTTGAGGCTGCCAGCCGTTTTACTCTGAATTACTGACATCCCACATGGTCTGGTGAAGACAAGTGGGCTGGAGAGGTATTTGAATATGGTGCTGGGTACTTTGAACCTGCTAGCTAATGACAGGTGGACAAATCAGCTGGGTCATCAACTGTAGTGAAATACAGCGGGTGAAATTTTCCCACAGGCTTTGGGAGCCTGATGTTGAAACCAAATAGGGTCCCATGCCCGCACTTGCTGGCATTAAAATGAAAGGACGTGAAAGGGCCTTCACTCTGCAGGCTCTCGGAGAGCTGGAAAACACTGCAGAAGCTGGGACCTCCACTCTGCTGCTCTCCAACGAGCAGACCACCATCACAGCAGCTGCAGCCCCCCCCAACCCAGAGAGCTGCGACCTCCCGCAGGCTCCAAGCTCTCCCTCTACTCCCCCCCCCCCCCCTCTACAGTCGCCCCACACTCCTAAAAGCCAACTTCCAAAGCCTAACAATCACTAATACTGCTCTTTTAAATTTACTTGCAGGTCCAGAGATCCTCCGTCCTCTGAAGGCAGACCGCGATCTGGAAAGGACACTGCGGACCCCAACACACTGACTCAGCCATCGCCTCATCTGCAACCGTTACCCCAGAGTCGTCATACACTTACCGGCCTTCACCCCATCTGCGCCGGAGCGTGGTTTGGACATCCACCAACCTGTGAAGACAAACCGCAGCCCGACAACAACCCAGAACTCTCGACCGCGCAGACCCACCTACCGACGCAGGAACCGCAAGCAAGGCAACAAATCCTCCATCCACACACTGACCAGAATGAATAACCTCATTGGACACAACTATTCCCTTAACACTGCATACTCTCACCGTCTCCCAGGCTTGAAAAGAAGCAGTCACTCCAGGAAGCGTGGAAAACGTGCAGGCCTGCAGCTGAGAGTGAAACAACGCGGCCCCAAAGCCCCTCTGCCTAGCTTACTTTCGGAACTTTCAAACGGTTATTGGATAGGCACATGGAGCATACCAGAATGACAGGGAGTGGGATAGCTTGATCTTGGTTTCGGACAATGTTTGGCAGAAGATCGAGGGCCGAAGGGCCTGTTCTGTGCTGTACTGTTCTATATACTCCTAGCCAGACGAACTTAAAGCCAGACTCACTTTTGAAAGAGAACTAAGGGACTGCTGTGTGCTTTGCTTCATGGAGACATGGCTCACTCCTGCTTCACTGGCCTGTGCTGTACAACCAGAGGGCTTCTCAATCCACCGAATGGACCGTACCACGGCCTCAGGCAAGGCAAGGGGAGGTGGGGGCTGCTTCCTAATCAACACTTCCTGGTGCCTAGATGTAGCAACACTCGCTAGTTTCAGCTCCCCGGACCTAGAATACCTGACGCTAAAATGCCGCCCCTACTACTTTCCGCGGGAGTTCAGCTCCGTTATCCTGACCTCAGTTTACATCCCACCCCATATGAAAATCGCACAGGACGAAATATTCACCACCACAAATAGCCTTGAAACGAAACATCCCGAGGCCTTGTTCATTGTACTTCAAACAGGCCAAGCTTAAGACCGTACTACCAAGTTACCACCAACACGTCACCTGTTCCACCAGAGGCCCAAACATCCTGGACCACTGCTGCACAAATATCAAATATGCCTTCCGCTCTATTGTCCGCCCACACTTTGGCAAATCTGACCTTACTATGGGCTTCCTAGTCTACACCTTGCTATAACTGTAACATTATATTCTGCAGTTTCTCCTTCCTTCCCTATGTACGGTATGCATTGTTTGTAGTCCAGCGAACCATGCCCACATGTTCTGGGCATGCCCAGCACTGGATGAATTCTGGAAGGGGGTGGCGGAGACGGTGTCGAGGGTGGTTGGATCCAGGGTCAAACCGGGGTGGGGACTCGCGATCTTTGGAGTTGCGGTAGAGCCGGGAGTGCAGGAGGCGAAAGAGGCCGGTGTCCTGGCCTTTGCGTCCCTAGTAGCCCGCCGAAGGATTCTGTTACAGTGGAAGGATGCAAGGCCCCCAAGCGTGGAGACCTGGATCAGTGACATGGCGTGATTTATAAAATTGGAAAAGGTCAAATTTGCCCTGAGAGGATCAATACAAGGGTTCTATAAACAATGGCAGCCTTTTCTGGACTTCCTGGCTCAGAGATAGGTAACTGGGTCAATAGCAGCAGCAACCCGGGGGGGGGGGGGGGGGGGGGGGGGTGCGCATTATTGTAGTGTTTATTCTGTAACTTTATACAGTAGTGTGTTAATTTGCGAATTGTTGTTAAAATGCTGTGTTGTTCATGGAGGGGGGGGCGAATGTATATGATTGTTAATATTATTGTTATTTTCGGTATTTTACTAAGGTGTGTCAATGTTGTATAAAATCAAAATTTTTCAATAAAAATTATTTTAAAAAAAACCCCTGCAAACCTTATCCATTGTTATAAAGTTTATCCTCCAAGAGGATAGAGCCTGTCTGTCCTTTGTTTTTTTTTGTCTGTTCATGCAGGTGTGCATACATGCTGGGGTATTTTTAAAAATTAATTCACAGTTATACTTCCAGAATATGATAGTGTGTGTACCAGCTCTTGAAACTGGTTTTAAAAAGGAGTTTTGCTTTATAATAAATCAATCATTCTGGGTTTACTGAAAGAACATAGAAAATAGAACATAGAGTGCAGAAGGAGGCCATTCGGTCCATCGTGTCTGCACCGACCCACTTAAGCCCTCACTTCCACCCTATCCCCATAACCCAACAACCCCTCCTAATCTTTTTGGACAATAAGGGAAATTTAGCATGGCCAATTCACCTAACCTACACGTCTTTGGACTGTGGGAGGAAAGCAGAGCACCCGGAGGAAACCCACGCAGACACGGGGAGAACATGCAGACTCTGCACAGACAGTGACCCAGTGGGGAATCGAATCTGGGACCCTGGCGCTGTGAAGCCACAGTGCTCACCACTTGTGCTACTGTGCTGCCCCAAATAAGTTTGGTTAAAGTCTCTTTCATTCTGGGCCCAACAGCAGTGAAAATAAATATTTGACATTTTGGTGAGTGACTTAAACTTTTAAACTAATGGTGCAACCTATGGAGTTGTGGGTCTTAAAGAAAACGCACCCACTCCCCCTTACACTACATAACACAGGACTGAATGCTCTTTCTTCATGTCATAAATGTCTCATTTACTATTAGCATACGTTAAAGCCTCTTAAAATGTTATTCATTAGTCTGAAATCTACATGTGGAGGCTGGTTATTAGAAGCTGAGTGAAGGACAATTTCCAGATGATAAAAGCAGTGCGAAAGCTCTGCTGCTTCGGCAGCACGGTGGCGTAGAGGGTTAGCCCTGCTGCCTCACGGCGCCGAGGTCCCAGGTTCAATCCCGACTCTGGGTCACTTTCCGTGTGGAGTTTGCATTCTCCCTGTGTTTGCGTGGGTTTCGCTCCCACAACCCAAAGATGTGCAGGGTAGGTGGATTGGCCACGCTATCTTGCCCCTTAATTGGAAAATTTGAATTAGGTATTCTAAATTTATTAAAAAAAGAAACTTTGCTGCTTCATTGATTTGCTTACAAATTTTATCATGGATGTGGGGCGTGATTCTCCGAGGCTGCGCCGGTTGGGAGAATCGCCCGGCTGCGCCAGTTTTCCACGTGACGCCGGTCCGACACGCTCCCACGATTCTCCCAACCGGCAAAATTGGTCCCGTTGGGTTCCGCGTGTCGCAAGCCGGAGAATCGCCCGAGACACCCAAAATGGCGATTCTCCGGTACCCCCGCTATTCTCCGGCCGAAGTCCCGACGGCGTGACCCCAGTTCACACCGTCGCAGTTCACACCTGCTAAATACAGTCGTCAGCTCATCGTGCTGGCTGACGTTGAGCACTGAGGAGGTGAGCGGACTGTCCCGGACTGGGGAAGGCTTCCCCAAGAACCCTGCGGCCAACGGGGGTGGGCGGGGGGGGGGAGTTGGGAGAGGGGGAGGGAGGGAGGGAATGGACGTGTGTGAGGGGGGGAGGGAGCAGAGGTGGGGGGGGGGGGAGGGAGCAGAGGTGGGGGGGGGGGAGGGAGCAGAGGTGGGGGGGAGGGAGGGAGTGGAGGTGGGAGGGAGGGAATGGAGGTGGGAGGGGGGAGTGGAGGTGGGAGGGGGGGGGAGTGGAGGTGGGAGGGAGGGAGTGGAGGGGTCGTCCATCCGCGGATGCCACGTCAGATGCCCTGCCATGGCAGGACGATGACAAGGACACGCCTGCAGGTTGTCGTGTGGTTGATGGCAGAGGCGACTGGCGCACTGGTGAGGAGGATAGTGTTAACTGACCATTGGACGCAGACAGTGACCAGGGGTTAGGCTGGCTGTGTGTCTGCAGCGCGACCAGGCCACCGGGGCACACAGGTATCCCATGGCACCCGGCTGCCGAGGTGTCGAAGAACCTCCGTGTAACATGTCATTTCTCTTCTGCAGAAGGGAGGGAATGGACGTGTGTGAGGGGGGGAGGGAGCAGAGGTGGGGGGGAGGGAGGGAGTGGAGGTGGGAGGGAGGGAATGGAGGTGGGAGGGGGGGGGAGAGTGGAGGTGGGAGGGAGGGAGTGGAGGGGTCGTCCATCCGCGGATGGTCTTCTGCACCACCAACCTCTTCTGCACCATCCTTCTGCATGTCACCATGTATGCCAACCAGACAGCGATGTTCACCGCAGTGGTTCGAGCCGCTGCACTGATGGTGCCAGGGCGCCATAGGCGGCCAGGAATGCCTAGGGCAGGGGTGGGCAAAGGTTAATGGGGGGGGGGCTGTTGGGTTACTTACTAGTATAGGGTGGATACGTTGACTTGAGTAGGGTGATCATTGCTCGGCACAACGTCGAGGGCCGAAGGGCCTGTTCTGTGCTGTACTGTTCTATGTTCTATATGAGGCGCCCAGAATCATAACCGGGTGAAGTAATTATTTTACTTAATATACTATGCGGCCCTTTGTGAATTGTGAATTTCTGAATGTGGCCCTTGCACGGAAAAGTTTGCCCACCCCTTGCCTAGGGTGTACCGTGACTGAATGTCGTTCGAGGCCCTACCGGACATCACATGCAGGAGGAGACTATGGTTCAGCAGGGAGACGATTGCACATATCTGCCAACTCGTGGCGCACCTCTCACCACGTGGAACAGAAGGAGGACACGCTATACCGGTCTCCGTCAAGGTGACGGTGGCCCTAAACTTCTACGCTACTGATTCATTCCAGGCGCCGAGCGGGGACCTATCTGGGATCTCACAGGCATTGATCCACAGGTGTATCCGGGCCATGACCGACGCCTTGTTCGCCATCACGGACAGGTACATTAAATTCCCCGAGGACCGAGCCCAGCAGGAAGCACGGGCACGTGGATTCGTCAAGGTGTCTGGGATACCGATGGTCTAGGGTGTAATCGATGGTGTGCACGTCCCCATGGGCCCACCTACAGACAACTGGGAAGTGTTCATGAACAGGAAGGGCGCATACTCCATGAACATCCAGGTGGTCTGCGACCCCAGATGAGGATCATGCACATGTGCGCAAGGTACCCCGGGAGTGTGCATGACGCCTATATTCTGGCACAGTCGTCATCCCCGCAATGTTCGAGGGACGCGCCCCCCCCCACCCCCCCTCCCGACTGAGGGGCTGGTTGCCGGGCGACAGGGGTTATCCGTTGAGGTCATGGCTGATGACGCCAATACGGAGGCCTCAGATCAACGTGGAGAGCCTATACAACGAGGCCCATGCAACAACCAGGGGTGTGGTGAAGCGGTGCTTCGGCTTGCTGAAAATGCGATTCAGATGCCTGGACCGCTCCGGAGGGGCCCTGCAGTACCGGCCCGACAGGGTCGGTCACATAGTTGTGGTCTGCTGTGCGCTGCACAACATTGCCATGCAGAAGGGAGATGTCCTGGTGGAGGAGTCGGAGGGAGAACCCGATGGCAGCGGAGCTAACGCAAACGAAGAAGAGGAGGAGGAGGTGGAGGAGGATGGCGTGCAGCAGGGTGGGGCGAGGGGCACAGATCATAGACACGCCCCAGGTGCTGGTTATGTCCAGGAGGTGCGCGACAGCATCGTCGAGGACAGCGGGCACGCAACGCGTTGGTGGCTGCAAGGTTCACACACCGCGTGGGAGGGGTTCGCTGAATACTACCACTTGCATCGCCAGTCATGCACACGGGCACCACACACAGTACCCACCACCCCCCGCACCGCGTACACGGCACTAATTCCACATCACCTTACCACTGCAGCACTACGGGGTTGCACTACATTGATGATTGTGTAAGCGGGTGTGATCAGTGCCATGTTGAATGATGGCAGCCCGATCTGCGATGAGCTGTGAGCTCAGGTTCGTTCGACAAAGTCTGACTCATGGCAATAGCTGAACCATCCACCTCAGTGGTCAGTGCGTTCGTCACGGACACTCAATCACGTGCCCGTGTGGGGTAGCTGGCGTCGGAGTGCCAAGGACTACAGTGTACGACTGTGTGTGGGGCGGGGGGGGGGGGGGGGTGGGGGGGCGAGAGACAGCACACTTGTCACCGCCGTTGATCCGCTCGTCAACCCCAGCGACACTCGGTCACCCTCACGAGCCTGGTGGCACCGGACATAGCACAGAGTCTTACAAGTTAGGTGCAGCAGTGAGTTTAATTGTGAAATTAACATACAGATGCCCTAGCCCCGACAACTAAACTGTGCCCTGCACCCGTGCCAACTTACTATATGTGTAACTTCTTTGCCTTACGGGCCCTACCACTACGTCTGGATGTCTCCCCAGATGGTACAGCAGGAGTGGAGGCGGACTGCTGAGAATCACGCCCTGCGACATGGCTCCCCGTCGGCACACGTTTTCTGGGGCGACCCGGCTTCGATGGGCCAGGCTGCTCGGCGGGCGTGCTCGATGACGAGGTGCCACCCTGCTCTGCCCGCCTCCCAGCAGATGCGCCAGGGACGGAACGGGGGGAGGCCAAGTGTTCAGAGACGCCCCGTGCTGGAGTTACTGGGACAGGCCCCCGGGCCTCACTGTGGGATGGAGGTGCGATCGGAGACATGCCCCGTCGCACCTCCGACACCTGACGCTTCCAGTCCTGGAGGCCTGCAGCGGTATTGACCAGGATCCGAATGTTCGCAGAGACGGAGCCCAGGGAGTGGAACATTCCTGCTAGGGACTGTGCGACCTCAACCTCTGAGTGCGCTCCGCCATCCAGCACGTGTGTCAGACGGTCGATGCTCTCCGCGACTGACTGCTGGGACTGTGCCACGGCCTGCCGGGACCGGGCCATGGCCCGGTGAGAGTTGGCCAGGGCCCGGAGCGCGACGGCAATGTTGTTTTGGCTCTGGCGCATGGCTGCCTGTGAGAGGGCAGCCCTCTCCTGGGCCAATGATGACATGTGCAAGTGAAGCCCAATGCCTTGCAGAACCTGACCAATGGCCGAAACCGTTTCACCCATTGCCTCCACTGCGGACGCCAGCCGTACGGCGTCAGCCTGGGTGGCTGCGATGAGCGGCACCACTCCCTGCGCCTGGACGCAGATGGACTCCTCCAACTGTGACTGCAGCTGCTGGAAAAGGGCCCTCATCCCGTTATTGAGTCCCTGGGTTTCCACATGCATCGGGTGTCCGGGTGAGTCAAGTACATCCAGGAACCCAGGAACCGTCTGGGCGGCAGCTGGATGCTAGGCCTGGGCTGCCCTCCAACCCGTCCAGCCCCTCGGCTGCTCCAAACTCCACCTGCTGTACCGGCTCGGCTGTGTGGTGCACACCAGACAGTGACCCGGGAGCCTCATCACTTATTTGCCCAACCGAGGTGAGTGTCTCTGCGATGGTGGATGGTGTGGGAGACAGCAGTGCCGCAAGCTCTATGTCATCGTCTGTAAACAAGTCTGGTGTGTCCTGGTCCCCCTCATGGCCCGGCCCCGGCAGGGCGCACGCGGCCCATGTCATGTTCCACTCCGGGTGACTCCGTCGACTGTATGGCCGTCCTCTGTGCGTCAACGTCCATTGTCCCCATCCTGTCCCCGTCACTGTCGTGGCACATGAAATGAAATGAAATGAAAATAGCCTGTCACAAGTAGGCTTCAAATGAAGGTACTGTGAAAAGCCCCTAGTCGCCACATTCCGGCGCCTGTTCAGGGAGGCTGTTACGGGAATTGAACCGTGCTGCTGGCCTGCCTTCAAAGCCAGCGATTTAGCCCTGTGCTAAACAGGTAAGGCACATGGCACTACCTTCGGGCAATGCACAGCCATCACTATCGTCACTGTCCGTCCTTTGGGCCTCAGTACTGTCTCTGTCCGTCCTCTGTGCGTCCCCCTCCAGAGTCCCGGAATGAGAGGATGGCCCTCCTGGCCGACCTCCTGCCACCCTCTGGCTTGCGTCCCTGGGTGCGGCTGACGTTGCAGATGGTCGGCTGTGTCTTGGCCGAGATGACCCTGGACGTTCGGCGGCTGGCCCAGGGAAACATAATGATACGGGGTTCGTTCAGACACGCTGGGTATACGGTGGTGGTGGGGGCAGAGTGTGAGGGGGAGGGGTTGGGGGGTGCAGTGGCCAGAGTGTGAGGGGGGAGGGGATGGGGGGTGCAGTAGCCAGAGTGTGAGGGTGGGGGGGGGGGGGGGGGGGGGGGGGGGGGGGGGGGGGGAGGGCATCGGGGTGCAGTGGCCAGAGTGTGAGGGGGCGATGTTGGGCGGGGGGATGCACCTTCTGAGCCTCCAACCTCGCATTACACGACCTCACGGGTGGCGGATCCCCCAGCGAGGTCCAGTGCCCTCTGCTCGGACACGGTTAGGGGGTGCAGCACAGGCGAACCCCCTCCGGTTCTCATACGCTCACGGTTGTTGTGAGCTGTCTTGCCCTGTTTCGAGGGGGGGGGGGGTCATGAATAGAGAATCACAATTAGGCGGGTATCACCAGGGCGTTCAGATATAGACTGCATTAATGCTGGGTGGGGGGGGGACCATGGCATCTCTCCAGGGGGTCGCGGTGCTCATGTGGGTCGTGTACAACGTTGTTCAGCCCTCTTCTCCCCCTCGTGCCCAGGGGGGGGGGGGGGAGTGATGAGGGACATGGGAGGGTGGGTTGGTTGTGACCGGGGGCACCCTCGTGGCACTTACCCTGGCAGCCCTAGTGAGGTTGTGTAGCTTCTTTCTGCAGTGCTCCCCGGACCGGGGGGTGTGCCCCACAGCACTCACACTATCCAAATTCTAGTTGGGTGTAAATCCATTTGGAAAATCTAGGCTGGTATAGTATACAAATTATGTTCCAGAATTTTCACTTATGACTTTATTTATAATTGAGAATACAAACATTCACAGATTAATAATCATTATTCCTGTTAGTTTTTGGATACTCATGATATTGTATCCAAGGGAAAATATTAACTACCTATGATAAACTGACACTATATTTAACAAGGAGTGCATAGGTTTTCTATTGAGATGCCCAACATGCAAAACTGACTTTTAAATTTCTTCCAAAAAGTTTCGACTCCCATTTTTTCCATTAATTTTCACAAAACAAGGACCCACAAACAGCACTGTTTAATTGTGCGATAAATGTTGGGCTTGATAAAACTCCCTTCCACTCCTTCAAACAGTTCCATGAAACTTTTTACATTCAACTGAGATGTGGCATCAATTTTAGTGTCTTGTAAGACAGACAGCTAGGTTAAAAGTCCATCTGTTCAGGCCTTCAAATTTCAAGCTTTTTAACCTCAATAATCCAAATTTCTCATCAAAACAATTGACAGAAAGCTTATTTAAGAGACTTCAGATTTTACAATAGAACAGAAATTGGATTTGGAGAAATCCGATTTTAAAACAAAGCAGCACCAAATTTCAAGTATAGAGGGAGAAATGATAGATGGCAAAATACAACAGATGAATATCCTGAAATTACATTTTTAATTTGGTGTATTCACTCATTTGAAATTCCTTGTTTATTTTAGAGGATGTATTAAAATGTTTAAAGTAAATGGGTTAAACATGTCAGCTAAAATTGAAGAGAGTAGAATTTCAAATAAACTCACTCAGGGTTAATTCAATTGTGTCTCACAATGTAATTACAAAGTCGAAATATTTGTGTTAGTTTGCCATAAATTTCAATTTCTCGATGGCCCTCATCTTTTGTATGTGTATAATATCAAATGATTCCCTCGTGTATTTGATAACTTAAGAATAGAACACTGGGTACATTTGTCCTGTTTCCTGTGTACAATTTTCCACATTGCTGAGTGGATGACAGCATTGTAGCTGTACTGGAACAGTTTGGCTAGGGGTTTGGCAAGTTCTGAAGCACAAGTCTTTGGCACTATTGCAGGAATATTGTCAGGGCCTTTCTAGTATCCATTGCCTTCAGCCATTTCTTGATATCATGTGGAGCGATGGAAGGAGTAATCAACAGTGCTATCAAGCGGCACTTACTCAGTAATAACCTGCTAACGGACACTCAGTTTGGGTTCCGCCAGGGTCACTGAACTCCTAACCTCATTACAGCCTTAGTTCAAACATGGACAACAGAGCTGGATGCCAGAGGTGAGGTGAGAGTGACTGCGTTTGACATCAATGCAGCATTTGACTGAGTATGGCATCAAGGAGCCCAGCAAAACTGGAGTCAATGGGAATTAGGGGGGAAACTCTCTGTTGGTTATGCCTGGTAAAAAGGAAGTTGGTTGTGGTGTTTGGAGGTCAATCATCTCATCACTGCAGGTGTCCTAGGCCCAATCATTTTCAGCTGCTACATCAATAAACTCCCTTCCATCATAAAGGTCAGAAGTGGGGGTGTTTGTGGATAACTGCATAATGTTAAGCACCATTCTCGACTCCTCAGACAACGAAGCAGTCCAGGTTTAAATGCAGCAAGACCTGGACAATATCCAGGCTTGGAATGACAAGTGGCAAGTTACATTCACGCCAAGCAAGTGCCAGGCAATGACCATCTCCTACAAGAGACAATCTAACCATCGCTCCTTGACATTCAATGGCATTACCATCTCTTAGACACCACAATCAACAGCCTGGGGGTGACCACTGGTCAGAAACTGAACTTGACCTGTCATATTAATACTGTGGCTACCAGATCAGGTCAAAGGCTAGGAATGCTATGGTGAGTTACGTATCTCCTAACCCCCCTCAAAGCGTGTCCACCACCTACAACCCACATCAGGAATGTAATGAAATACTGTCCACTTGCCTGGATGAATGCAGCTATAACAACACTCAAGAAGCTCAACACCATGCAGGACAAAGCAGCCCATTTGATTGCTCCCCCTTCCACAAACATTCAATCCCTCCACCATCGACGAACAGTGGTAGCCACGTGTACCATCTACAAGATGCACTGCAGAAACTCATCAAGGTTCCTTAAACAGTACATTCCAAACACACAAACACTACCATCTAGAAGGACAAGAGCAGCAGGTACCTGGGAACCCCACCGCCTGGAGATGCCCTTCCAAGTCATTCACCAACCTGGCTGAGAAATATATCCTCGCTCCTTCATTGTTGCAGGGTCAAAATCCTGTAACTCCTTCCCTAACAGCACTCTAGGTGTATTTACACCTCAGGGACTGCAGCGGTTGAAGACGGCATCTCAGCACCATTTTCTGAAGGGCAACTAGGGATGGGTGATAAGTGCCTAGCCAGCGATGCCCACATCCCGTAAATCTGGCATTTCTTAAAAATAATGATTTTTAACGTTAAAAACAAATTGAGACTTTTAAAACAGGACAGTAGTTTGTAGTGATTTACATTTCCAAAATAATGTAATTCTCGGTACTTTCAACCAAAATTAACTCCCCCACATATTTGATTAATTTAAGAAAGCTGAAAAGCATATTTTCTTTATTAGGAAACACATTTTGATTATAGTTTGCAATTTCTTGCCTCTTTTCATGTGAGAGTACCTTTACAAAATGGGTGTTTACCAAATAGCTGTAGTAGATGTACCTTTAAGAAATGGGTGTTTATTAAACAGCTGTAGAGGGTGTACCTTTAAGAAATTGGTGTTTGTCAAATAGCCGCAATGACTGCAGAGAGTGGATGGAGCTGGGCTGTCTGTCTGCTTTACTTTCGCTTTGAGCTGCTACAGGATGTGTTTGGTTTTGTTTTGCAGATTGTGAGTTGTATCCAGCAAAATCCGGTATAATTCTGATTTATATCTACATGAAAGGAATGTCTTCAAATCACTTGCAAATTTAAAAGTGATAACTGCTCTCAATGCAGAATTTAAACCTGATGTCTGTGTTGAAGAGGGTATTTGTTTTATGGATGTTGCAAGGAAAGATTAAGGGTTACTTATAGAGTACTGTATTCTTTGGGGAGGGGAGTATTTGAGTTGTTAGTTGCTAAGATGTTTACTGTGTGTTTATAAAAATGTTAACTGGATTCATAAAATAAACACTGCTTTAATTTAAAAGTACTTTAGCTCTCTGTTGCACCTCACATGTAAAGTGGGCCCTTGTGCTCCCCATAACCAAAATCTATTAAACGTTATGGGTCAGGTGAACTCCATGATACACTTTGGGGTTCTCGAAACCCTGGCCCGTAATAGATTGGGGGCTCGAGGGGGATAAAAGTCAACTATTGGGTTGGCTTTGTGAACATAAAAACAGGGAGGTGTGAGCATATTGTGGTTGCTTTTCAGGTGTGGTATACCAGTTTAAGTAGGGAGTGTGTACGTAGGGAGTGTGTATGTAGGGAGTGTGTACGTAGGGAGTGTGTAGTAGACAATGACTCATTCAGAGGCTCGGCAATTTTAGGGGGTGGATAAGGTCACACGCAGTACCTTACGGACAGAGACTAAAACAGGCTTTTAGATATGGCAAAAACATTGCAGTTAATATTACCTGACAGAATATGAAAAGAAGAGGTACTTATGGCGCTAGCTTAGCATTTAAAATTGCCTGAGATACAGTCTGACTCATTAGGAATGGCAAAACTTCAGTTACAAATCAAGCAACCTGGACATGAAAAAGAATCAAAGCAGTTTGAATACGCAATCAGATAAAAAGAGAGAGAAAAGGAGATACAGATCAGGGAGGAAAAAAAAGAGGAAAGGGAAAAAGAGAATGAGTTTCAACTTCAGAAAACGGCCATGAAACATGACAGTCAGTTAAAATTGGCGGATGGAAAGGGAAATGTAAAGTTGGAGGATAGCGATGAGGATAAAGAGAAAGAGCGTCATAGACGAAGGCTTGGTGGGGATCTATTTAAATATGTTTAAACATTGCCAAGGTTTCATGAGAAGGAGGTAGAAGCCTTTTTCATTTCATTTGAGGTGGCGGCGAAACAAATGAAATGGACACAGGACATGTGGGTATTACTGATTCAAACAAAACTGGTAGGTTGGGCTTGTGAAATGCTTGCATCACGAGGAGGTATCTGGGACGTATGAGGAGGTGAAAAAAATCAGACAAAGGTTTAGAAATTTAAGGAAATAATCTGTTTAAACATACATGGAGTTTGAAAGGATCAAACAGAGTAATTTTGATAGGTGGATAAGCTTTGAAAATAGACCAAACATATGAAGCTCTCAGAGAAATTCTACTTTTGGAGGAGTTTAAAAATTCAATTCCTGATGTAGTGAGAACTCATGTGGAAGAGCAGAGGGTTAAAACTGCGAGGTTAGCAGCAGAAATGGCAGATGATTATGAATTAGTTCATATCAAAGCTTGGTTTCCGACATCAGTTTCAGCCTGTGAGACAGAAACTGAGGAAAAGAGAAATACTCATGGTAGAGGTACGGGAGATATGATGGGAGATAATAAGAAGAGTGTACCTCAGATTAAAGAAGAAATCCAGGAGGGTGGAAGAGACATGAAAAGTTTCAAATGTTTTCACTGTAATAAACTAGGCCATGTAAAGTCACAGAGTTGGTGGTTGAATAAAAACACTGGGAAGGCTGATGTGGTAAAACAGGACAAGACAGTGGGGTTTGGTAAAGTGGTAAAAGAAAGCCCAAGTGAAGCGAAGGAGGTGCAAAACATTGTACAACCTGATCAAGAGGTGATTGATAAGAAGGTTCCAGATCTCTTTTTAAAAATTACTTGTGCGGGTAAAGTTTACTCATGTGTACCAGAAGGAGCAGGTAAAGAAGTCACAATTTTAAGAGATGCGAGAGCTAGTCAATCTTTAATGGTAAGAGATGAGGAGTTATGTAGTTTGGGAAGAATATTGCCAGAAAAGGTGGAAATATGTGAAATTCAGGGTGAGAACAATTGTGTTTCATTATATAAGGTAAGGTTGGAAAGTCCAGTCAAGAGTGATGAAGTGGTAGTAGGAGTAATAGAGAAACTATCATGTCCAGGAATACAGTTTATCTTGGGTAATGATATAACTGGATCGCAGGTGGGAGTGATGACTACTGTGGTTGATAAGCCAATGGAAAAATCAGACAGTTGAAATGTTGAAGGACAAATATCCTGGGATTTTTCCGGATTGTGTAGTCTCAAGGTCGCAAATTCACATGTTACGACAAGAGGAGAAATCAAAGACTGAAGTTAAAGTTGAAGTGCAATTATCAGAAATAATTTTTGATCAGATGGTTGGAAAAGAACAAGAATAGATGGAGGATGAGGGGGATATTTATAGTTCAGGAAAATTGGCGGAGTTACAACAGAAAGATAGAGAAATTATACAGATGTATCAGAAAGCATACACGGAAGAGGAATCTGAGTGTATACCGGAGTGTTATTACCGTAAAAATGATGCCTTGCTAAGAAAATAGAGACCTTTACATATGCAGCTGGATGGAAAATGGGATGTCATTTGGGAGTAAGGAAAACTCAAGCTAAAATCCAAAAACATTTTCATTGGCCTGGACTGGATAAAGATGTAGTTAAATTTTGTGGATCATGTCACATATGTCAAGTGACAGGGAAACCTCAAGCAGTGATAAAACCAGCGCCCTTAATACCCGTTCCAGCATTTGAGGAACTTTACAAGGGTCGTAATTGATTGCGTAGGACTGCTTCCAAAAACGAAAAGTGGGAATCAATATCTTTTCACTATAATGGATATGTCGACTAGGTTTCCAGAGGCCATTCCAGTACGCAATATTACAGCTAAAAAGATTGTGGAGGAGTTACTTAAATTCTTAACTAGATATGGACTATCCACAAAAATACAATCGGATCAAGGATAAAATTTTATTTGAAGGTTATTCATAGAAGTTATGGATAGTTTAGGAATAAAGCAATTTAAATCAACTGCGTACCATCCAGAATCGCAGGGAGAATAGAACGGTGGCATCAGACATTAAAGACAGTGTTGAGAGTTTATTGTCAAGATTATCCAGAATCCTGGGATTAAGGAATTCCATTCATACTGTTTGTTATTAGGGATGCACTTAATGAGTCAACCAAATTCAGTTCTTTTGAACTTATTTTTGGTCATGAGGTAAGAGGACCATTTAAATTGATTAAGGAAAAATTGGTGAGTGGGAAATCAGAATTTACAGTATTGGATTACGTGTCAAATTTTAGGGAACTATTAAATAGAGCAGGGGAATTGGCTGGACAACATTTAAAAGTTGCACAAAATGTGATGAAACAGGTAGCGGACAAGAAATCCAAAGTTCATAGTTTTGCCAGTGGAGATAAAAGTTTTAGTATTGTTACTAGTGGTAGGTGAACTTTGAAAAGCAAGGTTTTGTGGACCTTATCAAATTGAAAGAAAATTAAGTGAGGTGAATTATGTGGTAAAAATGCTAGATAGAAGGAAAAGCCACCGAGTATGTCATGTGAATATGCTTTAAAAGTACTTTGAAAGGGAAGGAGAGCAAAAGGAGGAGGTTTTAATGATTCTAACTCAAAGGTGACGAACCAAATCCAGATGACTTTGAATTTGACATACCTCAAATTAAATTGGAAAACGAGGATGTTCTTAAAAAAATGGTGTAAATTGTTGAGTTACCTTCCAGAGGAAAAACGGACTGACCTGAAAGAGTTATTGATATCACTTGGGCAGGTTTTGGAGATAAATTGGGAAGCATCAAAATGGCTATACATGATGTAGATGTGGGAAATGCTATTCCAATTGAACAACATGCATATAGACTTAACCGTTTAAAATTGGCACAGGTTAACAAAGTAATTGAGTGTATGCTTAAAAATGGCATAATTGAAGTGAGTTTCAGCCAATGGAGCTCACCCATACCGATGGTACTAAAACCAGATGGTACTCAATGGTTGTGTGTGTACCATAGAAAGGTTAATGCAGTAAGAACAGACTCTTGTCCTATCCCATGTTTGGAGGATTGCATTGAGAAGGTGGGACAATCAGCTTTTATTTCCAAACTGGATTTACTTAAAGGTTACTGGCAGGTATCTTTATCCGAAAGGGCGAAGGAGATTTCAGCTTTTGTGATTCCCATATGGTATATACTAATTCAAAGTTATGCGATTTGGCATGAAAAATGCTCCAGCCACATTTCAACAGGTAACTAACAAAGTTGTTTCAGGATTACCCAATTGAACAGTATAGAATGTAGAACATAGAACATACAGTGCAGAAGGAGGCCATTCAGCCCATTGAGTCTGCACCGACCCACTTAAGCCCTCACTCCCGCCCTATCCCCATAACCCAATAACCCCTCCCAACCCTTTTGGTCACTAAGGGCAATTTATCATGGCCAATCCACTTAATCTGCACGTCTTTGGACTGTGGGAGGAAACCCATACAGACACAGGGAGAATGTGCAGACTCTGCACAGACAGTGACCCCAGCGGGGAATCGAACCTGGGACCCTGGCGCTGTGAAGCCACAGTGCTATCCACTTGTGTTACCATCATCAACAATCTAGTAATTTTCAGCCAGACATAGAAAGAACATTTAAAGCATCTGATGGAGTTATTCGATCGATTTCAGGAGGCGGGTTTGGTGGTAAACCTAGCCAAAAGTGAATTTGGAAAAGCCCAAGTCACTTTCCTTGGCCATACAATGGTCGAATGGTCCCATGGGATGTGAAAACAAAAGTTATTGGGGAGTTTCCAATACCTTCGACACAAAGGGAAATGATGTGATTTCTTGGAATACGTGGATTTGATCAAACATTTGTGCCAAATCTTTGCAGCGTGGTTGCTCCACTGATGGACTTGCTGAAGAAACTTTGAAAATTTCAGTGGACAGCGGAGTTTCAACAGGCATTTGAAAGCCTAAAGGCTGTGATAACCAATGCTCCTGTGTTGGAGAATTACAAGAGGCGTGTGATCCGATTGAACTAAAGTATCTGACTTTAAAGAGAAATGCTGAGGCGTAGAGAAATGGATGGATCGTGCAGAGACCTTCTTGTCCAAAGAGACTGTCAATCAAGAAGGAGTACAGTTGGAGGAAGAAGAACTAAAATGGACTGTGTTATTATAAATGTTTGCGTGTTTTGTTTTGTTAAAAAAAAAGTATATTCACTGTCCATCTTTCTTAAAGGAAAGTGAAAAGATGAAAAATGATGGGTTTTTTTTTCTTGGGGGGGGGCGGTGTCATGAGAGAGTACCTTTAAGAAATGGGTATTTATCAAATAGTTGTAGTGGATGTACCTTTAAAAATGGGTGTTTATCAAATAGCTGTAGTGGGTGTACCGTTAAGAAATGGGTGTTTGTCAAATAGCTGCAATGATGTCAGAGTGTGGATGGAGCTGGGCTGTCTGTCTGCTTTACTTTCGCTTTGGGCTGGCAGCTACAGGGTGTGTTTGGTTTTGTTTTGCAGATTGGGAGTTGCATCCAGCAAAACCAGGTGTATTTCTGATTTATTTCTGCTGAAAGGAATGTCTTCAAATCACTTGCGAATTTAAAAGTGATAACTGCTCTCAGTAGAGAATTTAAACCCGGTGTCTGTGTTGGAAGAGGGTATTTGTCTTATGGATGCTGCAAGGAAAGATTAAGGGTTACTTATAGAACATAGAACAGTACAGCACAGAACAGGCCCTTCGGCCCTCGATGTTGTGCCGAGCAATGATCACCCTACTCAAACCCACGTATCCACTCTATACCCGTAACCCAAGAACCCCCCCTTAACCTTACTTTTTTAGGACACTACGGGCAATTTAGCATGGCCAATCCACCTAACCTGCACATCTTTGGACTGTGGGAGGAAACCGGAGAACCCGGAGGAAACCCACGCACACACGGGGAGGACGTGCAGACTCCGCACAGAGTACTATATTCTTTGGGGGGAGTATTTGAGTTGATAGTTGGTAAGATGTTCACTGTATGTTTACAAAAATGTTAACTAGATTCATAGAATAACATTGTTTTAATTTAAAAGTTCTATAGCTCTCTGTTGCACCACACTTGTAAAGTGGGCCTTAAAAGTTATGGGTCAGGTGAACTCCATGATACACTTTGACAAAGAGTCATTGGTCTCAAAAAGTTAGCTATTTTATCTCCCTACAGATGCTGCCAGACCTGCTGAGATTTTCCAGCATTTTCACTTTCGTGTCAGAATCCAGCATCCGCAGTGATTTGCTTTTATCCATGATACACTTTGGTGTTCTCTCAATCCTGGCCCATAATAGTCTGCTCAAAGTGCTCAAGTGGTCTATGCTGCAGATCAGAGGGGAACTGCCAAATGCTCCAGATCATAGACTGCAATTCTGCAAAATATCCATAAGGATTCAGCAAATGTGGCTCATTTGGAAGGGACAGGCTCATTTTATTCCTAGAAAAGCTTCATTCATTCAAATGGTAGTTAATGTCTGACGTCCAAATGGGAGTTAATGTTCAACACCATTTGGAGGCCTTGGACACCTTCAAGGAAAATCAACAATGCCTACTTATAGGCAATAGGCAACTATATTAAATTATATTTAAATGTTGTATAGCTCAACCTAAACATAGGTTGAAAGTACTGACTCCCACAGAACAGAGCAGAAGATGGTTTACACCCTAAAATAGAGAAATTGCCCTTCTGATTTAAGTTTGTTTCAGGAAACAACACATGTTGTGAATACTTTAGGTGGAGGTTTTCTCCCAACCTTCCCTTGTTCCTTAAACAGAACAAGGCTAAACGCCAGCTGTGAGAAGCAGGACCACAGGGGAGAATGTTTTAATCCCTCCCCTGCTCCCACAGTCACGTATCATGCCACCACATGGAAGCTTTATTAAATTTCACTACTTTAGTGATTCTTTGCCTCAATCTTTCCATAAAATTTTGGTTCCACTCTGGGAAGGCAGATCGGTTCCTTGGAAGTTGCAGATGATATTGTAATGGAATTGATGTATTTGCAAACTTATAAAGGAATTTGGAAGAGTGACAAAGTTTAAAAAGCCCTGTACTGTCAGGAATTTCTGGAATGCAAGCCAGGAATTCTTGTTCACAAAACTGCATTAAGTGCTTTGCTATTGCCCAGAAAACACACAGCTGATTACTCTTGAAGAGAATGGTGAACAAAGCAGTTCAAGTCCTTTATTTTTATCGGCAGCTTTTTAAAGTTTAAAAACTAGGGGTCGAATCTTCCTCTAGGCTCAGGAAACACAATCTGCACAGGAACTGCATCCCTGATTTATGTGCGACTTCACACTCGATTTTATCATTTCACACCAGGGTGGGGTTCGCAGAGGAGTTTGCGAAGCATGGAGTGTGTAAACAGTGTGGGTGTGGAGGCAGGCCTCAGTTCACCAACACAGTACCCTTGCTGCCAATTGTGCTTAAAGACGCCTAAACCTCACCCCTGAACTCCCTTACTCCTGCATGCCAACCCATGCCTCATGCATGCCACCTCCATTCCATCTCTTTACTCCAATGCATCCTCCATGCCCCCATTCTCCCTCAGATCACCCATGTCATCACTATGCTCCCATGCATTTAGAAATATAAGGACAGGAGCAAGGAACTGACTCAATCCTTAAGATCTGCACATGGTTCTGTCCAACACCACACTACCTCTGGGTGCAGGTCATGTGCTCGCTTATATCACTGTGTGGGCGGTACTGTACTCAGTCCCACATTAACCCTATATGTGCCAGACCCTTATACTACACCTCCCCCGCAAGTTATTATCCAATGTATTTAGTGTTTTCCTAGTTTATTGTATATCTTGCATTGTTATTACTACAGTATTACTATTACTCTTTTATCACTACCTCATCTCTTCCCTTCAAATTCTTGAATTCAAAGGATCGGGGAGGCCTTATAATTTTTCCATATCTTGATTGCTCTACTGCCGGAAGAGTGGTAATCTCCATCGTTGTTGGTTCTCTCTGTTGGTGTTGTGGTTGCGGCATCCAAATAATTTTTCATCATTTTCTTCCATTTCTTTGTATTGAGCCACATTTGGTCAGTTTGCCTGGTGCATTGATCAGTGGTTGCTATTCTAATTTCTTGCGGGATAGGCAAACATTGTACTTGTCCTTCTTGTCACTTCTTTTGCTCTTTGACATCATGTGGGTCCGCTGTGGCTGAAGTGCATTCCTGTGGCGGGAATGAGGTTCAGTGGTATGCTCACCTCTGCTTTTTGTCATGGCAATGGCTGACTGTTCCAGGTTTTCTGGCTTTGGCATGCAGGCTGGAAGATGTAGCACTGATATGCTCTACAGTCATCAGAGCCAGAGGTTGAGGTTCATCAGACTGCTTGACTGCCTTTTTACATCCTCCTGGATGATTGCCTGGTTTGATCATAGTCGCTTTTCCAGCCCTAAAACAATAATGGACAACACTGCTATGCAAAGAAAGACGACAATTCAGAGCTGAAGGGCCAGTCAAGATACTCTTTTGTTTGAGTACTTGGAACTTGCAGTTTTGTATGGTTGATGATGGTGGCTATTGTGGCATCATCTGCCATTTTGAGATGTTTCAGGGCTGCATGAGCATCCCTTCTTGAGAGAAACGTTGGTTACGAATGACATACATCAGCTCAAAATATGTTTTCCGCCATACCTGGGCGGCCCGGTAGCCCAGTGGTTAGCACAACAACTTCACAGCTCCGGGGTCCCAGGTTCTATTCCCGGCTTGGCTCACTGTCTGTGCGGAGTCTGCACATTTTCCCAGTGTCTGTGTGGATTTCCGCCGGGTGCTCCGGTTTCTTCCCACAGTCCAAAGATGTGCAGGTTAGGTGGATTGGCTATGCTAAATTGCCCTTCATGTCCAAACAAAAGATTAGGTGGGGTTACTGGGTTACAGGGATGGGGTGGAGATGTGGGCTTAAATAGGGTGCTCTTTCCAAGAGCCGGTGCAGACTCGATGGGCTGAATGGCCACCTTCTGCACTGTAAATTCTATGATACCTTAGTGGTTCCATAATCATGCCTATGACTGGAAGTTGGATTCCTCTGGGCCCATAGCATGGTGTGGCTGCTGTTTGAAAACAGATGTCTTTTAGCCCTGGATCTCTGTGACCAGGACTATCATGCTGGCTCCTGTGTCTAATTTAAAATTTGTTCAATGCCATTGACTGAAATGTTCACATTCTAAAATGTGAAACCAAGATCTTCAACCTCACCAGAGAAGCATGGTTATCGCTCTCCCGGGCTTGCAGTCGAGACCTAATGGATGATCTTTGGGCCTTCTGTGCGTTTCACAGTTTTGGCCGGCACAGTTTGTTTTAATGCTCAATCCTGTTGTACTGAAAGCATGGGCTGAAATTATAGGACATTAATCTCACCTGTTGGGACCCTTCACTCTATAGCATTGGCATGGTCGCGCTGCAGGTCATTTCGTGTGTTACTTTCCCTGACTTACCAAGTGCCCATGCCTTTGTTGCTTAACTGACTGGACAGTGACTTGGTCACTGGACCACGCTTTACTCATTTCACTCATAGCAAATCAACATTGCATGAACTGTAAATATAGCAAGACAGCCAAGTCATATCTTCAAATATGCACTAAAGCATGTCCACGATTTACAACAATTTCACCTTCACTGTGCAAGTGCTTCAATGGTTAACATTAGTACTCAGAACATCTCACAGGTTCCTTCAAATTCCCAGCCATCATTTAAAATTTACTGGTATACATAAACATACACCATTAAAAACATGAAACATTAACCATTTCTCTCCACAGATGCTGCTAGACCTGCTGAGTTTATGCAGCATTGTGTTTTTATGTCATATTTCCAGCATCTGCAGTATTTTGTTTGTATCTGTACAGTATGTAACAGTTTAGTTAATGCACCAGCCATCATTCTCCAATTTACACTTTGGCATCTGGGTGTGACTGGATCTTATGGCAGCCAAAAACCCATTCTCATATTGTGCAATTCTCATATAGTTGTTCAAAAATGTTCACATTTTTTCATTTCAAGGGTGTCCTGCATCTATAGTTTGTCATATCTATAGGGGTTAGGTTGGTAGGTAATTGTGGCTGTAATGAGCTGTTGGAAATAGCAGTGTGCTGGAATTTGCTCATTGGTCTTGGCCAGTTTTTCTGATTTGGCAACAAGGCATTTTGCCTCTCTTAGGAGGTATATTGCATTCAGAATTCATCCGACCCAACTGTCTGACCTTCTACCATGGCTACATTAGTGTCCCTGGAGAGGGAGCTCTCATGAGTCCACATGCTTGAGGTCGTCTGTGCCCGGTGGGCACTGCGAGGACTGGGGTACTTTATCAACTATCTTAATCATGTTTTGGTGTGATGTTTTGAGTTTCATTTGAAATTTGTTTTGTTTAGGACAATATCCCTTTAATTTGTCCTTCAGTTTATTTGATTTAGTTTTCTTGATTATTTGTTTTGTACCAAAAGGTGGTATAATACATTCAGACGCTACAACAGTATGTATATTTTACTGTCAACTGGATGGTATGGACTTGTTGGTCCTATTTAGCTTCTCTGGTCTTATTTTCTGATTAAAATAGAGTGAGTACAAAAGATCTATTAAGAAATTGTAAAGGAGTGAGAAAAAGAGTAAAATCTTGAACGGAGTAGGTTGAGGTGTGGGGAAAGAGATAAAAATGTCAAAACATCATAAAATATAAATTAGAGAGAGAAGGCATACAGTTTTTAAAATATATATGGTGCATGCGTTCCATGGAGAGAAAAACTTTTGTCCTATCTGTCATTGCATATGTGCTGAATTCTCTGCTTCGTGACACCGAGAATCGGGATCGGGAGGAGAATCGTGCTAAATGGGGAAAAAAAGTTTTGCACGTGGCGCCGATAGAGTGTTCTGGTCCCTCGCTGGCGGCATTAGCGAAGTTCGTTAGTGCCAGCGAGTCCATGCAAACTGTCATTTGCATGAATTAGCGGCTTGGACACTTCATGCTCCACCCCTTTTTGGCAGTATTTACGGGGCGAATTGTAAGAATTCTGGGAATTGAACACCATGGCTGTTTAGGGGCAGCGGGAGGCTAACAACAATCTGCAAAAGCCTCAAAGACTGTTGTGCTTAATAGGGGGTGGCTGGGGGCAATAGCAGGGAACAACTGGTGCCACGTCAGTGGACTCGGGATGCTCCCCCTTGGGATCGGGGTGGCCTGGCTCAGACCGCCATTGCTATAGTATGTGGATTTAAAAGCACCTCTTTGGTGTTACTTACAGGCTCCTGGTTACTCACACTATTGACTACTCACTGTGTCCTGTGAATGCACAGAGCGCCTCTGGTTATCTGGAAGTCCACCCAAGCCACCCCCTGGAAACCCTCATACCCCAGCTGTATCATTAAGTGGATGGGCATGGCCAAGCTCAATCAGTGGGCCACCAGGCACCGATCAAACCACTGCCCCAATGAAGAGGAAGCAGTGGGTTAGCAGAGCTCACCCCAACCAAAGAAAACCTGCACAGTGGCCTTAAGAACCTTCCCGAGCTCTCTGCCCTTCTCAGGGCAGAGGCCTCACCAGTGATCCCACCCCTCAGGAGCACCAGCTGTCCCTCCTGGTAAGGCTGGCAGCGATGACTGCCTCTGCCACCACTTCCCAGGTGCTGTTCAGGAGGGCAGGCTTGCATCTGCGGCCCATCCTGGGAAAGAGCATGTCCCTCCACTCCTCACTGGCATGGAGCAGTGGACCCACCTCGGACTCTTGAAATCGGGGGGAATTTTGCTGAGCCATCTTCGTGACTGCAGTGAGTGTGCGGTAAGTGAAGCACTTAAAAACAGCTCCAGCTGTCACGCTCTTTAGTGATAATTCCCATCCCCATTACAATACCCGCTGGGCTGAGAATTGCTTTTAATTCACCCCGTCAGAGTGCCAGCCCATTTGCATGTCCTGACTTGCTTACCGAATGCTGCGGCCAATGGAAACACTAATTGCATGCGATTCAGTCCCAGCAGGAATACTTAGGGCGGGATTTTCCATTTACCAACACCAAACCCGAGAAACGCGATTGGGCGGAGAATAGCTTCCGACTCCGAAATTGCGGTAGGTGCAGGTTTGACGCCAAATTGGGATGCTCCTGCACCCTGAAAATGGCATAAATGCAGTGCTCACTGCACAGGCTAAAAGTACAAGAGGACACCCCATGCAAGGGCCTCCGCGATTCACCGCCTCCGATGGGCCGATTTCCCGACTGCATCGTTCACTTGTGGTTCGCAAAATTGTGAACGGTCAAGGTGACGGTTGCCCTCAACTTTTATGCAGGGTCTCACTTGCTCGTCCGCCGCCGACGTCCCTTTCTTCCAGGGAGCCGCCCACCTCCAGTGCCCTCTGCTCCGGTACGGTGAGGGGGTACAGTGAGGGGCCGCAGGTCTGGTGGTTACTCTCTGGTCTTCTCCTGCTCTCGGCAGTTGTGTGCGGCCTTCTCCTGGGGGGAGGCGAGGCAAACACATACAACGACACTGGTAGATGTTCCGACGCATGCAGCCCAGGTGTTGGGTAGTGGGTAGGTGATGGCATCAGTGGCCAGGGCACCCGGCCATTGCTGCTGGCATAATTTGGGGCAGGGTGAGGGTTCGGCTGTCACCCGGGGCGGAGGGGCTGGGTTTTGGGTGTGTGGGGGGCGGGGGTTGGTGCCAGGGGCACAGCGCTGCCTACTCACCCTGCCCTGTGGAGGTCGTGCAGTTTCTTCCGACACTGGATGCCAGTCGGGGCGACGTTGCCCACGACACTGACCGTATCTGCCACCTGCGCCCAGGCACGCCGAACGCTGGCCCCTGGTGGCCTTCCTCCGGGCCGGGTTACAGGATCATCCGCCTCTCCTCCACGATGTCCAGGAAGCTGTCCAGCTCAGCGTCGCTGAACCGTGGTGCTGCTCTCCTTCCAGCCATCTTGTTGACTGGAACGGTGTGTGTGGTGGATTGATCGTTTAAGTACGGCTGCAGCATATGAGCCTCGTGTAGCAATCACGGACTCGGCGCATCCAGCACCGTTTCGCTTGGAACCGGTTGTGTTCCACGTAGCGATGGTGCTAGCCCATTTAGAGTTGCTGAATCTGTGCAGCTGTTGCGCCACTTTTGTTATCATAAAACACCACTGTTCCCACACCGGTGTCAGCACTTCGTCTCAGAAACGGAGAATCCATCCCTTAGTCTCCCAAACTGAAGAATTCAGCACATATATTTTACAAATACAAAGTTTATGGCTGACACACAACTTCCAAATAGTAACAAAAGCTTCGAGGAGTCAAAAGACTTTTCTGCATAAAAAGCCAGTTATGAAAAGTTGAATGACTGAACAAATGTTTTCACCCCCTGCATTATCTTGGCACTGCCAAAGTGCCAAGCTGGAACTGTCAGGGTGCCAGGCTGGCTTTTTTCCCCACGTCAGGGCCCGGCATGTGTGAGGTGGGGTGCACAAGATCTCTTATTCTTAAAATGTTTCTCCTAGTTCTATTCTCCCCCACAATTGGAAACAACCTCCCAGTATCTACCCCGTCAACTCCATTCAGGATCTTATGTATTTCAATAAGATCACCTCTCATTCTTCTAAACTCAAATTATGAGCTCAACTTGTTTAACCTTTCTTCATGGAATAAATCCTTCATCTCAGGAATGAGTCGAATGAACTTCCTCTGTACTGTTTCTAACATAATTATTTCAAATAAGGAGACCAAAACTGCACTCAGTATTCCAGATGTGATCTCACCAATGCCCTGTGCAGCTGCAGTAAAACTTTCCTACTTATATAGCCCCTTGTAGTAAATGCCAACATTACATTTGCCTTCCTAATCACTATTTTTTACTTGCATACTAATAATTTATAATTCATGAAGCAGAACACTCAGATCCCTCTGTACCACTGAGTTCTGCAATCTCTTTCCATTTAAATACAATGCTGCTTACTAGTCTTGCTGCACTGTTGTTCCACTTCAGGTGGTCAGGAGACATTGTGTGTGACAAATGTTATGGTATAAAAAAAGCCATTTTTTGCTCACAAATATCAGTGGCACAATGAGTTTACGCATAGAGAACCCCCTACACCTTAGCATTCTGGAGGAGGCAAAGAAAGACCGTCAGGCACCAGAAGTATTGTGTGACCCCATACACTATCCTCACATTATTTACATCATCTTTTAGAAGATTAGTGTTTGCAGAAGCTCGAGTTTACAAGAGAGGTAATGACAGCAAATCAGATGGAAAAAAAAGTGAAAATTTAATTTTTACAAAACATTCCAATCATGACATAATATTAAAATGTATTGTACAAAAGAAAGCCAGCAGTATTACAAGAGTGTATTTGTCAACCTGGCCCAGACAGATACATGAAACATTGCAGAAATGGCTTCAAACGCTCGTGTAACAGAAAGACAGATTTAGAACTGTGGCTTCTGCTGGAAGTAGTTTACCATAGGCATTGAAGGTAACCATTACCTATCAGCTCAATTCTATCTATACCCATCTATGACTGTTGACACCTGACTTCAGGCATGCTAACACTCATTAATGGAATGGTGTACTGAACTGACAGACAAGCAACCTTGCTCACAACTACATCAGAAAGTGCCACCTCCATTTTTCCAGTCAAACAGGTTTCGGAACAGGACTACGCCATCATTTTCCTCAGTTTTGTGCCTCAACCTTAGTTTGCCTTTCACTTTACGTCTGCTTGTCACTTTGCGTCTTCTGAAGAATGGCAATAGGTTAATATATCTTCCGCCTTTCCCAAGACTTCAAGAACTTTGTTTGCCACTTAACCACAAGTGCCTGCATCCCATAAAGCAGGCATTGTCAAAGTCGGGGGCGCGACCCACGGGTCGCGGGCGGATATCGGGAGGGTCGCGGAACCGTCCGTCGCAGCGCTCCCGATCGCGCAAATCTGCACGCAACAGCCAGCTTTTACAATGCCTTCAAAATGACCACGAACATGTTAAAAAAATGCGGCCCACTGCGCATGTGTGCCTGCTCATTGGTGCCCATGCGCAGAGTTTTTTAAAAATACGGTCGCAGCCTTTTTTTCCAAGTTTGGGGGAGTTTTTATTTGATAAAAGTTTACAGGAAAAAAGATGCAGAAACTGAAAACGCTTTCATCCTCTAGACATTGGAGGTTCACCACATTTCACCTAAACATTACAAGGTAAGAGAAATGGTGGGTCGCGCAGGTCTGCCAGCGTGGGCCGTGAAGTTAGAACGGCGCGGGTCGGCCGGCGTGGGTCGCGAAGGTCGGCCAGCATGGGGCATGAAGTCGGCCGACGTGGGACCCGAAGGTTGGCTGGTTGGTAAAAATGGGTCCCCGGAAAAAAAGTTTGAAAAACACTGCCTTAAAGTATTTTTCTGAAGCATAACATGGTTTCCTTTTCTCTTTAAAGTACTAGCCTGCACAAGATTAAAGCTGCACATGGGCCATGAAAAGCCAAGTTTGTGATTGTAATCTGTTCTATTTTTGATCATCAATTTGGTGAGAACTTTCATATTATCTATTTCATAAGGCAGACTTTTTCACAACTTACTAATACTTCTACCTATCATAGAGTTCCGAACATTTGAAAGTGTACAATTTAGCACATAAAAACCATTAACCAAATTCTAAATTCATGCTTAGGTTAATATACTTTTTAAAAATGCAGGAGTAAGTCAAAATACTTCAACTTTGATTCACATGAAATCAACATTCAACTATACAAAAAATCTAAACCGAAAGGAAAGTTTGCTTGTCAGAAATAAAGAATGCCAGAATGTCAGTCCTTTGGAACAAAACATTTGGGGCGCGATACTCCGACCTCGTTGGCTCTCACTCAAGCAAAATGAGGCCGGTGAATAGCGGTAGAGGCCTAAAACGGGAACTGCGCCAGGAGCCAAACAGTTTGCAATGCAACCGGCTCGCTATCATAGGAGAAATCGGGATCCAGCCATAGCTTGCCGCAAAGCCAATTATCACCACTGGAGCACTAGTTCATAGAATTTACAGTGCAGGAGGCCATTCGGCCCATCGAATGGCTCCTGGAAAGAGCACCCTACCCAAGGTCCTCACCTCCAACCTATCCCCATAACCCAGCAACCCCACCCAACATTAAGGCCAATTTTGGACACTAAGGGCAATTTATCATGGTCAATCCACCTAACCTGCACATCTTTGGACTGTGGGAGGAAATCGGAGCACCCAGAGGAAACACACGCACACACGGGGAGAATGTGCAGACTCGCACAGACAGTGACCCAAGCCAGGAATCGAACCTAGGACCCTGGAGCTGTGAAGCAATTGTGCTAATCACAATTTCCATACAATTAACGATAGCTACTCCAATTCACATGATTCATCGACCTCCCTAACATGTGGACACGCTAGCGCTGATCAGTACTCCTTTTTAAAAACGTGAACCTGGCAGAAGGGCTTCTGTGAGGAGCCACGGTGGTGAGCATCAATCTTTACTCACAGGCAAAGAGCCCGAGGGCACTGGACTTGCGACCCCAGTGCTCAGTAGGGGGCTGAGCGATCCTTGACTGAGGAGAGGGAGGTGTGGACCCTTTGCAGGGGTGGCCTCATTGGGGAGGGTGGGGTAGGAGGTGCTGGGGGGGGGGGGGGGGGGGGCAACCAGGGTTCAACCGCATGCAGCGCAACCATGCAACCATGCATAATGTGTACCCGTTCCAGGGACAATCCTAGCCCCTGCCTGTCTGCTCCACCAACCACACATAATCCCCATGACTGCCGAGGCCTCTGGTCATGTGGCTGAAGACTATTGGTAATAGTTAATTGGCAATCGTTGTTAAGTGAGCACTTCACACAATCCAAGGGGATTCCTGTGGGTGGGCAGACCAATGCAACATGTGGGAGTCATTGCCTAGCATCCCAATCAGACTGTGTTGCCTGGACACTGTGCCTGAAAACTGTGGAAGGCAACACCACACACGCAGCTGCCAACATCCAAACATCCAGGGGATGGGGGACAGCTCCAGGGACATGTCCATGGCTCGAGGGTGGCTGGGTGCCACAGTGAGAGGACCAGCACCCAGTCTAGGTGACATTATGAGCGGGTGTCTGAGGTCCAGTGAGGGGAGATTGCTGCTGCTGTGAGTCCATGGGCATGGCGTACCGGGGTGCGGGGGGGGGGGGTAGGATCACTGGGGGAATGGAGGGTCCCAGGTTTGCAACCACCGCTCTTTGTCAGTCTATCACCCTCTCCCGATGCCGGACAAATATTGAATGCTATGGAAGGGATTTTGGACCCAGCAGAGCCTGCCCTAGTGGTGTTGCTGATAGGCTGGGCGGCCAGACACCGGAGATAGCGGCAGCAGCAGCATCTTCAGATACTTGAGGCGGCGGATCATGTGCCCGACCCCACTCCACACTCTGAGGATCCCGCCAACCATCAGGCCAGGTAGGGACCCAGACAGCCTAGGATGTACAGGTGTCGCTGGTCTTTTAAACAGATGGCGGATAGTACGTGCCGTAGGAGGCGCCACCTCAACAAGGAGTTGTGACATGTGACATGGACGAAGCCCAACAGGATGCCCAAGCAGAAGGATTCGCCGCCATTCGCGGATGACCCCGGCCCAGGGGCTAGTGGCTGCCACACATGTTGCCCTGCGCTCACCGGGCCATCTGGGAGTACGTACATTAACAGAAAGTGCAACCACCACATAACTGCAGCCCTCCTGTCCCAGCAGTACCATTGAGAGCAGTAGCCACTGCTGGGACTTCAGTCAGTCCCCGAGTAGGAGCAACAATTGGAGGTCAGGCCCAGCAATCGGTTTCTTGATCAGGAGGTGGCTCCTGCCACCCCCACAATTCTGCTGCCAAGCCACAAGTGTTTACCAGTGCCAGCCGATAGAGCCCCTTAAGTAGCTACCAATTGGCCAGTTAAAGGCTCCAACTGGCCCAAAGGCAGGCATGTTGCCTGCGACACAACTGGCTCTGGTAATATATCAGCAGGGCAGGGAGGCAACAGGCACAGCAATCCTTGCAATTCCAACTGATTTTTAGCCTCTCCTTTCATGACCACAGAAAGGCTAAACCACGGTACAGCAGATTAAGAATTTTTAACGTGTAACCATTGCTGAAATGTAGGAAATGTGGCAGTCAAGTTGCACACAGAAAGATCCTACAAACATTAATGTGATGATGTCCAGATAAGATTGCTGTGTGATGTTTATTGAGGGATAAAAATTGACCAGGGTATCAGGGATAACACCATTAACCTTCTTCAAAATTGTGCCACGGGATCTGGGGAGTCTTGATTGAACATTTTATGCCAAGGACAAACGCAAGTATTGTTGGTTTCAAGAAGCATTCTATTGGTTTCAAGGAGCAGTTAGATATAGCACTTAGGGCAATGGGGATCAAAGGATATGGGGGAAAGTGGGATTAGACTATTGAGTTGGATAATCAGCCATGATCATAATGAATGGCGGAGCAGGCTTGAAGGGCCGAATGACCTTCTCCTGCTCCTATTTTATCTATGTTTATAAGTAGTACACTGCTTTTTATGTAATCTTGGAAAAGGAAATTTCAAATATAATTCACTAAGAGATTCTCAGAATCAGGCACAGCTGTGCATATGTGGGGCCAAACAAATCAAGACACTACATTTAAGAGTAATCTGCTCCTTGTACGAAATCAAAAGGTGCGGAGATGCCGGCGGGAAAGATTACCAACATGATTACCAACAGCAAAAAACTAGCACAAAGTATTTGCACACATGTTTTTATTCAAGCCATATATATCTAAATGGAATATCTATTTCAAAATTATCTTCCACACAGAATTTGTGAACCTTATTGTATAATTTTAATATATTCATGAAAATTTCGACTTCAAAATGCCCCTCAACTCAGTTGACACTCAAGTTGCCACCATGGTCCTGAACCTCAGTAAAGGTAACTATGATGGTATGAGGCATGAGAAAGGAAGGGCAGCGGACAGGCAATTGCAGATATTCAAGAAATGAATAGGTGAACTCTAAAAGTTGCTTATTCTTATTTGGCGCAAGAGTGGAAAAGGGAACTGAAGCAAAGCCATGGCTTACAAGGGAAATTAGAGATAGTATTAGATTCAAAGAGGTATAGAAATTAGCTTAAAAAAAGCAATAGACCTGAGAATTGGGAACAGTTTAAAATTCAGCACAGGCAAACCAAGGGATTGATTAAGAAGGGGAAAATTCAAAGTAAAGTAGTGGGGAACATAAAAGCTGACTGTAAAAGTTTCTACGGATATGTTAAGAGAAAAAGAATAAAAACTAATGTAGGCCCCTTCCAGGCATAAACAGGGAAATTCAGAACAGGGAACAACAAAATGGCTGAGGAACTAAATTCACACTTTGCTTCTGTCTTCATAAAGGAACACATGAATAATGTACCAAAGTTCAGAGAAACACAAGCTTTAGTGAGGAGCTGAAGGGAATTAGTATTAATAAAGAAACGGTTTTGGAGAAATTAATGGGATTGAAGGAGGAAACAATCTCCATGGCCTGATAATCTTTGTCCCAGGGTACTTAAAGAAGTGGCCCTGGAAGTAGTACATAGAACATAGAGCATACAGTGCAGAAGCAGACCATTCGACCCATCGAATCTGCACCGACCCACTTAAGCCTTCACTTCCACCCCATCCCCACAACCCAATAACCCCTCCTAAACATTTTGGTCACTAAGGGCAATTTATCATGGCCAATCCATCTAACCTGCACGTCTTTGGACTGTGGGAGGAAACCGGAGTACCCGGAGGAAACCGACACAGACACGGGGAGAACATGCAGACTCCGCAAGGACAGTGACCCAGTGGGGAATCAAACCTGGGATTCTGGCACTGTGAAGCCACAGTGCTATCCACTTTGTGCTGACGTGCTGCTCAAAGATCCATTAGAAAGCTGGTTAGCAGACAGGAGAAAATAGTTGGGATTTTTCTGATTGGCAAGCAGTGACTAGTGGGGAACTGAAGGAAACTGGGGGAAAGGCAATGATGATGCTATTCGGCAAGATTTAGGATGTATAGGATGGGGAAGGAAACTGCAGGGGATGGGTACAATCGAAATGTGGAGCTTTTTCAAGGAACAGCTACTGCATGTCCTTGATAAGTATGTATTTGTCAGGCAGGGAGGTAGTTGTCGAGCAAGGGAACCGTGGTTTACTAAGGAAGTTGAAGCACTTGTCAAGAGGAAGAAGAAGGCTTATGTTAGGATGAGACATGAAGGCTCAGTTAGGGCACTTGAGAGTTACAAGTTAGCCAGGAAGGACCTAAAGGGAGAGTTAAGAAGAGCGAGGAGAGGACACGAAAAGACGTTGGCGGATAGGATCAAGGAAAACCCTAAGGCTTTCTATAGGTATATCAGGAACAAAAGAATGACTAGAGTAAGATTAGGGCCGATCAAGGATAGTAGTGGAAAGTTGTGTGTGGAATCAGAGGAGATAGGGGAAGCGTTAAATGGATATTTTTCGTCAGTGTTTACACTGGAGAAAGACAATGTTGTCGAGGAGAATACTCAGGTACAGTCGACCAGGCTAGATGGGATCGAGGTTCACAAGGAGGAGGTGTTAGCAATTTTGGAAAGTGTAAAAATAGATAAGTCCCCTGGGCCAGATGGGATTTATCCTAGGATTCTCTGGGAAGCCAGGGAGGAGATTGCAGAGCCTTTGTCCTTGATCTTTATGTCGTCTTTGTCGACAGGAATAGTGCCGGAAGACTGGAGGATAGCAAATGTTGTCCCCTTGTTCAAGAAGGGGAGTAGAGACAACCCTGGTAATTATAGACCTGTGAGCCTTACTTCGGTTGTGGGTAAAATGTTGGAAAAGGTTATAAGAGATAGGGTTTATAATCCTCTTGAAAAGAACGAGTTGATTAGCGATACTCAACACGGTTTTGTGAAGGATAGGTCATGCCTCACAAACCTTATTGAGTTTTTTGAGAAGGTGACCAAACAGGTGGATGAGGGTAAAGCGGTTGATGTGGTGTATATGGATTTCAGTAAGGCGTTTGATAAGGTTCCCCACGGTAGGCTATTGCAGAAAATACGGAAGTATGGGATTGAAGGTGATTTAGCAGTTTGGATCAGTAATTGGCTAGCTGAAAGAAGGTGGTGGTTGATGGCAAATGTTCATCCTGGAGTTCAGTTACTAGTGGTGTACCGCAAGGATCTGTTTTGGGGCCACTGCTGTTTGTCATTTTTATAAATCACCTGGAAGAGGGTGTAGAAGGATGGGTTAGTAAATTTGCAGATGACATGAAGGTCAGTGGAGTTGTGGATAGTGCTGAAGGATGTTATAGGATACAGAGGGACATAGATAAGCTGCAGAGCTGGGCTGAGAGGTGGCAGATGGAGTTTAATGCGGATAAGTACGAGGTGGTTCACTTTGGAAGGAGTAACAGGAATGCAGAGTACTGGGCTAATGGCAAGATTCTTGGTAGTTTAGATGAACAGAGAGATCTCGGCATCCAGGTACATAAATCCCTGAAAGTTGCCACCCAGGTTAATAGGGCTGTTAAGAAGGCATATGGTGTGCTAGCCTTTATCAGTAGGGGGATTAAGTTTCGGGGTCACGAGGTCATGCTGCAGCTGTACAAAACTCTGGTGCGGCCGCACCTGGAGTACTGCGTGCAGTTCTGGTCACCACATTATAGGAAGGATGTGGAAGCTTGGAAAGGGTTCAGAGGAGATTTACTAGGATGTTGCCTGGTATGGAGGGAAGGTCTTACGAGGCACGGCTCAGGGACGTGAGGTTGTTTTCGTTAGAGAGGAGAAGGCTGACAGGTGACTTAATAGAGACATATAAGGTAGTCAGAGGGTTAGATAGGGTGGACAGTGAGAGTCTTTTTCCTCGGATGGTGATGACCAACACGAGGGGACATAGCTTTAAATTGAGGGGTGGTAGATATAGGACAGATGTCAGAGGCAGTTTCTTTACTCAGAGAGTAGTAGGGGTGTGGAATGCCCTGCCTGCAACAGTAGTAGACTCGCCAAATTTAAGGGCATTTAAGTGGTCACTGGATAGACATATGGATGAAAATGGAATAGTGTAGGTCAGATAGGCTTCAGATGGTTTCACGGGTCGGCGCAACATCGAGGGCCGAAGGGCCCGTACTGCGCTGTAATGTTCTATGAAGGGATCTGTGCTAGGACCCCAACTGTTCACATTATATATTAATGATTTCAACAAGGGAACTAAACGTATTATCTCCAAATTTGCAGATGATACAAAGTTGTGTGGGAGGGTGAACTGTGAGGGGGATGCAGAGATGTTTCAGTGGGATTTAGACAGGCTGTGTGGGCACATGCATGGCAGATGTATTATATGGATCAATATGGGGTTATCCGCTTCGATAGCAAAAAGAGGAAGGCAAATTATTATTTGAATGGGTGTAATTTGAGAGAGGTGGATACTCAACGAGACCTTGGTGGCCTCGTACATCAGTCACTGAAAGTAAGTGCGCAAGTACAGCTGGCAGTAAAGAATGCAAATGGTTGATGCAGTGGTTAGCACTGCTGCCTATGGGGCTGAGGACCTGGGTTCGATCCCGGCCCCGGGTCACTGTCTGTGTGGAGTTTGCACATTCGTCCTGTGTCTGCGTGGGTTTCACCTCCACAACCCAAAGATATGCAGGTTAGGTGGATTGGCCACGCTAAATTATTCCTTAATTGGAAAAAAATAATTGGGCACTCAAGAAGGTAAATGATATGTTGTCCTTCATAGCAAGAGGCTTTGAGTACAGGAATAGAGATGTTTTACTGCAATTGTATAGGGCATTGGTGAGGCCACACCTGGAGTATTGTGTACAGTTTTGGTGTCCTTATGTGAGGAACCATGTTCTTGCTATGGAGTACAGCACAATTTACCAGGCTGATTCCTGGGATGGCGGGAATGTCATATGAGGAAATGCTAAATCGGTTGAGATTATGGAGTTCAGAAGAGTGCGAGGGTATCTCATAGAAACTTACAAAATTCAACAGGATTAGACAGGGTAGATTCAGAAAGAATGTTCTCGATGGTGGGCGAGTCCAGAACTAGGTCAGAGTTTGAGGATAAGGGGTAAACCTTTTCGGACCGAGGTGAGGAGAGTGGTGAATCTGTGGAATTCGCTACCGCAGAGAGTAGTCGAGGCCAAAATGTTGTGTAATTTCAAGAAGGAATTAGATAGCTCTCGGGGCTAAAGGGATCAGGGCAAATGGCGGGGGGTGGGGGGGGGGGGGGGGAGAAGGTGGGAATCAGGGTATTGAACTTGATGATCAGCCATGATCGTAACGAATGACGAAGCAGGCTCCAGGGTTGAATGGCCTCCTCCTGTTTCTATTTCTTATGTTTCTATGTTTGCCCTTAAAAATCATTTAATTTTCAAAAACATCAATCTGAAGAATGGTTAGTGTTTTGCCAGTTCCCATCCAAAAGTTTATGATTTGAACAACATTATCACCAACCAGAATATGCCTACCAGAAACAAAATAAACAGAAATATCAAGAGGAAATGGTACAGTTCATATAAAAATATATATCTGCTTCCCAACAAAAACCACAATCCATCTCAGTTCACACAGAGCAATAAACAAGTGGTTTTAAAGGATCCTAGAAAACCTAATCAATGATCTAGTCCTACAACAAAATTCTGTGCAAAATATACAAAATGTTAGGTGTTAAAAACCCTTATTAGAATCACCATAGGTCAGTAAAAGCCAAGGCAGGTCTACACTCTAAACACAGCCGATGCAATTTACCCTAGGTACAGTAATTACTTAAGCTTTTAATGCCCTCCCCCACCTTTCTTCGACTCCCAACCCCCTAAACATCAATCTTCTACTCCCCTGCCTCCTCTTCTTCTCCACCATCCCCCACCCCACACACATACACTCATATACACACACTCCAACCAAACCTAGGAGCTAAGCAAAATAAATAAGACTTCCTGCTTGGCAAATTACATGTTGAAAGACCAGACGGTGCTGCTTTGGAGCAATCCTCAGATCACACCAATACTGTAGTGAAAAGCTCAATAGAATTAACTCTCTGAGTTCCATCTGCAGTATTGTGCCCAACTGACAAGGATCAAGTAACCCTGCCTCAGTTACTTAATTCAATCAGTAGGTTTTTACTTTTATTATTTTGATAGCAAAGTTAGCGTTAAACTGTAGACTAATTTTAAAAAGTCATTTTTTTTCTTTGAGATCAGAACACATCTTACAAATTCAGTATTGCTCATTTCTATTCACACAGCATGGATTGAAAGTATGCATGGAACATTTTAAAAAAAAATTTAAGTGCTCAATTTCACAGAATTTACAGTGCAGAAGGAGGCCATTCGGCCCATCGAGTCTGCACCGGCTCTTGGAAAGAGCACCCTACCCAAGTCCATACGTCCACCCTAACCCCATAACCCAGTAACCCCACCCAACACTAAGGGCAATTTTGGACACTAAGGGCAAATTTAGCATGGCCAATCCACCCAACCTGCACATCTTTGGATTGTGGGAGGAAACCGGAGCACCCGGAGGAAACCCACGCACACACGGGGAGAATGTGCAGACTCCGCACAGACAATGACCCAAGCCGGGAATCGAACCTGGGACCCTGGAGCTGTGAAGCAATTGTGCTAACCACAATGCTACCATGCTACCAATTTTTTTTTATCAATTAAGGGGCAATTTAGCGTTACCAATTTACCTACCCTACACATCTTTGAATTCTGGAGTGAGACCCAAGCAGACTAGGGGAGAATGTGAAAACTCCACACGGAGAGTGACCCGGGGCCAGGATCGAACCCGGGTCCACGGTGCTGTGATGCAACAGTGCTAACTACTGCGCTGTCCCAAGTATACATGGAACACAATATTGTTTTTCAGCATTTGGAAAATAAGTGGTCAAACGCTACATAAAATACAAAACCATATGTCCAATTATGGCATTTTATCTCTATTAACTATAGATACTGCATTATGATGTTGATATACTGTTCAATTTAATTGGAAATATTTTCATTTATAATTTCAATACCTTGTGTCATTTTATCTTGTGCAATGGTGGTTCAGCTTTTGCCAAGAAAAATGATTGATGTATGCAAACACACAGTGGAGGTATATTATTTGGCTGTGTAATGTTAAAGTGACAGTTTTTTTCATACAGAAAGAAATCGATTCTATGGCCTCTGAAAAGGCCAAGTATTTTCACTTCCCTGAAAGTAGGTAATGAAAAACATGACAACTACATCATAATCTTATTAATATTTTATACAACTTTGAAAACATTTATCTGATCATTCTCTTACTCTCACTAATAACTTATAAAAAACACAGCAGGCCAGAAATCAAGGTTAATTCCCAAGTTCTCTGCCTGAAAATGTAATTGAATTTGAAGTATGTTTATAGCAATTACATGAAAATTATCAGAGTCCATAGATAATATACAAATATCTTGACTTATTTGACAGTATAAATACTGTTAACTATGGATGAAAACTGCAGCCATTTTTTCAAATGATAGCTTTCCGAATCATCAAATAAAGTGACATTTACTTAAAAGCTACATATGCTACAGCTGAAGAAATTAAGATTCTGAAAATTAATTGAAAGATAATAATGTTCACTATAGAGAATATGTTCATTTGTATAAAACCACCAATTACTTTATCCTCACACTCAGCTGTTACACAGATCGAGGGACACAAAACACTCCCACCTCCTGTTCCAGCTGATCATTCCTATCAAACAGACATTGGAGGCCTAAACACGTATACGCATACGAAAAGATGTCATATGATCACAGCATAAATCAAGTCCTGAAAAAATATGGCTTTTATCTAAAACAAACGATATGCCTTTACTCAAAAAGATGTAATCTTTAGAAAATACATTTATTTTATTTTTGAATTATCCCAACAATGATTTTCTACTCTTTTGAAAACAATACCAGTTAATTACAGACAGCAAGAGTAAGAGTTTGACTGGGCCTGTGGGATATCAGCCACAAGCTGTGGCCTGCAGAGGATTTAATGGCCATCAGATGCTCCCAAGTTCTCTAGCTGCACACATACAAACAATGGAAGCCTGGAGATAGGCTAGGCTATTCTCCAAATTAATAAAAGGCTCTGTAAACAAATATTTTTCAGAGGCACTGATGTTTTGTTTCTCTTTGCATTCCATTCTCTGAACTCGCTTATCTACCTTAAACCATTTGAGTCAGTATCAGCCCCAGGGAGCAGGGGAGGTGGGGGGGAGTGGTAGGTTGCACATCAGAAGCAGTTGTCACGAGTCACCATGATTTCATCAAAAATTAACAGGAAGATAAAAACCTTTTCAAAGAGTTAAAACAAAGGGCTTCTTAAACAACTCTGTACCATGAGACGTGAGCTCTTCCTAAACTGAATTAAGAACTGTACATGCAGAAAGCAGATCACAGTTGAATGGTCTGTTAATCAAAACCAGAATGTGCAAATCATTATTTGAAACAGCAACATGGAACAATAAATGGTTTACTTCTGTTTTCTTCTTCTTTGTAAAAAGTACTCATAAAATACAGTTTTAAGAGCAAGACAGAATGTCACTTTACTCATTTAAAATTAAGGCAGTTGCTGAGTCTCCTCCCCCTATGAGGCCAGTGTTTGCTGGTAACCTTCTAAAAAAACTACATAGCAGCTGATATCAAATTTAAATAATGTGTTTAATATTTATACTACCTTCCCATGTATCCATTTCATTCTTCTCCCAGTTTTCCAGTAACTTGCATAGCAGCCATCCATGCAAAAATTTGCTACAAATTGCAAGCAGTTAGAAAGCACCTCATGTTTCTCACTGCTAGTTTCTCTGAAGCTTAGATGCAACAGTCAACCCCACAGGTCAGTTTACAAGCTGGTCATGTGACAGTAAAGTTCAAGCCCTAAGGTCACAACTTTGCTTCGAGTCCTCTGATGACCAAAGGTTATCTGAATGGAACTGATAGCCCTATTTTTCTGTTAACATTGTAACCTCAAAGATTAACCCTTAAACACAGAACAGTAGCATTTAATTTAAAATTGGGAGGTTAAGTGGCAACTATGAGCAATGACAAATATATAACTTGTACAGTCCTCTAACATAATTGTTTTAATTTTAGCGTCTTTGTCATTCACACTGTAGCTAGGCAACAACAAAGCAATTATAAAACATGAATTAATCTACAACTGCTAGTATACAACTTCAGGTTTAGCTCCACCTCTGATGGCAAACTAACATTTAAACAATCTGAACATTGTTTTGAATTACTACTGGATTTGTGACAATTGCAAAAAGATTACAAGGACTTTACTAGAGAATCGAGGCACATGTGTTGTCAATGGCAAAGCAAGGCCATCCATTACATGCCAGAATCCTCCCTCACAGATCCATCAATGCCAATATATAACCAAGGGCTTAAAATGAGCAGTATCCAAAGAACAAATCCTATTGCTCATTACAAAACATTCAGAATTAGATTTCAAACATATTTTCTACAGCTTTATTCTACTTCAATTTTAGAACCACTACAGTACTTTACCTTCCATAAAGTTTGATTCTTGCTTCATTCCAAGTAAGACAGAAGCATTTAAAAAGGCATGATTAGTCCTCCTTCCTGATCAGTGAGCCATGTCCTCCTGGAAGCACATCTCGCTGCCATTATGTTGATGAAAGCCAGCCAAATCAGATCTTTATGCTAATGAAGTGTGATGTCACAGATAAGGGGCTTTTCAGATTCAAATTAAAGATTCAAATGCTTAATTATTTTAAAGAAAGAAAGGTTATCTCATTGGACCAAATGAAAACAAGAACTTTCACTTTAAAAAAAACATTTAAGACACAGATTTTCTTTGAGCTCTGATACTCTGTCCTCATAAATATACTAAATGTTACACCTCCTTGCCAGTAGAATCCTCATTTGAAAAAAAGAGGATTAAGCCTTACCAGGCCCTGGTCTTGTGTTTGGAAAGTAGATATTTGACAGGACTATAACTGACAACCAACAATAGCAATTAGGCCTCGAGTATACTCTTCATAGAAATGCATTTGAGTGACTTCAGAATTTGTATGGCTGAATTGATCAGTTTATTGCTGCAAATGTGTAATCAATCCAGAACAACATCTAAAGCAAAAAATAATGAAAATATACACATATAAAATAATTTACCAAACATACAATATTGGAATAATGCAACCCAAAATAAATTTGTTTGCAGGGAATAACTAATGAGACTTTCAGTAATAATACTTTTCTTCTCAAATTATTTAACTTTTTGCAGAAGGGATTAAGATGAACAATGCACCGTTTGTGTACTTATGCAGCTGACCTCTGCCCTTTGATCCTGGTTACTAACAATCACAAAGCCAAAAAACAGGCGCATAAAGTGAAGGTCAGCTCTGTAAGTACACAAACTGTGATGTGAACCCCCACTGCCAAAAATATCCTAAAGCAAAATGGTATATTTTCAGATGCAATATTCTTTAATTCGTACATACACAATATTCTTGTATGCTATTGTTATTGCCAACAGGTCTCCCCCTTGGGGTACACACTTCCTGTGTGCCTCTGACTGATTCTCAGGTTGCCAATGCCAAGATTTACCCTTCACAGTATAGGTTCATCAAATTGTTAGTTTCAAAACCTTTTGCATGTTTCTAGTGTAAAAAACACTGGGGGAAAACCCCTCTCTACTGTAATAAATACAAATAGCAATACAAATAAGCAGATCATACTATCATGCTGGACGTTGTATTCCGAAACAAGATTTATAAAATACCTATATGAATCTTACAGCAATAAGAATAAAAAGGTTTGCTGACCTAAAAATAAATATTTGGATAAATCTATCCATTTAAAACAATCTGGGAAATTTTAACAATTCTCGACCAACAGAAACTGAGATGGTGGGCATTTAGAAGGCTCTGGATTTATGCTCTAGTCTAGAACATTGCTTAAGCAAGAAAAAAAAGGTACTTAAATGAAAGACTACTTAGGATCCTACGACTTCAAATACATCCCAATGGCACTTGAATCTAGGCCTGAATGGGGAGTCCACTTAAAACAATTCAGAACAGAATTGGAACACAATGGCCCTGAAAGGCAAATCTTTTTTAAAAAACCTTCCTTTGAGAGATCAGGAAATGCAGGAATTCTCCTCCAGGTTCTGTAAGAGTTTAAATCTTGACAACCTCAAATTCACCCCCCAAATCCCTCCTGTGAAACTCATCCTCAGAATCCCCTGCCTTGCATAATCACCTAAATTTTATGAGGCCATCAACCAATGAAGGGCAATGGGTAATAGTGCACGGTGTAGGAAAGGATGCACGCTGCAGAGTTTGAGATAAGCTGGAGTTTATGAAGGGTAAAAGATGAATGGTGAGCCTAGAGACCATTGAATGTTTCAAGGTGACAATGCCAGGGATGAGGATTCTAGCAAGATATCGGATATCGGATGGGTAGGACCTGAGGTACCAGCAATCTATATGATAGAGACGGCATTGAGTAAGAAACTCAGCTGAGGGGTTTAGTGGAACTCCATGACTGCAAATAGTTTGGTTCAGCCACTTTCCAGAGCTAAGAAATTAATCTTGATGGCAAGATTTCAGAGTTTGTCCTGCTAACAATGACTTTGGTTCCTCTGATATTTACTTTTAGGAAATTGCGCCTCATCCAAGACTGGATGTTAGACAAGTAGAGGTTTGGCTTGGGAAGTAATGTAAATAGTGGGGGAAGCAACAAAACAAATGCTCTCATCTTTATTGCAAAAATGGCTCTGAGCTGCTCAAATGTCAATGATAAAGTTGGAGGAACAGTGGAATGAATATGAAGATGGTTGGAAGTGGAGAAAAGAACCTTGGTGGGTGGGAGAGGGGTTTAGAGAATATCAGAGAGTGGTGGGCGGCTGTGGCAAAGGATATATGCCCGGTACAGCTTGATGTAGTCCAATCAGATCTGGTGATAAATGGCTAAGCCAAATGTGCAACAATATACTCTAGTCTCCAACTTGGACTGAAGGCCGGGAAAATGGGAAATGGCAGGGACAGAAGGCAGTGATAGGTATGCTAGGAACATGGGCATTATCCAACTTCATGGTATATTATTTATTAATTGGAATAAAATTAAGGGAAATTAGGAACATAGCTACTGGAGTAGCCCTTCAGCCATCCAAGTCTGCTCCAACCTTTAATTAGAAAATGACTGATCTGTATTTCAACTGCATGGGGAGAAATTAGTTTGCACATCACTTCTAACAGCACCAAACAAACTTACATCAATTTGCTTGGGTAAATAATACCACAGGCGGCGACACATGATATTAATGAAGAATACCATACGGCCAGCATAGGTAAGTAGATCATGATGCTGCTTGCCCCACAGAATCTAGTTCTATGTAGCATCACTAAAATTAATTTCTCCGCACCCCCCCCCCCCCCCCCCCCCCCGTACCTCTTGAAACTCTTTCCAAACAAAAACTTGTTATAAGTCTCCAAAGCTTACATACGAATATACAAATTAGGAACAGAAGGCCACTCAGCCCCTCGAGCATTTAATAAGATCATGGCTGATCTCACAACTTCAACCCCACATTCCTGCCTACTCCCAATAATCTTTTACCCATTGTTAATCAAGAATCTGTCCGACTCTGTTTAAAAATATTCAAAGGCCCTGCTTCCACTGCCTTTTGAGGAAGAAAGTTCTAGATATCACAACCCCCTATAAGTAAAATAGTCTCCTCACCTCTATCATAAATGAGCGACCCCTTATTTTTAAAAAGTGACCCCTAGTTCCAGATTCTCCAACAAGAGGTGACACCGTCTCCATATCCACCCTGTCAATACAAGTGTTCCAACATCCACAGCCTTTTGGGTAAGAGGGTTCTAATTTTTGCTACTAAATTAACAGATTTTTTTTGTTAAAATTAGTTAATATTGCCACCTCTTTATAATTGAAAGATTCTCCAAATTTTTTTAAAAAATAAATCATAGGATTGAAAACTAAGCAATTAAACATGCAAGCATCTAAATGCACTTGATACTTTGTCAGTCGCATTCTTTTTCAGGGTCAAGCAGCACCAGCTTACCTCCCTGATTATGTTTGAGCTTCCATTAAAAGGAATGGAGCACTCAGAGATCTAAAATGGCAGACTTCTGGAACATGAAATTATTTACTCTTAAATACGTGCAGAAATATCTTCCAGGTTGCTATTGCGTTAGCATTGATGAAAAATGAATTTCATATTTCATTTTATTGTACTTTAGTAATGAAGTACAGAAATAATTTGGAAATAATTTTTTTGGATTTTGTTTTGTTTGATGTACTCTTTAGTGGGAGGCAAACTACATTTCACAAGTGAGTATTTAGTGTTGAAATCACAACTCCTTTGAGGACATGGCTTTGTATAAACAAAAAAACAAAAAATCCCTCTCCACTTTTCTTATGTTAATGTAACTAATCTGTTCTTTGCATCACAATGACCATTCCTGCCTTGTGTACAAACGCATTTGACTGCAATAATAGGGGTAAGACTAGCAAATGCAGCAATGCATCATTAATAATCCTTTGCTAATTAACTAGCACCGGGATGTGGCTTATTCACACACATGAAGCCTCTGACTGTGGCAGCAATCCCTTTGTTCAATGAATAGAGTCAGCTGCTTTGATTTCAACGCCTAGTCTATTTACATGTTAAAAGACAAATCTAAATTTAAAGTAGCAGCCTAACTTTTAACTTACATTTTCTTATAAAAGCTTGTATATTCCATGCTTTAAAGAAATACAATAGACGTTTGCAATGGGTGACCTTTTTGGAAGAATTATGTTTAACCACTTTCAAATAGCTCTGATGTTTGTAAGTTGTTCCAAACACAGTGCAAGTAAACAAACTGGTGTATACTACATTTAGGTGAAATAAACAAGCACTGCTTAACCTAAAATGTTCCTAAATAATTTGAACACATGAACATTATAGATTCATTTTTACAAATGAAACTGCACTAGATAATGTGCAAGTGGAGTGAGCATACTTTCACTTTAGTATGTTTGTTTCAGGTTGTAGTTGTTCGCACTGCAAGAGCCTTGTAATGGCTCGTAAAAGAAACAAACCTGGTTCTTAGAAAAGCCATTCCCAAACACTGTTCAATGTAACAACGGCCGGACACGCTGGTGGAATTCTCCGGGCCCGCTACAATGAATGGAGCTATTCTCTGTTCTTGTTGGTAGCGGTAGCAGGGCGAACTTTGATCGGAGAATTCCGGCCAACAACTTGCATTTATATAGCACTTTATCATAAAATATCACAAAATAACACTTCACAGAAGCAAAGAAAATTACGATAGCAAACGGCAAATCTCGGATAAATTATAAAAAGCTTGGTCAAAGAGCTAGGTTTCAAGGAGCATCATAAAGAAGAAAGTGAGGTACAACGGAAAGAGATTTAGAGAGTCGTTAGCACTGCTTCCTCACGGTGCTGAGGACCTGGATTTGATCCTGGCCCCAGGTCACTTTCCTCAAAAGTACATCCCTGGTCTTGTATTCTAGCCCTCTCGACATGAATGCTAACATTGCATTTGCCTTCCTAACTGCCAACTGAACCTGCACGTTAAGAGAACAAGGAATCCTAAGCCCCTTTGTGCTTCTGATTTCCTAAGCATCTTCCCATTTACACGGCAGCACGGTAGCATAGTGGTTAGTACAGTTGCTTCACAGCTCCAGGGTCCGAGATTCAATTCCCGGCTTGGGTCACTGTCTGTGTGGAGTCTTCACGTTCTCCCCGTGTGTGCGTGGGTTTCCTCCGGGTGCTCCGGTTTCCTCCCACAGTCCAAAGATGTGCAGGTTAGGTGGATTGGCCATGATAAATTGCCTTTAGTATGTCCAAAAAGGTTAAGTGGGGTCACTGGGTTATGGGGATAGGGTGGAAGTGTGGGCTTAAGTAGGGTGCTCTTTCAAAGGGCCAGTGCAGACTCGATGGGCTGAATGACCTCCTTCTGCACCGTAGATTCTATGATTTAGAAAATAGTCAATGCCTCTATTTCTCCGTCCAAAGAACATAAACTCACGCGGGTGTTGTTACGGAGACGGAAGTAGGCCCTCTTGCTGATGGAGTGGATATGTAGTTGGAAGCTATACTTGAGGTCAAATACAATACTACAGGCTGCAAATAGTCTTGTTAAGGCTCAGGTATTGCCAGCGAGAGGAACACAGTCAATAGCCAGGTACGAAACAAAGCTTGTTGTGGGCTCTGAAGATACTGGGTGCGATTCTCTAGCCTCGTTTTGATCGAAAGAGGGTGCTAAACCGTTCACGATTCAACTAGTCCGCTCCCGTAGGCAAAATCAGGATCCCACCCAAGCATGGCGAGAAACCAATTATCACCACTTAAGTCCTATTTCCATACAATTAATGTGAGCCACCCCATATCCAATGGCTTCCCGAGCAAGTGGTAACGCTGGCGCTGAAAAACCTGAACCTGACGGGTGGGTTGCTGCCGGGAGCCACCATCTTCGCTCACAGATAGTGAGCCTGAAGGCACTGGGCATGCTGCCCCTTTGCTCAGGGGAGAGGGGCGTGACCAGGGGGTGCAGCCCACCATAGGGGGCAGGGGGTATCAGGGGAATGCTGATGGGGGGATGGGGTCGACCATGCATGGGTGCTCCATGCCAACCCCTGGATTATGCGTTCCCATTCCTAGGGCAATCCTCATCCCTGCCTGTTTGTCCAATGATCACCCATAACTCCCACAGACCGCAGAGGCAGAGGGTGAAGGCTATTGCTAATAGGGAATTGGCAATCATGGTTAAGTGACACTTCATACATTCCAAATTGATCTGCATGGCATATGGGGCTCATTGCCTAGCATCCCAATCACACATTAATGCATGGGCACTGTTTGAACACTGTGGGAGGCAGCAGGCAGGCGCAGTGGCCAATCTCTGATCACCTAGGGGATGAGCCCTAGCCCCAGACACACTTATGAGAGGAAACCGGAGCACCTGGAGGAAACCCACACTGACGGGGAGAACATACAGACTGTCAACCAAGCTGGGAATCGAATCTGGAACCTGGAGCTGTGCTATCGAGCTCTCCTCCGAGGTGGACTCATGGGAGGGGGCCACTACGGATGGGCCACCTCCGTCGGCTGGAGGTCCTGCAGGAGAATGGACACGTGGTCAGTGGGAAGGATGTCAGTCTGTATGGCATTGACAACTCAAGTTTGACAAATCGTCTGGGTGGGGCCTGGTGGATCCTCACCTCTGCGACGTGCAGCAACCTCCACATGGTGACCACTCTGTCCTCGGCCACCTCTATAACTTATGTCCAGTACCCCTCTGCCAGTCTGGAACCTTTTGGGTGGAAGTTGGGGGGGTGGGGGGTACCGAGGGTTGGGGGACTGAACAGAGAGTTGGGGGGGTTGAACGTAGGGTGGGGGGGGGGGGGGGTTAAATGGATGGTTGGGGGGGGGATGAATTGATGGGAGGGGTGGGGTTGTCAAATCTTGCACGGGGCCTGGTGTAGGTCAATGACCTTCTTACACCACTGGAGGCCAGTCCTCCTAGTTACACTTTCCAAGCTGACGACCGCTGCCACTTCATCCCAGGCAGCACTGGCTGCCCTGTGGTTCACCCTGCGGTACCCTCGGAGGAATAGGACAATCTTGGGGCTGGTCATCTCAGCACCATGGCTGCGAGCTGAGTGGGGTTGGCTGCTCTTTCAGTGCCTCTCGAGGGGGGGGGGGGGGGGGGGGGGGGGGGGGGGGGGGGGGGGGGGGGGGCTGACACGCCTGCAGTCCTGGCACCCCGACTGTGGGGGCCTTCAGTGAAGCCCGTGGGGCCTTGTTAAGTGGACCAATTAATGTTGTAATGTGTTGCTGGCCACCCCGGGCCGAGTGCCATGAAGGTCGTGGCTGTTCCCGCTCGCTGCCAAACTTAGAAATCTTTCCAGAGAATCGCGCCCAATAGTTTCAATCTTCCCAATATTCAGCAGGAGGAAATTTCTGCTCATGCAATGCTGGATATCAGTCAAACAATGCTGCCAATGAGAGACAATGAAGGGTCGAGAGGTGCTGGTGAAGAAGAGCTGAGTGATATCAGCCATCAAGGAAAGGAACATGATATCTTAAGGTGAATGAGTTGAAATTAGGAATTGAAGTGAAGACAGGCATTCACCCAAATTATTGTGCCTCAATTTGTTGTGGCACAAAACAAGGGGCAAGCAAGGCTGAGCTCTGCCCCGAAATACTGCAGAGTTCCTTAAGCATCCCTCCCTACCCTCATTCTTCAGCTATATGCAACCTTTTGTCAATATAGCCACAAAGATTATGTACCGATAACATTCAGTTATATTTCACACCTATTATTCACAGGGTCAACATTTTATTCAAATTAAAAGCTGAGCTACTTACTGTATACTCTCTCCATTACTGGAAACCCCAACTATCCCTTTGTCATCCTCATATTCAACCGTTCCATCTCTTTCCCAAACAGCCTCGATCCTGCGCCCTCTGTAAATTTCTGCTCACTCAAATCTGTGCTGCCTATACCCTATTCTGCATCAAGTCCTGCTGGTCTATCACTCAGTCTTCACTGACCTGCATTATACTATTTCCTCCAGTAGGCAAGTTCAGGGAAGGGTCGCAGGTGGTTGTAGGGGGTGAATAACCTTAAAATTAGAGCTTGGCACTTCAGGGATGATGTCAGAAAGCACTTCACCACGAAAAAGGGTAGTAGAAATCTGGAACTCTTCCCCCAGAAAGCTAGTGAGGCTAGGCCCATTGAAAATATCACAACAGAGATTATTAAGATTTGTGTTCGGGCATGGTTTTAAGGGTTATGGAATCAAGGTGGGTAAATGGAGATAAGTTGTAGAATGGCCATGATCTAATTGAAAGGCAGAAAGGTATGAAGTGCTGAATGGGTTACTCCTGCCCCTATGTTAGCTTTCAAGTCCTTCAGGTGCAGAGGATGGGGGTGGCAAAATGGCAGCAAATCTGATAAATTGTCACTAATTGTGACCGTAACTATTTAAATTGACTGCCTACCTCTGTGGAGCAGGCATCCAATCCACATCCTGGCCATCCTCTGGGAAACTTTCTTGTGGTGGAAATGCACGGGAGCCATCTGATGCAGCTCCTCCCTACTTTACTAGACTCCCCCAACCACTCCCAATACCAAGTGTTAGGAAAAATTCTGCCTACTGTCTCGGTTCCTCTGTCGACAGATGCTGCCTGACCTGCTGAGTATTTCCTCAATTTGCCCAATTTCTGTGATTTCAAATTTCCACCATCCACAGTATTTTACTTTTGTGTTCTTGACAACAATGTTTTCTTAACATTCATTTTGTTTCTCTTGTACGTCTGTGGAATGTCCGAGGAAAGCACTGTAAAACAGCAAATTGTTATTGCTGTACAGAATGGACAGGAACAATGTCAGGAAACAGGAACAATGATTGGTGCTGGTATTATTGGACCATGTCCACCTCCATTCTGGTTTCAGTAGGCCCATAAATATTGCCCTGGGGTTCTACATTATAAGTCAGAGATGATAGCTGCATTATCAGTGAGGCCAACTGTTTTCACTGAAGTGAATGCTTCCAAACCACTGGTGGTGCAACACCAAAAATAACCAATTTTATTAATGACTTGGTTTTGAATATGGGGACATTGGGTGCGATTCTCTGGAAAGATTAGGGGCAGCAGGGTAGCATGGTGGTTAGCATAAATGCTTCACAGCTCCAGGGTCCCAGGTTCAATTCCCGGCTGGGTCACTGTCTGTGTGGAGTCTGCACGTCCTCCCCCTGTGTGCGTGGGCTCCTCCGGGTGCTCCGGTTTCCTCCCACAGTCCAAAGATGTGCGGGTTAGGTGGATTGGCCATGCTAAATTGCCCGTAGTGTCCTAATAAAAGTAAGGTTAAGGGGGGGTTGTTGGGTTACGGGTATAGGGTGGATACGTGGGTTTGAGTAGGGTGATCATGGCTCGGCACAACATTGAGGGCCGAAGGGCCTGTTCTGTGCTGTACTGTTCTATGTTCTATGTTCTATGTTCTAAGTGTGGTAGTGAGCGGCTGTGAATGATTCATTGTCAAGTGTGCCAGGGCTCTCCTGCCCCAGAGCACGCCCGCCGGGACATCGAAGGCCATGGGAGCAGCTGGCAGCCTCCACCTCTGATGTGCATCCTAAGGATACACCTAGACCCTACGGTAGAGCAAGGAAGACCAAGCACATTGAGGATCACTGAGAGGGCACTGTGGGGTGGGAGTACAGGGGTAGGTGGTGTGTGTATGTGTGTGTGTGTGTGTGTTGGTGGGGGCATAGTGAGGCGGCACATCGGGAGAATGAGGCAGTGGTGTACACTTGCACGAGAAACATTAAAATACCCTCATCACAACCAGTATGATGCCACTGGCTCTTTGTTCCACGATGCAGGCCGACCACCAATCCCATACACCCCCTCCCCCAGACGTGGGGGGTTGAATCCTCCGTTTTTGGGACTAGGTTCTCATGCTGTTGTACAAACTGTGGCCTTTTATGCCAGACAAACTGCCATGAAAAGGCCACTTATTCATAGCCCTGCAGGGGACTACCAGGAACCCGTTGGGAAGCTCTCAGCTTTAGCTGCAGATAGGGGCACCCGCACCTCCAGGTCAGAAGCGCACGGTGGCGGATTCCAGCAGCCATGCCGTGCTCAATGGCAGACTCAGACGGCAGAGCTGGACGTCCCAAATAGTGCCCCGATTGGCTGCGCGCCCGACCCAGACAGCCCACTCAAAAATACCCCGGGCCCATATGAGGCCCCCCCCCTGCCCTCCGATAGGCCTGCCCCCGACCATGGCGGCCATGTGAGTATCCCGAATGGCAGGACTGCATTAGATCCACGCCATCAGAATTTCGGCTGGTCGGGGGTGGAGAATGACGGGTCGGGCCTCCAACAATGGTGCAGTTGCAGGATGCGCGACACGGCATACTCGGGGCACGGAGAATGGGGGAACCAGCGGCGGTTTCGATTCCATGCGTGGAATTAGATGCTCCGCCCCGGCACCAGATGCGATTTCGGCATTGGCGTGCGGAGAATCCAGCCCGCGGTCTTTGCCCTGCCCCCCCCCCCCCCAACCCCGCTGCCCATGCACACCCGGTTGAGGGAGGCCTGCTCACCAGACCGCAAACACTGCATCCCGGACACCCAAACAGGACATCATCAAACCCCGGCCAGGGACACGTGTCCGGGGCTAGGCAATGAGCCCCAGATGCTAAATGGCACACCCACCCAGAGGGATTCACTTGGGATGTGTGAAGTGGTCACTTAGCCACAATTGGCAATTCCCTACTAGCAATAGCCTTCAGCCGCATGATCAGAGGCTCTGCAGTCAGTGGGAGTTAGGGGTGGCCAGCGGGACAGGCAGGCAGGGACTAGAGTTGCCCCAGAATGGGAACACCTGATCCAGGGGTTGGCATGGAAGACCCCCGCACTGTTGTGCCTCCCCTTCAGCCCGATACCATGTGCCCTCCCCCCCATGGTGCCCACTCCCAAATGGAGCTGCACCCCCCCCCCCCCAAAACTCCTCCAAGCACAGGGGCACCATGCCCAGTTCCCCCGGGCTCATTGCCTGAAAGCGAAGATGGATGCTCACCTCCTAGGGTCTCCACAGCAGCCCTTCCGCTATCTTCACATTTTTCAAAAGGAGTACTGATCGACGCCAGCGCAACCATTTGCGGGGGAGGTGGCTGGATTACAGGAGGTCGTTGGATATCGGGTGGCTCCCGTTAATTGCATGGAAATAGGGCTCAAATGGTGATTATTGTTTTCTCACCACGGAGGATCCTGATTTTGACTACGGGAGCGGGCTGGTTGCATCACAAACTGTTTGGCTATCCACCGGCCTCTTTTACACACTCACTCGAGAGAAACAACAAAATTTACTATTACTTACTATCTTAAGTTAATAATAAAGAGAATAGCAGCAGACTTCAGGGGGACATGGACAGCTGAAATGGGCAGATGATATTTAATGCAGAGAAGTAATATATTTTTGGAGAAAAACTGACGAGAGCAATATAAACAAAACATCCTCCACCGCAATGTTAGTTAAATAGAGGAAGGACAATAAATGTCAATAATTGTTAGGGAAAAAAATAGCCGAGAAGGAAACATGGCGTAGTGACTAGCAATCCAGAAGGACATGGCGACAAATCCCATCAAGACAGCCATCGGAATTTAAATTTAACTAATAAAATCTTGAATTAAAACCTAGTCTCAGTAATGATGACCATGAAATAGTTGATTTGTTGAAAACCCATCAGATAGTCTCCAGGCCAGGGTTGACAACCCTACAGACAGGGGAGTTTGGATGAGCTGGCATTTATAGAGGAAAGTCGCTGGATTAGACAACATGTGAATAGTTCAAGCTGTAATGATCTCCTTTTACAGTAGATTAACCTGATGAAGATTTTGAGTAGCCACACATGGAATGTGTGTTTGGCATTCATTGCAAAACCATAATTTTGCACTCCTTCCCAGAGGAATGTCACAGTTGGTGTCTTTCCATCAGTGGCAAAAAACTAATCTGTATTTATCGGACTTTAGCCATTAACAATTCAAATAAAACACTGTAGGTGGTATCCCTGCAGAACCATGAACGCGAGATATCATATGCATACCACACAGAGAAAATCATTGTCTCGCACCTTAAACTGCTGCAGTTCTGCCAGATTTCCTCACATCTCTACAGTTGAGTTCTCATTGGAGAATGCAAATACCTTTAGTTGTGCTAGAAATGAAAACAAATACCAACTAATGTCTTAGGTTTGTAACTTCGGACGGTTAAGTGTACTGATTTACAGATATATATATTAGCAGATAGGATTGGGGGAGGCAATAGACTTAATGGCACAGTTCTAAAGTGTACAGGAATAAAGGGACCTGAGGGTTTATGGTCATAGATCTTTGAAGGTGGCAGGACATTGAGAGTAGCTAGTTAGCCAAGCCAATAAAGCACTGGTTTGGCCACATCTGAAGTGCAGGATACTGTGCCCAGTTCTGGTCACCACAGTTCAGGTAGATTGAGAACCTCTAAAGGGTGCAAAGGAGATTTACCAGAATGATTCCAGGGAAGAAGAATTTTCGCTACAAGGCTAGATTGGTTGTTCCCCTTGAAGCAAAGTAGGTTGAGGGCTGCTATGATAGAGGTGTCCAAGATGACAGATTTAGATAAGGTAGACAAAGAAAAGCTGTTCCCATTTGCCAATAGTACAAAGGCTCAAGGACACAGATTTAAGGTTTTGTGCAAGAGATGCAGGATGAGGAAGAACTTTTTATGCCACAGGAGGTAATGACCTGAACTCGCTGCCAACGAGGGTTGTGGAAGTGGAGACATTTAATGATTTCTAAAGGAAATTAGATGGGCACTTAAGAAAAATAAACTTGCAGGGCTATGGGGATAAAGTAGGAAATGGAACTAACTCGATTGCTCGACAGAGTGCCTGTATGAATTTGATGGCCCCCTTCTGTGCTATAATGACTCAATATTATAGCTCTTTTTCCTTGCATCGACCACTTCAGTAATCAGGCATAATATATACAAAACAATGTGTTGTTGTGATAATAAATGCACTGTCTGAAAGGCTGGTGGAAGCAAATTCAATAGCAATATTGGGAAGAAAATGCAATATATTTTTCCTTCAAGTATTTACAACGCAATGGGGAAACAGAAATGGGTCCAATTGGGTAATTCCATCAAGAGTAGGCAGAGGTATGGTGAGCCCAATGGCTTTCTTTTGTACTGTTCCACTGTGTGATTTCAATACAGAGAGAGATTAAGTTTACACCTTATATCTGACTAGGGATATTGAATCATTATGGGAGCAGTATGGGAGAATGCAAAATGACCAGAATATTTGTGGTTTTCATAAATATCATCCTCAAATGATGCAGGGCATTCCAGTTTCCTGGATGGTTCAGCTAAAAAAACTCTTCCATTGGTCAAATTCTCACTGCTGAGAATATTTTGTTATTCAACAGTCAACAGTAACAAAGAATTGAAAATAAACTACGTTACATTCCACATATCACACTAACCATTGAATAACGAGGAAACATCACCATTCCATATTGGTACCAATACAAAATTATATCAGCTCATTTGTACAAAAAAAGCTAAACACACAGTATCACCCTCACAGGTTCCTCAACAGAAAAGGAGGATAAACCCGAGAACGTATAATCATGTCCAGAACTTTGTTGTAGAAATGATCTGTCCATCATGTGTGATTTGTTCCACATATCTGTACCATTCTCCATCCAGGAGCAGCAGCTGTGCAGGCCCTCCCACAAGGGCCAATCTCACCGGAACCAAATCTTGGCATCCAGATATTCCACTGGCACTAAAGGTGCAGTTGAACATGCTTGACTTCCAGCATGTTTATTCCGCAGTGACATGCCAGTTACATGCAGCATTCACCATCCCAGCAACAAAAGCATCAGCAATCTGCAAAAGCATTTCTTCAACGGGTCATCAGGTGGTCCATTTGGAACAATGTCACGCAGCAGGTCCCAGAATATTGTCTTGCTTCAAACTGGATTGCCTTCTGGACTCCGAGATCCTCCTGAGCCCAATGTTCCAGGACCCTGGTATCTTAGAAAAAGTTCTCCTTCTTTCCGGCTTCACAAAAGGAAGGAAACAGCAAAAGCAGCCTCCAGGCACTTGCAGCCACCAGCAGGAACAAGCAGCAAACACAACCAAAAGCAAAACTACCCTCTATTAGCTTAATTTGCACAGCAATAATCAACCAGCCTCTTGCAATCACTGATTTAAATTACTCCAACAATGGAGAATGTGTTCTGCTGCCTAGGTCCTTCAGCTTTGGAATTCCCTCCTTAAATCTCCCTACCCCTCCTCAAGGCCCATAGGTTATGATGTAATACATTAGCATGTACAATAATTGGTAGGGGACCAGTTTAGCTTAGTGCCTGGACAGCTGGTTCTTGATAGAGTGGGAGGCCAGTATTGTAGATTCAATTGCCGTACCAGCTGAGGTTATTTATGAAGGCCCGTCTTCTCAATTTTGCTGCTTGCCCGAGGTGTGGTGATTTTCAGGTTAAATCACCATTAGTCAGCTTTCCCCCTCAAAGTGGAAAGCAGGCTATGGTCATCTGGGACTATGATGACTTTACGAAGATTGGTTAACGGTCATAAAACAGAATAGGAATAAATAGTCTATTTTTGGGATGACAGGTGAAACTAGTAGAATGCTGCAAGGATTAGTGCAGGAGTTTTAATAAAGACACGGGGAGTCCACACTGAGTAAAATAAGAAACAAAGTTTTATTTACACAAACTATACGTACACTACCCGGTCCATCCCTATCGGGTTCCTGTTCTGCTCGGTGCCTTACTGGATGGTCTTTTATACATTGGTTAATTGAGATACCCCGTCCCTAGCGGGGGGAGCTCATACTCCGTAAGGAGCACGGGGAAGATAAGCATTCCCACCCTGTCAGTCCCTTGCGGGATATTAAATAGTGTAAAGACAATGTAAAGAGATTGCAAAACGAAATTCCACCAAAGAGAAGGAATTGGTGGATGTTGAATCTGGAAAGGGTGTGCAGATAGCCTGGGTCACATTGAGATCCAAAAAAACAGGTGTTGAAAAATAATAAGGTAGATAAGTCCCCAGGGCCTGATGGGATCTACCCCAGAATACTGAAGGAGGCAAGACAGGAAATTGCTAGATCCTCACTGTCTTCAGGTGATGTCCCGGAGGACTGGAGAATAGCCAATGTTGTTCCTTTGTTTAAGAAGGGTAGCAAGTATAATCCAGGGAACTACAGGCCGGTGAGCATTACGTCAGTGGTAGGGAAATTACTGGAGCAAATTCTTCGAGACACATCTACTCCCATTTGGAAGCAAGTGATCGTATTAACGAGAGGCAACACGGTTTTGTGAAGGGGAGGTCTTGTCTCACTAACTTGATAAAGTTTTTCGAGGAGGTCACAAAGATGATTGACGCAGGTAGGGCAGTGGATGTTGTCTATATGGACTTCAGTAAGGCCATTGACAAGGTCCCTCATGGCAGACTGGTACAAAAGGTGAAGTCACATGGGATCAGAGGTGAGTTGGCAAGATGGATACAGAACTGGTTAGGTCACAAAAGGCAGAGAGAAGCAATGGAAGGGTGCTTTTCTGATTGGAGGGCTGTGACTAGTGGTGTTCTACAGGGATCTGTGCTGGGATCTTTGCTGTTCATAGTATATATAAATGATTTGGAGGAAAATGTAACTGGTCTGATTAGCAAGATTGCGGACGACACAAAGGTTGGTGGAATTGCGGATAACGATGAGGATTGTCAGAGGCTACAGCAGGATTTAGATCGTTTGGAGACTTGGGCGGTGAGATGGTAGATGGAGCTTAATCCGGACAAATGTGAGATAATGCATTTTGAAGGTCTAATACAGGTAGGGAATATACAGTGAATAGTAGAACCCTCAAGAGTATTGAAAGTCAGAGAGATCTAGGTGTACAGGTCCACAGATCACTGAAAGGGGCAACACAGGTGGAGAAGGTAGTCAAGAAGGCATATGGCATGCTTGCCTTCATTGGCCGGGGCATTGAGTATAAGAATTGGCAAGTCATGCATAAGAGCAGCACGGTAGCATTGTGGATAGCACAATTGCTTCACAGCTCCAGGGTCCCAGGTTTGATTCCGGCTTGGGTCACTGTCTGTGCGGAATCTGCACATCCTCCCCGTGTGCGTGGGTTTCCTCCGGGTGCTCCGGTTTCCTCCCACAGTCCAAAGATGTGCAGGTTAGGTGGATTGGCCATGATAAATTGCCCATAATGTCCAAAATTGCCCTTAGTGTTGGGTGGGGTTACTGGTTTATGGGGATAGTGTGAAGGTGTTGACCTTGGGTAGGGTGCTCTTTCCAAGAGCCGGTGCAGACTCAATGGGCCGAATGGCCTCCTTCCGCACTGTAAATTCTATAATTCTATGATGTTGCAGCTGTCTAGAACCTTAGTTAGGCCACACTTGGAGTATACTGTTCAATTCTGGTCGCCAAACTACCAGAAGGATGTAGAGGCTTTAGAGAGGGTGCAGAAGAGATTTACCAGGACGTTGCCTGGAATGGAGGGCATTAGCTATGAGAAGATGTTGAATAAACTTGGTTTGTTCTTACTGGAATGAAGGAGGTTGAGGGGCGACCTGATAGATGTCTACAAAATTATGATGTGGAGATGCCGGCGTTGGACTGGGGTGGGCACAGTAAGAAGTCTTACAACACCAGGTTAAAGTCCAACAGGTTTGTTTCAAACACGAGCTTTCGGAGCACGGCTCCTTCTTCAGGTGAATGGGCCAAATTAGACCCCATTCACCTGAAGAAGGAGCCGTGCTCCAAAAGCTCGTGTTTGAAACAAACCTGTTGGACTTTAACCTGGTGTTGTAAGACTTCTTACTGTACAAAATTATGAGGGGCATAGACAGAGCGGATAGTCAGAGACTTTTTCCCAGGGTAGAGGGGTCAATTACTAGGGGGCATAGGTTTAAGGTGCGAGGGGCAAGGTTTAAAGGAGATGTACAAGGAAAGTCTTTTACACAGAAGGTAGTAGATGGCTGGAACTCGCTGCTGGAGGAAGTGCTGGAAGCAGGGACAATAGTGACATTTAAGGGGCATCTTGACAAATACATGAATTGGATGGGACTAGAGGGATACTGATTTTAGTTTAGACGGGCAGCATGGTCGGTGCAGGCTTGGAGGGCCGAAGGGCCTGTTCCTGTGCTGTACTTTTCTTTGTTCTTTTAAATAGTCTGAAGTTCTTTTTATTCATTCATAGAATTTATTGCATATTCCTTTGTGAGTGGCAGTTTTGAGTCAACCACATTGTTGTAGGTCTGCAGTCACATTAGGCCAAACCACATATGGAGGACACATTTTATTTTCTTTATATAAATTTAGAGTACCCAATTCATTTTTTTCCAATTGAGGGGCAATTTAACATGGCCAATCAAGCTACCCTGCACATCTTTGGGTTGAGGGGGCGAAACCGACGCAAACACGGGGAGAATGTGAGGTTTTCTTTTCTGAAGGACAATGGTGAACGAGATTGTTTGATAGATAATCTAGTAGCTACATTACAACCATTATTGGCACTAGTTTTTTTCTCCCCCATTGAGAGTTATTAAATTAACTGAATTAAAATTCCCCAAATGCCATGTTGGGATTTGAACCCAATCTCCAGACTAGTCCAGGGCATTGGTTTACTAGCCCAATAAAATAACTTTGCTCCCATACCATGGGAGTGGGCAAGCAAGTGGCAGATGGAGTATAATATGAAGTGGTGGGAAATCATCTGCATGCGCAAGAACAGAAAAACGGAATATGTTTTAAATAGTAAAAAACTAATAAACGTTGGAATCCAGGACGATTTGGCAGCATTGTATGCAACTCACAGAAAGTTATCATGCTGTTATCATGCAAGCAGTTAGGCAAATAGTATATGAGCAAATAATTGTAAGAGTTGCAGTACAAGGTAAGAAAGTTTTGCTGCAACCATATAGAGCTTTAGTGAGAACACACTAGAGTCAGTTTGAGTCTCCTCACTAACGGAAGGGTCAACTTCCCTCAGAAGGAGTGCAATCAATGTCCAATAGATTGATTTCTTGGATAAGAGGACTGTCCTCCAAAAAATAGAGTAGAAAGATGTATATTCTTGGGAGTTAGGAAGGATGAGAGGTGATGACAATGGAACATATAAAATTCTGGTGGACATGACAGGTAGCTGCTGATAGATTGTTGCAACTGGCTGGAGAATCTCAAATAGAGATCCTTGTTTCAAGATACTGGTCAAGCATTTAGGATTAAGCTAGGGAGGAATTTCTTCACTCAAAGGATTGTCAATCTTGCAATTCCCGATGCCAAAGTGTTGTGGATGCTTGGTTAATGTGTATATTCAAGACTAAAATCAGCTTTTGGATACCAAAAGAATTTGAGATATGAGGACACGGTGGGAAGAAAATTAATATGTGAAAGTTCAGTTATATTACTGAATGGTCAAGCACGCTTGGAAAACCATATGGCCTACTTCTGTTTCTATTTCCAATATTCTTACTTCCCATGCTCCTCAGATCTATCTCCCGCCTTTACTTGTATCAGGGTCAAATTTTGCTTGATAATGCTCCTGCATAGCTCTTTGGACATTTTATGACATTAAAGATAATGAGAACAAAGTCCCATAGTGAGCGTGCTTAGCCACATGTTTCCCAGTGCTCGCAAGCTCAGAGAAACACAATGACATCAAACAACACTCGGGTTAGATATGGGACCTCAGCGGGGAACTCAATGCCGAGGCTGCACATAGCTCTGTTTTGTGCAATGAAGAGCTCTGCTCGCCGGAACTCCCCTCTCAGTGTAGCGAGAGATCAGGATGTCATTATTAAATGGCGTCCCAATATCTGGAGCCCCAAGGCGATGCCGCCCCCCCCCCCCCCCCCCCAATTTCCCAAGCCCCAACTTACTGAGTGGGTACCTGGCCCCCCTACACCCCAGGCTGGCACCCAGGTGGCAGTGCCAAGGTGCCAGGCTGGCAGTGCCCGGTTGTCGCCAGCAGTGCGAGGGTACCACCATTCCTGGAGTGATACCCTGCATACAATGGGCAGGATTTATATCGCATTGTGTTGGATCTCAGGAGGCGTTGCGAGCCGGGTAGTTCCCGGAAGCGGGTACCCGGCTTCTATGGGCCATGTTGCACCGCAGCGCGCTGCTTTTCGGGTGCCATTCCATCACACCCAATATATTCATATAAGTTGTTGTTTCTGTTCCAATTAGTGGAACTTCAAGTAAGTCTTAATCAAATGATCAAAGGGGGAAATGGTGGCATAGTGATGTCACCAACTAATGGCTAATGCTCCGGGAACAATCAAATCCCACAGGGTGGCTGGTGGAATTTAAATTTATTTAATAAATCTAGAATTGAAGGCTGGTCTCAGTAATGAAACTACCATTGTTTTTTTTTTACAAATGTTTTTATTCTCCATTTTCACATTTTCCTTCAAAATTTACACCCCACCCACAAACAGTAAACGGTAACAAATACAAAATCTTTAACAATAACAACGATTCCATCCTCCCACCACCCCAAACAACAGCCCACCTGTCAATATATGCATCCAATAAACCAAACCCTCCCACGGTGGAAACAAAAAACAAAGGAGAAAAAGAAAAAAGGAGTCCGGGACCGGCCATGGTCACCATAGAGCCCACTCCCCTCCCCCCCACACTCAACGCCGTCCAACCTCTGAAAGAGTGCCGTACATGATACCCAAGAGTTGTTAAACCCCCCCCCCCCCCCCCCCCCCGCCACCCGTCCTGTCCACTGCCTCTTGTAAAACTCCTTCCCCCAACCTCGGTTCCTTCCCCCCAACTTTCCACCCCGGCTAGACCACTCGGACCCTGTTCTGCCAGGCTCCGATGGCCACAGCCCCTCCCCCCACCTCACTCCCGTTCACTGGCCGGCTTAACCCGGCCAGCGGGAGGCCCCTGCCCGGGTCCCTTTCCCCCTTGCCCGGCCCGAGGAAAGCCCAGAAATCCCCTTTTAGCACAGAAACCCTGCATATCCACCTGCACCCCAAAGAGCCCTCACTTTGAGTGAAAGTCCCATCACTTACCTTGTCCAAATATATACAACATCGGCTCCTTTAGCCCATACACCCGCACGCAGTGAAACAAAAAAAAAAGAAAATACAGTCATGGGGTTACATCGGCACATGGCCATTTCTCAATTTCTCAGTTCTGCCACAGTCCTTCTGCCTTCGCAAACTCCTCCGTTGCTTCTGCCGTTCCAAAATAAAAGTCCTTGAGCTTGCAAGTCACCCTCAGCTTCGCTGGATATACAATGCCGCTCTGCATCTTGCTAATGTACAGTGCCCTCTTCACCCGGTTGAAAGCAGCCCGCCTCCTCGCCAGCTCCACCGTCAAGTCCTGGTATGCACATATACCAGCTCCAGCCCACTGCACCACCCGCTTCTGCTTGCCCAGCATAGGACCTTCTCCTTCACACTGTACCTACGGAAGTACAGAGTCACTACCCTTGGCGGCTCACTCGCCTTTGGCACAGGCCTCCACGAGCGATGAGCCTGATCCAGTTCATATCGGGAGGGATCCTCCCCCTCCCCCAATAGTTTCGCCAGCATCGCAGCAAAATACTCAGTCGGCCTCGGCCCTTCAACTCCTTCGGGCAGTCCCACAATCCTCAAATTCTGTCAACTGGATCTGTTTTCCAGGTCTTCCATTTTTCCTCGCAGATCCTTGTTAATCTCCATCACCTTCCGCATCTCCTTCCCCATCGAGGTAAGTTGATCACCATGCTGCAATAATGTTTCCTCCACTTCCTTCAGCGCCTCCCCTTGCTTCCGCACCTCCGCCAATGCGCTTGCCACTGCCGTCGTCACCGGGGAAATCGCCTCCTCCACCAGCACACTCAAAACCTCCCTCATCTCCTTCCTTATTGTCTCCATGTATTTTGTAAACTGCCTTTCGAATTCCACAGCTATCACCTTAGTTATTTCTTCAGCCGTAAGCAATGCGACCTCCCCTGGTGCTCCAGCCTCCATTTTCCTTGGTGATCCCGCGATGTCCTTTCTACTCCCTGACGGATTTTCAGCTGTTTTCACAGCCGTGTTTTTACTGGTCCTCGACATATCCCTTCCCTGTGCTTTCTCCTGAACTTCACCGCCTTCGCTGCCCTAGGATCGGGCGTCAATCCCCGATAAAGCCGCACCCGAACGGGAGCCCTCCAACGCGTGGCTGCCTCCCGCCCACCATCACCGGAAGTCCCGAAACTATCATTGTTATATGAACCCATCGGGATCATTGATAGCTTTTAGGGAAGGAAATCTGCCATCCCTACCTAGTCTGGAATATATGCGACTCCAGACCCACAGCAATGTGATTGATTATTGAAATGGCCCAGTAAACCACTTAGTTCAAGGGCTATTTGGAATAGGCAACAAACGCTGGCCTTGCCAGTGACATCTATATCTGCTGAAAGAACATTTTAAAAAATAACTCAATCTCGCATGGCCACATACAAACATGCCCACACTTATTCAACCTCTCATGCCACCCTACAAACGCATATGCATCCACTCAATCTCTCACACACTCCCGCGTATACGCACTCACATTCAATCTCTCATACTCCCCACACAAATGCACTCTCACACTAATCTCTCACGCTCCACACACAAACACACACACACTCAATCTTTCACATCCCCACATGCACGTACTCTCATAATAAATCCCTTAATCGCCCCACACACATGCATTCTCTCAATCAATCCCTCAAGCAGGCACTCATCCCTCACAAAAGCGCACATCCTCTCATGACTGCATGCAGCCGCACAACCCCTCACATTCACGCATGCTCGCAAAACCTCTCCCACCTTCCCTTGGCAGCACAGCCTCTCTCGTGCCCAAGTGCTCACCTACTGCCCCAGTAGCAAGCCTCTCCTTCTTGGCGCCCTTGCACTCTCTCCGCCACTGATGCCACTCTACCTTTCTCATCCTGTTGTGTTATGTAATTTGGAATAACACAAGCTGCCACTTGATGCAGTTTTAAGTAAAAGATGCTCCAGGCTTTTAAGTGAATTCAATGTGTTTTATTGAACTATTAGCACAGTTCTTAATGAGTTTGACTCTGTTAATCTAAATGTAGTAACTCAGTCTAACTGAACCAGCCTTGCTCTAAGCCACGTGCTGGAGTGTGATGCTGAGGATACACCCTGTCTCACTCTGTAGATGTTGGTCTGTGGAAAAAGGCAGGGTGTGAGTGCCTCATCCCTTTTATAGTGAGATACCACCTCCCCTGGGTGTTCTGACTGCTCATTGGTCGTGTCCTAGTCTATGTGTTCATTAGTTGCATGTTTGCATATCATGACACATCCCTCCCCACATCACACCTCAAAGAAAACCTCTTCCCCCAGAAAATTCTCTGCCATTGGTGTTCGGTTTTCCTCCAATCAAAAACTGTTTCTGTTGAGCGTTTGCTGGACAGGAGCGGCCTATGACTGGAAGAGTTCCTCCTTGCAGGATCTTCCACTCCAGTTTACCTGTTAGATCCACTTTTTCAAAATTGAGTCCAAGAGCCGAATAGTGACTTATCACAAAGAAAAGTACAGCACAGGAACAGGCCCTTCGGCCCTCCAAGCCTGCGCTGACCATGCTGCCCGACTAAACTACAATCTTCTACACTTCCGGGGTCTGTATCCCTCTATTCCCATCCTATTCATGTATTTGTCAAGATGCCCCATATACGTCACTATTGTCCCTGCTTCCACCACCTCCTCCGGTAGCAAGTTTCAGGCACCCACTACCCTCTGTGTAAAAAAATTGCCTTGTACATCTCCTCTAACCCTTGCCCCTTAAACCTATGCCCCCTAGTAATTGACCCCTCTACTCTGAGAAAAAGGCCTCTAACTATCCACTCTGTCTATGCCTCATAATTTTGTACACCTCTAGCAGGTTGCCCCTTAACCTCTGTCGTTCCAGTGAGAACAAACCGAGTTTACTCAACCTCTCCTCATAGCTTATGCCCTCCATACCAGGCAACATCCTGGTAAATCTCTTCTGCACCCTCTCTAAAGCCTCCACATCCTTCTGGTAGTGTGGTGACCAGAATTGAACACTATACTCCAAGTGTGGCCTAACTAAAGTTCGATACAGCTGCAATATGACTTGCCAATTTTTATACTCAATGCCCCGGCCAATGAAGGCAAGCATGCCATATGCCTTCTCCACCTGTGTTGTCCCTTTCAGTGACCTGTGGAACTGTACACCTAGATCTCTCCAACTGTCAATACTCTTAAGGGTTCTACCATTCACTGTATATTCCTTACCTGTATTAGACCTTCCAAAATGCATTACCTCACATTTGTCCAGATCACGAGATGGATGCAGCCCTTGATCATGGGATAGACAAGTCTGGCTTAATGCAAATACTTGACACTTAATATTAGGGAATGCAAAATATAATTTTATTGGTAAACTTAATCATGTTATGCTGAAATATGTAACAGTGTCTTTTTGATATATTTAAAAGGAAACCTGTTTACACATGAGAAGTTTTAGTTATGGAGAAAACATTGCATTTGATTTTCTGAAAGCATCACATGGTTTGTGAGGGAAAATTGAATAAATGCCATCCATGCCATCCTTGGCATGCCAAGTCATAGTCACATGCAAGTGAGGGCTGCATGTGGTGCAGTGGTTAGCACTGGGACTGCGACACTGAGAACCCGGGTACGAATCCCGACCCTAGGTCACTGTCCGTGTGGAATTTGCACTTTCTCCCCATGTCTATGTGGGTTTCACCCCACAACCCAAAAGATATGCAGGTTAGGTGGATTGGGCACGCTAAATTGCCCCTTAATTGGAAAAAAAAATAATTGGGTACTCTAAAATTTTTTTAATTATTCAAAAAAAATAATCACATGCAAGTGAAACCGGCAAGTGTTAGATATAGAGATATAGATATAGAGAAATACAGCACAGAACAGGCCCTTCGGCCCACGATGTTGTGCCGAAATTTGTCCTAGGTTAATCATAGAATTTTGGACAATTTTTCATGGCCAATCCACCCAACCTGCACATCTTTGGACTGTGGGAGGAAACCGGAGTACCCGGAGGAAACCCACGCAGTCACGGGGAGGATGTGCAGACTCCACACAGACAGTGACCCAAGTCGAAATCGAACTTGGGACCCTGGAGCTGTGAAGCAATTGTGCTATCCACAATGCTACCGTGCTGCCCTTAAGAAGTTAACCTACACTCCCTTATTCTACCCTAATCCAAGTACCTATCCAATAGCCGCTTGAAGGTCCATAAATTTTCCGACTCAACTACTACTACAGGCAGTGCATTCCATGCCCCCACTACTCTCTGGGTAAAGAACCTACCTCTGACATCCCCCCTATATCTTCCACCATTTATCTTAAATTTATGTCCCCTTGTAATGGTGTGTTCCACCCGGGGAAAAAGTCTCTGACTGTCTACTCTATCTATTCCCCTGATCATCTTATAAACCTCTATCAAGTCGCCCCTCATTCTTCTCCGTTCTAATGAGAAAAGGCCTAGCACCCTCAACCTTTCCTCGTATGACCTACTCTCCATTCCAGGCAACATGTTGACATTTTAGAATTGCCATTGTAAACATTTAACGTAGCAGGGGTTTCCATGCACTTTGCGCTCTACACAAATATTTAATATATTACCCATCAATCTCCTTCGTAATTAACAGGGCAAGAGAAAACATGGTCATTTACTTTCTTCCCATTTAGTTTAATAATGCTCCTGTGAATTTTTATATATAAAAGGCACAATATAAACATTTGTTGTTCTTGCCCTTGAAGTGTATTGCACTGTCTCTCCTATGCCTTTACTTAATCTTCTACTTCTTTCTCTTATTCCATCTTTTTTATTTTCCTCCCATTTTCTTTCCTATCTTTTGCAATGGAGGCGTGATGACAGATAATGTGGCATTACAAAAAAAAAAGGCAGAAATAGCTGTAGATTCAATTTGGGGTATGGGGGTACTGAGCAAAACATGCTTTCTCAACTCATATCTGATCATCCGCCTTACATTTCCACCCTTTCTTTCCCCTTCTGAAAAATTCCAAGAATTACCTCTTCCCACCTGAATTTACTGTCAACTACTGTTTCCTCCCCTATTCCTGTTCCACTGTCACCCACCCTTAATCCTGCATCTATTGCCCCAGCTGTTACTCTCTCAAACAGTCTGCCTCCTCCTTATACCTCCCCTGCTTCCTGGGGTACAGAATTCCAAACGACTACGGGAGAAAAAATTTCTCCTTATCTCCATCTTAAATGGAAAACATCTTATTTTGAAATCGTGCCCCCAGTCCTAGATTCCCCCCCCCCCCCCCCTCCCCCCCCCCCCCCACCTGCATGAGGTTCAGAAGCATCCACTCAGCATCTACCTGGTCAAGTTCCCTTAAAATCTTATATGTTTCAATAAGATCACCTCCAATGAATATAAGCCCAACCTGCTCAACCTTTCCTCATAAGACAAATCTTTCATCTGAAAAATCAACTTCCGTACTGCCTCCAAAGCAAATATATTGCTCCTTAAATGAGGACGACAAAACTGTACACAGTACTCTAGGTGTCATTTCAGCAATGCGGTGTCCAGCTGTAGCAAGACTTGCCTACTTTCATTACCCTTGCAGTAAAGGCCAACATTCCATTTGCATTCCCAATTACTTGCTGTATCTGCATGCTAATCTTTTGAGATTCATGTACATGGGCACTGAGAGTTCTCTGTAATGCAGCATTCTGTAGTGTCTCACCACCTAAATAATACTGTTTTTCTATTATTCCTGCCAACAAGGAAAACCCCACATTTTCTCATCTTATGCTCCATCTGCCAAATTTTCACCCACTCATTTGTTAAAATTTTTTTATTCAAGTTTTGATTTTAAAAAACACAAAATAAATAAATCCATACAAACAGAATGCCATTCACAAACCCCTACCCGTGAGGAGAAAAAAAACTCCAACCATAAACCCCCTCTCCCCCCCAACTCGCTGATTGTGACCAATACCTAAAGATAAAAGACAAAGGTCGCTACCTCCAGCTGTCCAGGCCCAGGACCCACCCAAGACAGCCACCAACTCGCCCATAGGATGAGACACTTAAAAGCCCTAATCCCAGTCAGATCCCCGGCACCAGCCCCCGTCCCCTCCTTTATCCTGTGATGCACTATCAATTACAATGAGACGAGAGCAGAGTGTAATCGAGGCTTTATTACGCAGAGATGTGTAGCTTCAAAGCAAGCTAGCCAATGTGCGAGGGCCGACTTGGCGTTGTCTGCTTGAGTGCAGCTGCAGGCGATCAGGCTTGATGCGGAGATCCATCGCTGTAAAATCTCTGCGCTATAAATTGATGCACTATCAATTACGACAAGACGAGAGTAGAGTGTAATCGAGGCTTTATTACACAGAGATGTGTAGCCTCTCGTAGCTGCTGCCAAAATGGCTGCAGCTCGGAGAGCCCACACATTTATACTCTGCCTACAGGAGCCTTACCGTAATACACCTCATATGCGATATATACAACAGTGGTGACTACCACACCCTGAAAAAAGCTTTCCAGAAAAACAACTCCTCCTCTCTCCCCCCCACCTCCCCCTTCCACCAAACAAATAAGCTAGGCTCCGTGAACCTTGTTTAAGCAGGTCCACAACTCCTCCTCCCACACCTCACTTCCGTTCTAGATCTGAAACTTTACAGCTAGCACAGGTGACCTCCCCACCTCGGGTTCATGGTCAAACAACAAAGAAAAGCAACGCCTCCCAGCCCATACTGGCTTTGGATGAGTAACGAAAGCTCAACAGCCTTACAATACTTAAACTCCCCCAGGGGGCCATATATTCCCCATTCCGTTGCCCTGCCCACTACCCCCGACAACCATAGCCCTCTCAATTTCAAACATACACCAGATACAAACTACAACCTCTCACAAACCAACCCCACCCCAACCATCCCCATTAAAGTTCCAATCGATTCCATTCAAACAAGTCCAAGTCCATGCTCCTTGACAAAAGCGTCCGCTTCCTCCAACATATTGAAAGAAATGAAAAGTCACTCTCAGCCTCACCAGGTACACCACTCCAAACCTGACTCCTCTCCAGAATAGCACTGCCTTTTCCTTATTAAAAGCCGCACACCGCTTCGTCAACTCTTCTCTGACATCTTGGTATATCCTGATGATGCTTCCTTCCCATCTCGAGTCCCGATTCACTTGGGTTCATGGCAGAACCCGCTCATTTTCCAGGAAGCTGTGGAATCCAATAATCAATGTTCACAGTGGCTCATTCTACCCGAGGCATCTGCTGGATTACTTGGTGGGCCCGATCCAACTCTGGAGGGGACGATCCAACTCTGGAGGGGACGATCCCCCCCCCCCCCCCTCCCCCCCCCCCCCCCCCTCCCCCCTCCCCCCCCCCCCCCCCCCCCCCCCCCCCTCCCCCCCCCCCCCCCCCCCTCCCCAAAGAGCTGGGCAAACATCGGGGACAAGTATTCAGTCGGCTTCGGGCCCTCCACCCCCTCGAGCAACCCATGATTCTGAAGTTCCACCTCCTCAACCTGTTCTGCAAGTCATCCACTTTTACCCTCCCGAGTCTTGTTCCTCTCCTCTATTTACAACAGCTCAACTTCCAATGAGGTGATTCGATCTCCATGCCACGACAAGGGCGCCTCCACACTCTTCAGCATCTCCATGCTTCTGCACAGTCCGAGGTCTTTTGAAGCTTCTCCTGAATCAGGCCAAGTGCCTCCTCAATTGACCATTTAAAGGCTTCCATCATCACCTTGCCCTGCACCTCAAAATACTTCGCAAACTGTTTTCAAACTCCTGCGCCATCATCTCAGTCAGAGTTTCCACCATGATATGAACAGCCACACCCAAGGCCGGGTCCACCGCCTTCCCTCCTGCTGGGCTTTCTGGCTTCATTCAAGGATTGTCCCCTGGAATCTTCTTGCCACCACATTCTTCATAGATTTTGACGTATTTTTGCCAACAAACTCCTTATCCCATATGACAGGCTGGTTTTGGTAACCGAAATCACTGGGAACCGGGTTAAAAAGTCCAAAAAAGAAAACCCATACCAGGAGCTACGTTATGTGTGACCTTCTACTGCCAGTCGCCACAGGAAGTCCCTCACCAACTCACTCAACCTACTATATTCCTTTATAGACTCTCTGGGTACGATCTAACAGCCGCCCACGACTCGGGATGCGTCTTGGTCGATAAATTTCGAGATTTAATGGGATCTCGTGAGGTGCCATGATCTAGATCCCGTCCATTAGATTTACATATTCAAGTGAGTACTTAGTCTTACTTGAATATTTCTACGCCAGATCTCCCCAGTGCCCGGGATCAAATCCCCTCGGAGACCCCGGCTGGGCACTGTTTAGCACTGGTCGCCACAAACGTGGACCAGCTGGGGACCACCAGATGGTCGGCCTGTGGGCAGGGTGGTATCCTGAAACTACTGATGCCACCTGAGCACCGCCAGCCTGCCACCCTGGCTGCACCACCAGGTTGTCACCCTGGCACTGCTTGACAACATTCCAATTGTACTTTGTACAATGGAACTGGGACATAATCTCCACTTATCCCATTCACTCGCATCTTAGCTTTCATTGAACCTTCCGGAGGGGAAACCAAATCCCTCTCCAGCATGAGAGGTTGATTAACACCTGTGTCCCTTAAAATAGTTGTACAGTTTGGCCAAATTATTTGATGAAAATGGGGTTATCTTCCCCTAAGACAAAAAAACCTGCATATCTCCCATCTACCTCATTCATCACACCTGTGCCCACAGCAGGTCTCCTAGTTCTGTCTAGAGTTAAAGTCTGCCCTGTAGTATTCTCCACTTACATTTTCAGAATTCCCCTTATGAAACCCAACAAATCCCGTGGGCATTCCTCACAACTTCAACATGCTGAACGAACGTGTTCCACTTTATTGTAATGGCAACACTTAGCCTTAGAGTCTCACCTCCACCCTCAATACCTTCCTTCCTGGTCTGAGGAGGATATCTCGGAGAATTTCCAGCTATCTATTCCTTACCTTGGCTACCTGCCTTCCTTTCACTCTCTAACTTCCTATCCTTTTCAAAATTATAGGGGTGACAGAACAAAGGTTCAAGTTTATGGATCAGCTCATAATAATCAGCCATTATTGCTTCTTGACTGACGGTCACTGCTCTTCGGGTCTTCAATACAGATTCTAATCACAGAAAGTAGTGAATTCTTAAATTCTGACAAGAGAATTACTTTTCTCAGAGCCTGATAGGTAGTTTCAACTCGCAAAGCTCGTATCGACATATTAAAATAGTTCTGCTTAATCCGTTCAAATTCAACACACGTATGTCCGAGCGGTTTCCTTAAATTCTGAAACTTCTGCTTATATGTCTCTGAAACTAATTTATATGCACATGGAGTAGCCATTTTAATATGCACATGTAGTAGCCTTTTTAACTTTGTCGTAATCCTTCGGCACACCATCTGACACTGAAGCATAAACTTCCTTTGCCCTCCCGTCAGTTCACTTTGCATGGTGTGGTAGTATGACTAGGGGTATTACGGTACCTCAGAAGTGAGCTGCTATTGGTGCAGAGGACTCGCTGCCCATTGGCCCGGGTAAGTCATGTGCCTCTCAGCCGATTGGCTGAGAGGTAGGTAGCTCCGCCTACAAGGCGGGATATAAGAACCCGTGTTCCCCGGCAATCGGCCATTCTTCTATACGTCTGCTGCCTCTTGTACATCTTGTGCATTAAAGCCTTTTGTTTGGATCACATCTTTGTTTCATGTCCAATTGATGGTGCATCAATTTAATGCACAAGTTTTAAAAGATGGAGCTTCGCCTCAAGCCGGAGTGCCTTCAACTCAGCCCGCACGCAGCAAATGCAACAGCTGCATTTAAACACTGGCTGGCGTGTTTCAACAGTTATTTGAGCAGTCAAAAACTGCCCGACGAGGGAACAAACACTACATATCCTCCACTCGTGCGTGGGCACCGCCATGTACACGCTTATAGAGAACACAACAGACTATAACGTAGCTATGGACTTGCTAAAAGGACATTTCATCCGGCCGGTGAACCAGGTCTACGCACGGCACTTGCTGGCCACGAGACAGCAATTCCCTGGTGAGTCTTTAGACAAATTCTACCAGACACTCCTTGTTCTGGGGAGAAACTGCGCCTGCCCACAAGTTTCTGCGGCCAAGCACACCAAACTTTTAATTAGAGACATTTTCGTGGCGGGTATTCAATCTTCCCAGATCCACCAGAGACTCTTGGGGGAAGAAACTTTAAGTCTCGCCTCCTCTCTCGGTATCGCTAACCGCAAAGCCCGCGCGTACGCTCCTGACCACGCGGCGGCCCCCTGGGCAGCATGGAATGCGACACCCCTCACCTCCGCAGACTCTGACCCGACCCCCCTCACCTCCACAGACTCTGACCCCCCTCAGGCCTGTGCCGCAGGGCGCACCGATAAACCCACGGGGCCCCGCTGCTACTTTTGCGGCCAGGCCAAGCACCCCCGCCAGCGCTGCCCGGCCCACACCCCAACCTGTAAAGGCTGCGGCAAAAAGGGCAGTCCAAGGCGGTCGCTGCAGTCCCGAGCAGCGACCACATGTGTGTGTGTGTCCCCCACCGTGGACCTCTCTGCCCCCACCCCCCACCGCCACGAGTGATCACCGGGCGCCACCATTTTGGGCCTCCGACGCCACGTGCGATCCCCAGGCGCCGCCAATTTTGTGCCCCCGACTCCACGTGCGACCCCTGGGCGCCGCCATTTTGTTCACCCCCCACCACGTGCGGCCTATGGGTGCCGCCATCTTGGATCGGCACCTAAGACCCTGCAAGTGACCACTCGCTGCCGGATGACGACTCGGAGTTCCTGCCACGACTCACCTCAGTAACGTTGGATCAGTCACGGCCCCGCACGCTTTCCACGGCGACCTAGAAGATCTTCCTCAACGGTCATGAGATGAGCTGCTTGTTGAACTCCAGGAGCACGGAAAGTTTTGTCCACCCCGCCACGGTAAGACACTACGCACTTCCCGTTTATCCGGTAAAACAAAGAATCGCTCTGGCCTCCGGTTCGCACTCAGTCCAGATCACAGGGTGCTGCATAGCAGACCTCACAGTCCAGGGGAGGGAGTTTAAAAACTATAAGCTCTTCGTCCTTCCCCACCTCTGTGCAGCAGTACTCCTGGGGTTAGATTTCCAGTGCAACCTCCAGAGCTTAACATTCAAATTCGACGGCCCTATGCCTCCCCTTACTGTCTGCAGCCTCACGTTCCTCAATGTCGATCCCCCATTCTTGTTTGCAAACCTCACCCCGGATTGCAAACCCATCGCCACCAGGAGCAGACGGTACAGTACCCAGGATCGGACCTTCATCAGGTCCGAAGTCCAAAGGCTTCTGAAGGAAGGGGTTATCGAGGCTAGCAACAGCCCCTGGCGAGCACAAGTTCTGGTGATAAAGACCGGAGAGAAGAATAGGATGGTCATTGACTACAGTCAGACCATCAAGAGGTTTATGCAGCTGGACGCGTATCCTCTCCCACGTATCGCCGACCTGGTCAACAGGATCGCACAGTACAAGGTTTCTACCACCAGCTCCCCATCCGCAGGAGTGACCGAAAGTACACTGCATTCGAAGCGTATGGGCGACTCTACCACTTTTTAAGGGTTCCTTTCAGTGTCACGAATGGGGTCTCAGTTTTCCAAAGGGAGATGGACCGAATGGTCGACCAACACGGTTTACGGGCAACCTTCCCGTATCTTGACAATGTCACCATCTGCGGCCACAACCAGCAGGACCACAATGCCAACCTCCACAAATTCCTCCTTACCGCAAAACTCCTTAACCTGACCTACAATAAGGATAAGTGCGTGTTGAGCACCGACCGTCTAGCCATCCTCGGCTACGTAGTGCGTAACGGAGTGATAGGCCCCGACCCCGAACGCATGCGCCCCCTGATGGAGCTCCCCCTCCCCCACTCCCTCAAAGCCCTCAAGCGCTGTTTGGGCTTCTTTTCATATTACGCCCAGTGGGTCCCCAATTACACCGACAAAGCCCGTCTCCTCATCCAGTCCACCACGTTCCCCCTGTCGATGGAGGCCTGCCCGGCCTTTAGCCGCATCAAAGCAGACATTGCAAAGGCCACGATGCGCGCTATCGACGAGTCCCGCCCCTTTCAGGTCGAGAGCGACGCGTCTGATGTTGCTCTGGCGGCCACCCTCAACCAAGCGGGCAGATCCGTGGCCTTCTTCTCTCGGACCCTCCACGCTTCCAAAATCCGCCATTCCTCAGTCCAGAGTTGAAGCTGTGCGACATTGGAGGCACTATCTGGCCGGCAGGAGGTTTACCCTCCTCACAGACCAACGGTCAGTAGCTTTCATGTTTAATAATGCACAGAGGGGCAAGATAAAGAACGATAAAATCTTGCGGTGGAGGATTAAGTTGTCCACGTACAACTACACATCTTGTACCGTCCTGGGAAGCTAAACAAGCCTCCCGCGGCACCTGTGCCAACGCACAAGTGGACCGCCTCCGAACCCTCCACGCAGACCTCTGCCATCTGGGGGTCACCTGCTTTTTCCATTTCATAAAGACCCGCAACCTGCCCTATTCCATTGAGGAGGTCAGGACAGTGACCAGGGACTGCCACATCGCCGAGTGCAAGCCGCACTTCTACCGTCCTGAACGAGCGCACCTGATAAAGGCTTCCCGCCCCTTTGAACATCTCAGCATGGACTTCAAAGGTCCCCTCCCCTCCAACAACCGCAACACGTACTTCCTCAACCTGTGTTCCCCGGCAGTCGGCCATTCTTCTGTACGTCTGCTGCCGGGCACACATCTTGTGCATTAAAGCCTTTTGTTTGGATCACATCTTCGTCTCGTGTCGAATTGATGGTGCATCACATGGGTAATGTTCACTTTTCCTTTGGTCACTCCATCTGGTTGCTATTTTCTCAAATGCCATGAAAAATACCTCTACTTTTCCCTTCAATTTTGGTAGGCATGTATAAACTTTGGTAGGCATGTATAAACTTAAGCATAGCCCCACCGAGTTCTCTTCCAGCATTAAGCTCCCCGCTACCTCCTTTTAATTTCCAGCATTTTAAACTGGAACTCTTGCTCTCTTTTGCTTTTTCCTCTCTCTCTAATACCAACTTCCTTATGCCGCATCTCCATTTATTTTTCCATTTTTAAAAACTCCATCTCATCCTCAAACTGCAACCAAATTCTCTCCAGCTTAATTTCCCAAACAGAAAATGCCTCTGATGCTTGCTTTTGGGCTCTCTGGACACAAGCACTCAACCGATATTTCATATATCTCTGCCTTCTTAGCTTTAGCTGGCATCTCTATTTTTAATTCACTTACCAATTCAATTAACTTGTCTTTTTAAACCCCTTGTAAATAAACCAAAGGCAGGTCCTCCACCAAAAGAAAGGCCGTAGCAGCTTCCAGAGCCATCCTGTTACATTACAACAAATCTGGTGCCTCTTTAATATATACTGTACCTCAAACATTGTTGTCTAGCGTTACAAAGATCTCCAGACAACACCCCAAATTATGTCACAGCCCTCTCTGCCAGTGCCAGTCCCACTTGACCCGGAGTCGCAACACAAGTGAAATTAGATGTTATTTTAAAATAGCTGAATAAACTGCAGTCACTAGGTTTGTAAATTTAACACAAATAACTATTTATTGTTTTGCAGTAATATAATTTAAACTGACAAAAAATATAACTGACTACCTAATATCCCTTAGCCAACTCCACCGCACCCCCACATCCCCCTGGCTTCCAACTTGCACTTTTGCACGTATGCACCCAGAGACAGACAACAGTTATGGGCCAGGGCTTAGAAACTCTAAAGTGTATTATGAAATTCATCTGACCTACAACCATTATGTTGAATTTAGGTAGGGTGAGCAGAAAAGCCTTCACTGCAGGTGTGATTTGTCAGACTTTCTAGACCTCACAGCCACAGCCTAATGTGCTACAAGTCACATGATAAGAGACTAAACCTTTCTTAAAGGGACACTCACATGACACAATCCTGAGGGAAATGGTGGTGGAGAGAGAAGAAGAGTGATGAAGTAAAAAGGATATAGAATCTCCAATGTCCTATAACGGTTTCCAGTTAGTCTTTCAGGCGTTAAAGTCTTTCAGGAGTTAAAATCTTTGCTTCAATGTCTTCCTTCCAAGCTTGAGAGGGTATTCTCTGGCAAGGCTGTCTACATTCTTCTTGACATTTCAACTATATATTAAAGATGGGCCAGGCACTCTCTGGTTTTAGAACAATAAAGCAGACCTTAGTTCAGCAGAGAGAGAGAGAGAGAGAGAGCTCCTTCTTCATTTAAGGTCTAATCACTTCTGACCAACTCTCTCAGAATCATCATGAAGGAATCAATCACTAACTGTTGTCAACCAGAACAGGGTGCCAGCCAGCCAATCAAACCAACTTCCTCCAAAGCTGGTTCTTAAGATTCCCTTGGTCGACAAATCTGTATTCTCCTCTCCAAAAATAAATTCTGAACACACTATCCTGACTAGTAGTCTGCCTCAGCTTAAGTCCACTGCTTAAAGTCACATTCCAATTATGAGCCCACAGACCATAAATAATAAAATAAAACAAAAGAAATGGAAACAGTAAATCAAAAGGAAGGACTCTAACAACATGTTATCTACAACACCATGAGCTCTTATCTTGTGCAGCAACCTTTTTCATGGCACCTTATCAAACGCCTTTTAGAAATCTAAATGCTCTATATTTAATGGTTCTCCTTTATCTACCCTGCTTTGTACATCCTTAAAAATAATGTCAAAAAATTAGACTGTATTTTGATGTTCTTTTTTAGCGTACCCAATTCATTTTTTCCAATTAAGGGGCAATTTAGCGTGGCCAATCCACCTAGCCTACACATCTTTGGTTTGTGGGGGGTGAAACCCACGCAAACACAGAACGTGGGACCTTGGTGCAGTGAGGCAGCAGTGCTAACTACTGCGCCATCATGCTGCTCGTATTTTGATTTTCTAAATATCCTGCCATATTCACTATGGGCAGACGTCAGGAACCATGTTGATGTGAAATAAAATAAAGTTCTAAATATCTTTATTGCCTTGACTTATGAGGAAAGGTTGGACAGGCTATGTTTGGAGAGGAAACTTGATTGAAACATACAAGATCCTGAGGGGTCTTGACAGGGTGAATGTTTCCTATTGTAAGATAATCTGGAATTAGGAGTCACTGTTTAAAAATAAGGTGGCGTTCATTCAAAACGGAGATGAGGCAAATAAATTTCCCTCAGAGGGTTGTGGTTCTTTGGAACCCTTTCCAAAAAATTGGTGGAATATTTTTAAGGCAGAGGTGAATAGATTCTTGGTAAGCAAGACGGCGATATGTTGTCAGTGGTAGGCGGAATGCAGATTTGAGGTTACTATTAGACCAACCATGATCTTATCAAATGGTGGAACAGGCTTGAAGCACCGAATGGCTTATTTCTCCTTGTTTGTATGTTTGTAAAACTTTTAAATCCTTCAAATACTTAATCCCTTAAAAACAAACAGACTTATATTTAGAACCCCACATCAAAGATGGCTAATCATTTAATAACCTCTGAGCTGTCAACCAAATGCCTAACATTGGGACCGCTACTGAGATAATGATAGATTGCGGAAAGCAGCCAAGCATTAATAATGATAGCATTTTGGGTAATGTCAACCAACAGCTATTCTAGCTGCTCAACCAGATTTTGTTTTACCTCTCACTGGCACAAGACGCCTTTTGTATTTATTTTAGATTTAGATTTTAGATTTATTTTTAGATTTAAATAACCGCCCAGCTTCAGTTTTTTTTTCTCTCTCACTTACACACAGGCATTTGTTTTAAATTAAAGGTCTGGGGATTTAAATAACTTCACAATTTAACAGTTCTACAGAATTAATCTGCTTTTGAAGAGCAATTATGCAGCCTACTCAAAATGGGTTATGGGTTAAGGCCTTTGCTACAGCAAAAATGGGGTCTGTTTGAACTCAACACTGAATTCAAACGGGTTTTCCTCAGGTTTGTCACACTTTGCCCCTTTTCTTTTCCTATTGGCAAAAATGGGATCTGTCAGAAATGGGGGGGGGGGGGGGGGAGAAGAAAGACTTTGCAAGCCCAGCCATACACTCCCCATACCAGCAGGACAATATACTGTGTTGCTCCCCAGTTTTCACAACTACCACTTGGGCTCTCCAGGGGCTGTTGCTGGCCTCGATAATACCCTCCCGCAGCAGCCACTGGACCTCAGACCTGATCAAGGTCTTGTCCTGGGCGCTGTACCATCTGCTCCTGGTGGCGACTGGTTTGCAATCCGAGGTGAGTTTTGCAAATAGGGAAGGCAGGTCGACCTTAAGGGTCGTGAGGCCGCAGAGTGTGAGGGGTGGTAGGGGGCCCGCCAAATTTCAGGGTTAGGCTCTGGAGGTTGCACTGGAAGTCCAGGCCGAGTAGCAAGGCAGTGCAGAGGTTGGGGAGGACGTAGAGGCGGAAGGCACTGCACTCTACACCCTGGATGGTGAGGGTGGCGGTACAATACCCCCGGATCGCCACTGAATAAGATCCGGAGGCCAGGGTGACCTTTTGGTTGATGGGTGTACAGCGAGGGAGCAGCGCCTTACCGTATTGGGGTGGATGAAGCTCTCAGTGCTTCCGGAGTCCAGAAGGCAGGATGTTTCATGTCCATTGACCCGTACTGTCGTCGACGCAGTCGCGAGGTTGTGTGGTCGGGACTGAACGAAAGTGGTGGAGGCGAGACGCGGCTGATCAGCGGCGGTTCCAGGCGATGATCGGCCAAATGAGGTGCCCGACGAGCAGGGATCCGGAGGAGAGGAAGATGGCGACGCCCACGGGGCGCACATGGCGGGCTGCAGTAAAGATGGTGGCACCCACATATCATGAGGGGGGCAAGATGGCGGCACCAACGGGTCGCATGTGTTGTGAGGCGAGCAAGATGTTGAGCAAGATGGCGGCGCCCACGGAACGCACGTGGGGAGGTGCAGGGACAATAGCGGCAAAGGAGCGGGCCTGGCACACAACAGCGAAATGTCCTTTCTTCCCGCAGGCCTTGCAGAGCGCGCTCCGCGTCGGGCAGCGCTGCCGGGGGTGTTTTGTCTGTCCGCAGAAGTAGCACTTGGGTCCCCCGGGTTGGTTGGGTGGGGGCGGCCGCTGGTGGGGTCCACGATGGGGTGTTCACCAGCGGGGTCCACGATGCACTCAGTGGGCCGAGTGATCGGCGGCATATGCCTGAACATTGCAGGAAGCAACCGTGAGTGAAATCGCTAGCTTCTTGGTCACCGCGAGGTCAAGGGTAGCCCCTTCTCAGAGGCGCTGACGGATGTAAGCGGACCCGATGCCAGTGACGAACGCATCTCAAATTAAAAGTTCAGAATGTTCAATGGCCGAAACGACCTTGCAATCACAGTCACTTGCCAGGGCGTGCAGGGCACGCCAGAAATCTTCCACAGACTCACCGGGGAGTTGATGCCGCATGGAGAGGAGGTGCCTGGCGTAGAGCTTGTTGGTCTGCTGAACGTAGTTCTCCTTCAGTAGCGCCATGGCCCCTGCGTAGGTTGGCACATCCCTGATGAGGGGAAAGATGTCGGAGCTCAGCCTCGTGTAAAAGATCTGGAGCTTCTGTGCCTCTGAGGGTGGTTCAGTCGCAGATCTGATGTATGCCTCGAAGCAAGCTAGCCAATGCGAAGTCCGACTTGGCATTGTCCGTTTGAGGGCGCAGCTGCAGGTGATCAGGCTCGATGCGGAGATCCATCGTTTTAAAATCTCTGCGTAATAAATTGATGCACGATCAATTACGACGAGACGAGAGTAGAGTGTAATCGAGGCTTTATTACGCAGAGATGTGTAGCCTCCCGCAACTGCTGCTAAAATGGCTGCAGGTCGGAGAGCCCACACATCTATACTCCGCCTACTGGGCGGAGCCAGCAGGCAGGGATCTACCCCCGTACCTGTATTTCAGGGCCTTACCATAATACACCTAATATGCGGTAAATACAATACAACAGTGGTGACTACCACAATCATACAACACAGGAATGGATCTTTGCATCTGCGCAGGTCAAACATAACCACCGAATCCCATTTTCCAGCACATGGCCCATAGCCTTGTACGCCTTGGGATCGCAGGTGCACACCTAAATACTTCTCAAATGTTATGAGGGTCTCTACCTCCACCATCCTTTCAGGCCGCGAATTCCAAACTTTCAACACCCTCAAAGTAAACAAGTTTTTTTCCTCACATCCTCTCTAAACCTCCTGCCCCTTACCTTAAAATGCCCCCTGGTCATTGACTCATTCACCAAGGGGGAAAGTTTGTTCCTGTCTCCTCTATCTATGCCCCTCATAATTTAATAGATCGCAATCATGTCCCCCCTCAGCACCCTCTGCTCCAAGGAAAACAATCCAAGTCTATCCAATCTCTCTTCATATCTAAAACTCTCCAGCCCAGGCAACAAACATCCTGGTGAATCTCCTCTGCACCCTTTCTAGTGCTATCAAATTCCTCCTATAATATGGATTCCAGAACTGCACACAATACTCTAGATGTTGCCTGAATAATATGTTGGAGATTATTACAATTCCAGCATAATCTCCCTGTTCTTAAACTTATTGCCTCGGCTAATATATGGAAGTATAGCACAGGCTTTATTAACCACTGTATCCACCTGCTCGGCTACCTTAAGGGACAGGTATACATGCACACCAAGGTCCTTCTGATCCTCGGTGCTTCCCAGGGTCCTCCCATTTATATCATGTATTTCTTTGCCTTGTTTGTCCTGCTCAAATGCATCATCTTACACTTATCCGGATTGAGTTCAATTTGCCACTGATCAGCCCATCTATATCCTCCTGTAATCGCAGGCGATCCTCCTCACTATTTACCACCCCATTTGGCAACATGCCAAAGCAAAGGAAAAGAAAATAAGAGGCAAGCATGCTACTATCGAGCGCTGATCATGTCTTCCAGATGTCGTAACACATTTCAGAGTCAATTAATTATTTTTAACTGTATGGTCCCAGCAAACATGGCAACTAACTTACACACCACAAAAATCCCTCAAACAAAAATAAATCGTAAATATGTGGCTTTACAAATAAGGATACAGGACAATTTTAGCCTCCAAGGTGATGGCAAAGAAAGTTCATGTGTTGCAGCTTGCATAGTAAGAAACTGAATGAATTAATCATGGAATAATTTATACAGTTCAGGCTCGGAATTGCAAATACAACTGCAACCTATTACTCAGAAATAGTTTCAAAATGCATCCATGTGCTTTTCCTATAGATGGAGCTGTAGAGTAGATAATAAAAGTGACAGCAATGTTTTAGATCCTACAAACAATTCTTTTTCTTAAAACTTTTGATTTGCATTGAGCTTAGGTGCTTTGATTTTGAGTTGTTTAACCCGGATAGTTCTAATTTTCTGATGAGTTAACATTGCATTCAGAAAATCAAATTTACTGAAAAGAATTATACCATAGATTGGAACCAGGCTAATTTCAGTTCTGAGCAAAGCATGCAGGTCAAATTTCAGACCCTCAGCATTATCACCAGTAATATACGTTTCCCAGCTTCATCGTACAGATACTGACAGATGTTCATAACAATTGTTTGTCAATTTCTTTTCCAGAAAACATCATTTGCTTTGGAAATTCAATGACGAGAAATCAGAGAAAGTTGAAGCTAAGCAGTTGTTAGCCAGCTAACATTAAAACAAAATTGTGTTAAATTATTTCTGTTTAAAAATAATTGTTCTCTATAATCAGTGTCCAGAACTAATGTTAACATAAATGCAAATGTTAAAATAAAATCCTCATATTGGTAGTTTTTAGCTTGAATAAACCACTGACACTTTGCCGCAATAACAGTAGCAATAGATATCAATTAACAAAACAGACCTACTGAGTATAAAAGAATAACTAGCTAAATAAAATAAGAATACAGAATATATGAATTGATGATGACAGGAAAACAAAGTTTTAAGGGCTTTATATTTACATTGGGAAACATTAGAAATAAGGTATAGTTTTAAGTGTGTTTAATTTAATATTTCTGTCCCTGGAAGGGTAGAACCTATAGTTAGATTTATGCTGGACAAAGTTGTTTGTATGTGTGAGAGTTGGTTTCAATTCCAACTGTACTTGGAGAGAGTAATGGCATCGTATTGTCAAAGAGCACTGAAAAGGCAGTTCAGCCCATCGTATCTGCATCTGTCAAAAACAACCATCTGACTGTGCGTTGTCTGAACGTTCTCCCCTTGTCTGCCCGGGTTCCCTCCAGGTGCTCCGGTTTCCTCCCACAGTCCAAAGATGTGCACGTTAGATGGATTGGCCAAGGTAAAAAAATTGCCCTTAGTGTCCAAAAAGGTTGGGTGGGGTGTGGGCTTAAGTAAGATGCTCTGTCCATCGGCGGATGCAGACTCGATGGGCCGAATGGCCTCCTTCTGCACTGTAAAGTGTATGATTCTGTTTATTCTAATCCCATTTTCCAGCACTTGGCCTAGAGCCTTGTATGCCTTGACATCGCAAGTGCATATCTAAATACTTCTGGTTTAGCACAGTGGGCTAAACAGCTGAATTGTAATGCAGAACAATGCCAGCAGCGCGGGTTCAATTCCCATACCAGCCTCCCCAAACAGGCGCCGGAATGTGGTGACTAGGGTATTTTCACAGTAAATTCATTGAAGTCTACTTGTGACAATAAACTATTATTATATTATTAATTGTTATGAGGTTCTCTGCCTCTTGCCTCCACCACTCTTTCAGGTGGTGAGTTCCAGACTCCCGCCACCCTCCAGTTGAAAATGGTTTTCCTCACATCCCCTCTAAACCTCCTGTCTTAAATCTGAGGCCCCCAGTCATTCATCCTCCACCAAGGGGAAATGCTTCTTCCTGTCTACTCTATCTGAGCCCTTCATAATTTTATACATCTCAATCATGTCCGGCCTCAGTCTCCTTTGCTCCAAGGAAAACAACCCCAGGCTATCCAATCGCTCTTCATCACTAAATCTCTCCAGCCCAGGCGACATCCTGGTAAGTTTCCTCTGCACCCTTTCCAGCGCTATCACATCCCTCCTATAATGTGGATTCCAGAACTGCACATAACACTCTAGCTGTGGCCTCCCTGCTCTTATATTCTATGCCTCGTCTAATAAAGACAAGTATCCCATATGCCTTCTTAACCACTTTATCCAAATGCCCTACTACCTTAAGGGGACCAATTCCTCCCACAGTCCAAAGATGTGCGGGTTAGGTGGATTGGCCATGCTAAATTGCCCGTAGTGTAAGGTTAATGGGGGGATTGTTGGGTTACGGGTATACGGGTTACGTGGGTTTAAGTAGGGTGATCATTGCTCGGCACAACATTGAGGGCCGAAGGGCCTGTTCTGTGCTGTACTGTTCTATGTTCAATGCACTTAAGCACCAAGGTCCCTCTGATCCTTGGTGCTTCCCAGAGTCCTGCTGTTCATCATGTATTGCCTTTCCTTGTTTGTCCTGCCCAAGAGTATCACCTCCCAATTGTCCAGATTGAATTCCATTTGCCACTGTCTGGCCAACCGGTCTATATCCTCCTGTAACCTAAGGCTATCATCCTCACTGTTTACCACCCCATCAAGTTTCATATGAAATGAAATGAAATTAAATTCACTTATTGTCACAAGTAGGCTTCAAATGAAGTTACTGTGAAAAGCCCCTAGTCGCCACATTCCGGCGCCTGTTCGGGGAGGCTGGTACGGGAATTGAACCGTGCTGCTGGCCTGCCTTGGTCTGCTTTCAAAGCCAGCTATTTAGCCCTGTGCTAAACCTAATCCGTGAAGAAGAATAAATAGTAGTAGCAGTAGTTGCTTAGCAATTGGAGGCCCTTGTATGATAGGAGGCTTTCTGTTCTTAGTTTAGCTGAATTTGTGGGCAGTTAGAGACAGGATATCGGGGAGTGAACATCTCAACTCTGCCAGGAGAAACTGGACAGGACAAGGGGGTTGCAAAGGTGCACGCTTCCTAAGGAACAAGTTACAGTTGAGATCACCAAGGAAATGGGGCAGAAATAATGTCATAAGAAACTGGAGTTAAAAAAGACCAAGGTATTGCTCAGACGATGTCAAGGAAGAGTAAACAAAGTGTTCTGAGTTAAAGATACAATTGCAGTAACCAGATATAAAGTGGGACAGCAGTCTTCACATGCAAATCAAACATTTTATGCCATTTGACTAGAGCCTGGGAATCGAGAATTAAAGCAATTGTGACCAGTTTGTACAGCAGCCGAGTCAAAGAAATCCAAAAGTGGTTGGTGTGAAACCTGGACTAGATTCACCGTTAAAGGGGAGCTGAACCTTTGTTTCAAAGTCATGTGGCAAACCTTGAGTGGATTTCAGAATGAAAATCACTAATGGAAAGCAATATTGGGAACAAAGATTTTAAAGTGTGCTGCTATTTGGAAGTGGAGTTCGGAAACTCTTGTGTGTCATTATATGGGGAGATTCTGAGGAGAAATCCACAGATATTTACTTGAGGTTCAGAGTGGAGCATGTATTTGATCACAACCACCTCGTGTGTTTAAAGGGATGTTGTGTTGCTGCGACTATTGTAGCTCAAGATATGTTTTGTCATCCACGTTAAACTAAAATTTGTGAACAATTGTGAAGCTGGGGGAGTGGGGGAGGAAGTCCAATTTTTCCACGTTTAATAAATGTTTTTTCTTGTTGTTAAAACTAATTAGCGATTCTGTAACTGTTCCTCCACATTTTATTAAAAGAAAAGCAAAAGTTAGTCTTTGGACCAGGGTTCCATTCTGGAAACCCATCCAGTTTTATCAATTGGGATCATAACAATGAAACAAGCATGGAAACATCTCCCTGAAAATGTGACAAAATATTCCAGTTAGGTACTAAAATGGGAACTACTTTCTTATATCCACATTGCTTCTCTTGCATTACTTGTAATATATCTACTAATTTTTTGAATAATCCAATGTATATAAATCTCTACAATTGCCTGGACAAATGATTTACAAAAAATATATTCAAATACTAGTATATAAAAAAATATCTTGAATTTAACTTAATGCGGAGGATCAAATAGTTTTCCCCATATGAGCACAGAATAGATTACATTTTCAGTAATGTAACGTTTCACCTTAAATGTACAGTGCATCTTACTGTACATCCAGAGAACAGAAAGGCTTTCATATGCAAGTTCAGAGCACAATTTTGCTTTTTAAGCACTATTATAAATATAAAATTGTGCAAAGATTAGCCTCCGTAAAGAAATGTGAACAATTGTGTACCATAAAATTGACCTTATGAATATTAACATAAAAAATACAAGAAGTCACCAGAAAAGTTTGCAAGTAATATTATGTCATATATAAAAATCCCAACCCCAAAGACAGGGGTCAAATCAATGATCCAAGCAAAATAATGCTGCTATCATAAAACTCCCACAATCCTTTGTGCAACCAGAAGGGAAGTGACCACTCTCCATTCACCAAGACCAGCTCATTCTAATTACTCATGTGACTTTGTGTACATTTTCCACAAGTGCAAGGAATGCAATGAAAAGAAGAGGCCAGGGATTTATGAAAGCAGTATCTCCTAAAAAGGCTGTATTTGTACATAGCTGATTACCTTTATTCTCACTGCATGTTTGTCAGCAAAGGGAACTTACCTCTCTGCCATAACGTACACCAAGGATGACAGTAAGTGGCTGTTTTGGATGTGGTGGAGAACATTCACTAAATCATAATAACAGCTTATATTTAAAAGCATCATTAGTGTAATCAAATGACCCATGGCATTGTTGTTAACTAAAATTTAAACACCATCTCACAGAGAGGGAATTCCAGAGCTTAGGACACCAACAGAGGAGTTAAAAGTTGTGGATGCTCAAAAGTCCAGAATTAGATGAGCACAGATGTTTCAGACAGTTGCATATTTGGAGGAGGTTACAGAGATAGGGAGGGGTGAGGCCAAGCAAGGACTTGAAAACAGGAGAATTTTAAAAATCAAGGTAGCTTGGCCAAGAGTCAACATTGGTCAATGAGCAAGGCAGCAAGACCTGATGGTATTTTACATGATCCAGCCAGATTTGGCAATGGCTGGCTAACCTAGCTGTCCTTTAAATCTTTAAAGTTTGGGTCCCTTGGACTTAAGGGAACAGAGATAAGAGCCATGCCAGGGAAACAGCCACTGTAAGAGAAAATCATTTTTTTCCATGGAATAGGACAACAAAGGTGGAGGTGAAAGGTACTGCTGAGCAAATCTGTAGCTCAGAGGTCCAGAGAATGACATTTTGAAAGTGCATTTCTAATAAATTGGGGAATAGTTTTTTTACAGGAGTGGATACAAAAGGAGGTAGGATTGCGGTGTGGAAGTGGGATTTGAGTGGAGGGCAATCTAGTAAATGATCAGAGATGGCCTTATCTATGACTGATACGATATGAGTGGTGAGATTACGCGAAATGGCAACGTCAAGGGTGTAGACCCTTGGTATCCTTAGGTATCCAGAGTTCTCTTTTTTTCCCATGTACATCAGTTTCTACTCCCGGATTGACTTCTTTGTAGTGGGTTGGTCTCTTCTCCCTGGGGCGGAGTGCGCGATTGTTTTCTCGGACCGCGCTCTGCATTTTGCGGATCTGATGTTGTAGCCAGGCCCCTCTCTGCGACCCCTGTGAAGATTGGACACGGCATTGCTTGCTGATATATGATTTTGAGAGTGTGTAACCTCCGCCATTGCAGAGTATGTTGAGTTTAACAGGAATGAGGTGGTCTTGCCTTCCATGCTCTGGGAGAAGTCTTACAACACCAGGTTAAAGTCCAACAGGTTTGTTTCAAACACGAGCTTTCGGAGCACTGCTCCTTCCTCAGGTGAGGTCAGGGAGGGAACAGACCATGGGACCTAGCCCAACCTGCCCCAGGAAGCCCCCGCCCACGACCCAGGACCCCAGAAACAACGGAGACCGCGCGCGAAGACCCGAACACGCTGCAAGGTATTCCCGCGCCCGCAGAATGCCGGGACCCATCCGGATCGCAAACTCCCCCCCCCCCAGCAACTCCTCTACCTCAACCAGTGCCCGGGACCCTGCCAGACGCGGCCCCGGAAACGTAAACAGCGCCCTGGACCCCGCTAGCGCCCTGGACCCCACCAGACGCAACCACCTACCTTCCACAAGGGCTGACGTCTCCCATCGGATCCCAGGATCATCCAGCAGCAGCCGCTGACCGAGGAAGCGAGGGAAACGCAGCGGTCTGCAGGTTAGACTGAAGCAACGCGGTTTCAAGACCCCTCTCCCCAGCATACTCCTGGCAAACGTCCAAGCGATTGAAAACAAGCTGGATGAACTTAACGCCAGACTTACCTCTCAGAGGGAAGTAAGAGACTGCTGCGTGCTCTGTTTCACAGAGACATGGCTCACCCCCGCCTCACCGGACTGTGCCATACAACCTGAAGGCTTCTCTATTCACCGGGCGGACCGCACGGCATCTTCAGGCAAAGCGAAGGGTGGAGGGGTTTGCCTCCTCATCAACTCCTCCTGGTGCTTGGATGTGGTGACCCTGGCAACCTACTGCTCCCCAGACCTGGAATACTTGACCGTAAAGTGCCGCCCATACTATCTTCCACGTGAGTTTACTTCAGCCATTATCACAGCGGTCTACATCCCACCCCAGGCAGAAGTGAGGAAGGCGCTGGATGAACTGTACACAGTAATAAACAACTATGAAACAGAACACCCGGAGGCCTTGTTCATTGTGGCTGGAGACTTCAACAAAGCCAACCTCAAGAGTGTACTGCCAAAATTCCACCAGCACATCTCCTGTCCCACCAGGGGCAACAACACTCTTGACCACTGCTACTCAAAAATCAAGGGTGCCTACCGTTCCATCCCCCGACCGCAATTTGGGAAATCAGACCATAAGACTGTGCTCTTTCTCCCGGCTTACAAGCAGAAACTCAAGCGGGAGAATCCAGAGAAGGTTGTGCAGTGCTGGTCCGAGGAAACAGAAGGGCTCTTACGGGACTGCTTAGAGACAGTGGACTGGTCCATATTTAAGAACTCAGCGACTAACTTAAATGAGTATGCCACCACCGTCACAGACTTCATCAGCAAATGTGCGGATGACTGCATGCCAAAGAAAGCAGTACGTACGTTCCCCAACTGGAAACCATGGCTCAACCGCGAGATTGACTCCCTACTGAAGGACAGATCTGAGGCGTTCAAGGCAGACGACCCTGTCCTATACAAGAAATCCAGGTACAACCTCTGCAAAGCCATCCGAGATGCCAAGAGAGAATATCAAACTAAGCTAGAGTCACAGACAGAATCTCGGCGGTTGTGGCAAGGGCTAAACAACATAATGGGCTACAAAGCGAAGCCGAGCAGTATCTCTGGCAGCAGCGCACCCCTCCCCGATGAACTTAATGCATTCTATGCTCGGTTTGAGCAGGTAACCAACAATCCGCTGTCGAGTGCCCCAGCAGGTGGAGATGGTTAGCAGTTTCAAATTCCTAGGGTTGCACATCACCAAAAATCTGTCCTGGTCCACTCACGTCGACGCTATAACCAAGAAAGCACAACAGCGCCTATACTTCCTCAGAAAAATAAGGAAATTCGGCATGTCCACATTAACCCTTACCAACTTTTACAGATACACGATAGAAAGCATCCTATCGGGCTGCATCACAGCCTGGTATGGCAACTGCTTGGCCCAGGACCGCAAGGAACATCAGAGAGTCGTGAATACCGCCCAGTCCATCACACAAACCTGCCTCCCATCCATGGACTCCATCTACACCTCCCGCTGCCGGGGGAAAGTGGGCAGCATAATCAAGGATCACTCCCACCCGGCTTACTCACTTTTCCAACTTCTTCCATCGGGCAGGAGATACAGAAGTCTAAGAACACGCACGAACAGACTCAAAACAGCTTCTTCCCCACTGTCACCAGACTCCTAAATGACCCTCTTATTGACTGACCTCATTAACACTACACCCTGTATGCTTCAACCGATGCCAATGCTTATGTAGTTACATTGTATATCTTGTGTTGCCCTATTATGTATTCTCATGTATTTTCTTGAATTTTGTTTAATTCCCTTTTCTTCCATGTACTGAATGATCTGTTGAGCTGCTTGCAGAAAAATACTTTTCACTGTACCTCGGTACACGTGACAATAAACAAATCCAATCCAATCCAATCCAATTAATGCAGACAGGCAAAGCACCAGGTCCGGATGGATTCCCATTGAATTTTACAAACAGTTTGCCTGCCAGTTGGTTCCATTTATGCTGGATATGTTTAATGAGACCGTGTCCCGGCTACGTGGTGCAGGCATCGAATTCCATGATCCTGCAGAACGACAAGGGTTCCACGGAATGGGGATCGAATTGACCTATTTTGTTGTCAATTGCTGATGCTAAGCTATTGGCTAATGTGTTGGCAATGCATTTGCAGCCCTGCCTTTTCTAGGAGCAGACTGGTTTTGTAAGAGCCGGCAGTTGTTAGCCAACATTTGGAAATTGTTAAACGTTATGTTGTCGGCCTTCTTAGCCCGAGCACTGTGACGATTATGGTACTATTGGGCAGCAACTATTGATAAGGTGCGGCAGCGGCTCAGTGTTCTCTGGATTCTATATGGGGGTGGAGGGTTCATGCATAGCGTCGATTCTGAGGGTCGGTGCCCATTCCCATTTTACCTTGTAAGATTCATTTCGAGCACGGTGGTGATAGCCGCTTCAAAGGTTTGGAATCAGTTTAGGCAGCATTTTAAACTAGGCCCCATGTCACGGTTGGCTCAGGTTTGCAGAAATCATAGGTTTGTGCCGTCTGGCTTGGATTCATTGTTCAGGGCATGGGAGGGAGAGGTTGGAGAAGTTCAGGGACATGTTTCTTGAAGGTAGGTTCGCTAGTTTGGTTGAGTTTTTAGAGATGTTCCAGCTCCCGACTTTCAGGTTTGTGCCGATCTACATAAGGAGCTTCCTTCATTTCCCATGACACCGCTGACCTCTGGACAGGGTCCTGTCCTTGGCCGAGTGAGGGGAGGTACGATTTTGGATATTTATGGGCAGATGTTGTCAACGGAGCAGGCTTCATTGGAAGAAGGGAAAGGGGTGGTGAACTGGGTTTAGTTTTTGAGATAGGGTGTGGAGTGAGGTTATTCACAATGCCAAATCCTTCACCTACTCATGTGCTAGTTTAAGCCTAGTTCAAACTGGTGCACAGTGCGTATCTGGCCAGGGCATAATGAGTGGGCCTTTCTTGGGGGTGGAGCATAGGTGTAAACGGTGCTCTTGTAGGCTGGCAAACCATATGTACATGTTTATGTCTTGCCCCAAGCTTGTTAGCTTCTGGGTCTCCTTTTATGACACTGTGTTGGGGATTTTGGGTACTCAGCTGGAGCCGTTTCCATTGGTGGCCATTTTTGGAGTTTCGGACTTGCCGGTTGTGGTAGTATGACATGGGGTATTATGGTACCTGGGAGTGTGAGCTGCCATTGGTGCAGAGGGCTCGCTGCCCATTGGCCCAAGTATCGTGTCCTCTGTATTCTCATTGGTCGAGAGGAAGATAGCTCTGCCTACGAGGCGGGTATAAGAACCCGTGTTCCCCAGCAGCCAGGTCATTTCTGTACTCCTGCTACTGGGCACACTTCTTGTTGATTATAGCCTTTCGTTTCGGACTATACCTACATTTCGTGTCCATTGATTGTACATCAATTTAATCAGCAAGATTTTAAAGGATGGAGCTTTGCATCAAGCCGGAGTGTCTACGACTCAGCCCCCACGCAGCGAATGCAACAGCCACATTTAAGCACTGGCTGGCTTGTTTCAACAGTTACCTTAGCACGGCGGAAAACGTCCCGACGAAGGAGCAGAAACTGCACATCCCCACTCGTGCATCGGCACCACCACATACACGCTCATTGAGGACACGTCGGTCAACGACGTGGCTATGGACCTCCTCAAAGGACACTTCATATGGCCGATTAATCAAGTCTACGCTGGACAGTTACTGGCCACAAGACAACAGATCCCCGTTGAGTCACTGGACGAATGTTACAGTGCCCGCCTTGTGCTGGAGAGGAACTGCGGCTGCCCACAGATATCTGCTGCTGAGCACACTGAACTCCTAATCCGAGACGCCTACGTTGCAAGCATGCAGTCCTCGCAGATCCCCCAGAGACTGTTAGAAAGGGAAACCTTAAGCCTCATGGAGGCACGGGCCCTCGCTACCTCCCTAGATGTCGCAAACCAAAACGCACGCTCGTACACCCGTGACCACGCGGCAGCCCCCTGGGCAGCGTGGAATCCACCGTCTCTCCCCCCCACGGACTCAGACTCCCCTCAGGCCTGCGCCGCAGGACACCCCGAAAAACCAGCGGGGCCCCGCTGCTATTTTTCGGCCAGGCTAAGCATCCCCGACATCGTTGCCCAGCCCGTTCCGCAACCTGCAAGGGCTGCGGGAAGAAAGGCCACTTTGTGGCCATCTGCCAGTCAAAGGCGGTCGCTGCGGTCCCAGGCAGCGACCGCGGGCCTCCCCCTTCGCTCTCTTCAGGGGCCCAGTGCGGCCTGCGGACCTCGCTATCCCGACCCCCCAACGCCATGTGCAATCTCCGGGCGCCGCCATTTTATGCCCCCGATGCCACGTGCGATCACTGGGTGCCGCCATTTTGGACCCCCAACTCCACGTGCGATCACTGGGTGCCGCCATTTTGGGCCCCCGACTCCACATGCTGGGAATGGGCGCCGCCATTTTGTCCACCCCCCACCATGTGCGGCCGACGGGCACCGCCATCTTGGATCCACACCGATCCGCACCGCGGGTGATTACTCCCTGCCTGATGAAGACTTCGACTATCTGCCACGACTCGCTTCAGTCACTCTGGACCAGTCTCGACCCTGCACCCTCTATACGGCAACAACAAAGATTTTGCTCAACGGCCACGAGACGAACTGCCTGCTGGACTCCGGGAGCACAGAGAATTTCGTACACCCTACCACGGTAAGACGCTGCGCTCTCCCTGTCTACCCGGTTAAGCAAAAAAATCGCCCTGGCCTCCGGCTCTCATTCAGTACAGATCACGGGGTGTTGTATAGCGGACCTCACGGTCCAGGGGAGGGAGTTTAAAAATTATAGGCTATACGTCCTCCCTCACCTCTGCGCGGCCGCACTCCTGGTGTTAGACTTCCAGTGTAACCTCCAGAGCCTAACATTTAAATTCGGCGGCCCCATGCCCCCCCCCCCCCTCACTGTCTGCAGCCTCGCGACCCTCAAGGTCGATCCCTCGTCCTTGTTTGCGTACCGCACCCCGGATTGCAAGCCTGTCGCCACCAGGAGCAGACGGTACAGTGCCCAGGACCGGACCTTCATCAGGTCCGAAGTCCAACGGCTTCTGAAGGAAGGGGTCATCGAGGCTAGCAACAGCCCCTGGCGAGCACAAGTTCTGGTGGTAAAGACCGGAGAGAAGAATAGGATGGTCATAGACTACAGTCAGACCATCAACAGGTTTACGCGTACCCTCTCCCCGTATATCCGACCTGGTCAACAGGATCGTGCAGTATAAGGTCTTCTCCATGGTGGACCTCAAGTTCGCCTACCACCAGCTCCCCATCCGCACAGGCGATCGTAAGTACACTGCGTTCAAAGCGGACGGCGGCTCTACCACTTTTTAAGGGTTCCCTTCGGTGTCACAAACGGGGTCTCGGTCTTCCAAAGGGAGATGGACCGAATAGTCGACCAAAACGGTTTACGGGAAACCTTCCTGTATCTCGATAATGTCACCATCTGTGGCCACGATCAGCAGGACCACGACACCAACCTCCGCAAATTCCTCCAAACCGCAAGGCTCCTGAACCTGACCTACGACAAGGACGAATGAGTGTGTAGCACCGACCGTCTAGCCATCCTCAGCTACGTAGTGCATAATGGAGTAATAGACCCCGACCCGGAACGCATGCGCCCCCTGATGGAGCTTCCCCTCCCCCACTGCCCCAAAGCCCTCAAGCGCTGCTTTGGTTTTTTCTCATATTACGCCCAGTGGGTCCCCAATTACACCGACAAAGCCCGTCCCCTCATCCAATCAGCCACGTTCCCTCTGTCGATGGAAGCCCACCAGGCCTTCAGCCGCATCAAAGTGGATATCGCAAAGGCCACGATGCGAGCTATCGACGAGTCCCTCCATTTCCAGGTCGCGAGCAACGCGTCCGATGTAGCTCTGGCAGCCACCCTCAACCAAGCGGGCAGACCCATGGCCTTCTTCTCCACGCTTCCGAAATTCGCCACTCCTCGGTCGAGAAGGAAGCACAGGCCATAGTAGAAGCTGTGCGACACTGGAGGCACTATCTGGCCGACAGGAGGTTCACCCTCCTCACAGACCAACGGTCAGTGGCCTTTGTTATGTTTCTTAAATGAATGCTAGAAGTCGTTCAGCAGTTGAAGGATGGTTTATTGTGCTCCACAATAAATGACTTTGTTAGCTTTTACTTACAGAATAGCGATACTGCTTTTCTATACTCTCCAACTAGGCCTGACCACACTTGCAGCCCTGAGCTCAACTTCCGTCCCTGACCTGCTCCACCGTCTCTCCAGCCAAAGTGAGCTGTCACTCTTCGGCGTCACTCTTATATGTCCCCGTGCTGCCCCCTGGTGGTACTTCCATTTCCCATCAGCCCCTTCTGTACACACTCAGGCGAGGATCACTACATCCCCCTTTTTCACTTTTTTTTTCTTAGTTGCATAGCTGTAACTAAACACAGATTCAAACACAGTTAGGTTTATATACAAAGACAAGGCAGAGCAATGATATTGTCAGTCCATGTTCATAAGTTCAGACGGTTGGGTGCACGTCTGATCCGGGTAGATCTCCTGAGTGGGCATGGAGATCCAGAGTCTTTTACGTCCATTTGGACACCTGCTGCTGGAGTTCCAGGATGTTGCATGACAGAGTCCCGCGGATCTAGTGTTGGAAATACCTGTCGACGAGGTATAACTTTTAGAAGGTCTCGGCGATTTAGTCGAAACAGTGTTCCATCGTCAGACTGCACAACGTAGGATCGTGGCGATATTTGGCGGAGAACCGTCGCCATGTTAGACCAGCCCCCAGCCGGGTGTCGCCACCTCACCATATCGTTGATTGCCAACGGATGCAGTACTTTTGCCTGCTGGTCATAGTGCTGCTTTTGGAACTGACGTTGGTGATGCATCTTATCCAGGACAGGCGAGTGATCAGGATTGGTGAATTGTAGTGCCGGTAATGTTGTCCGCACATCTCTGTTGAAGAGCATTTGAGCCGGTGATAGTCCAGAGCTCAAAGGTGACAAACGGTATGATAAGAGGGCCAAGTGTATGTCGGACTTTGAGTCCGCAGCCTTGCTGATTAGTTGTTTGATAATGTGGACACCTTTCTCCACCCTGCCATTCGATTGCGGAAAGTGTGGACTCAACGTCACATGCTTGAAGTTGTAGTGCTTTGCAAAGTCCATCCATTCCCAGCTGGCAAAGCAAGGACCATTGTCGGACATGACCGTCCGTGCCTGGAGAAGGTTTCCTTGCAGGCCTTGATGACTGATGCCGCTGTGAGATCCGGGAGTTTCAGTACTTCCGGAAAGTTGGAGTAGTAGTCGATGAGCAGAACATAGTTGTGGCCCATGGCGTGGAACAAGTCAATGCCAACTTTGTCCCACGGTGACGTGGCCATCTCATGCTGCTGCAGTGGCTCCTTGCATTGTGCCGGTCGATGTATTTGACACGTGTCACAGGTGAGCACCATGTTCGTTATGTCCTCGTTTATCCCTGGCCAGTAAACGGATTGTCATGCTCTCCTTTTGCACTTTTCGGCACCAAGGTGCCCCTCGTGAATCCTGCGGAGCATGTCCGCCCGGAGCGCCAGTGGGATGACGATTCTGTCATTCTGCAGTATTATGCCATCTACCACGGACAGTTCAGTCCTGACGTTTTGGAACTGTGGGCACCGCCCTTTTGGCCAGCCATGCTGAAGGTTGTGCATGACTTGAAGGAGGGTGGCGTCCTCCTGTGTCGCCTGACGAATTTGCTGCAGCCTCTCGTCCGTTGCTGGGAGTGTCTCCTTGCACCACTGTGCATGAGCTTCCACATCATTGATGGAAGCCAGTGGCGGGTTGTCAGCGTCCATGGCTCGTGATAATGTGTCAGTTATTACAAGGTCCTTGCCAGGGGTGTAGACCAGCGTGAAGTTGTACCTCCGCAACTTCATCATCATCATGCGTTGTAGACGCGGTGTCATATCATTTAGATCTTTGTCGATGATGTTTACCAGCGGCCTATGATCAGTTTCCATGAGAAACGTGGGGAGACCGTACACAGTGGTGGAATTTGGTCACGCCTGTGATCAGCCCTAGGCACTCCTTCTCTATCTGTGCGTACCTGCACTCTGTGACGGTCATCGCTTGTGAAGCGTAAGCCACTGGAACCCAGTCCGACTGGTCATTCTGTTGCAGTGGCACCGCACCAATTCCATGTTGACTGGTGTCGGTGGAGATCTTTGTAGGTTTTGCCGGGTCAAAAAATTGGAGCTGCCATCAATTGGTGTCTCAGATCATCCCATTCATCTTGGTGCTGTTGGGTCAAGGCAAACTCCGTGTCCTTCCTTATCACTTTCCTTAACGCCGTCGTCCGTGCTGCTAGGTTCGGTATGAAGTTGCCGAGGAAGTTGATGAATCCCAGGAACCTGAACACCGCTTTGTTGTCATGTGGTCTCTGCATGCTTTGAATTGCGACGATCTTCTCAGCGTCCGGCTTCACCCCGTGCTCTGATATTGTGTCACCCAGGAAGGTCAGAGAGGACTGTGCAAAGGTGCACTTGGCCCGGTTGAGCTTCAGTCCAGTGGTGGATTCTTTGGAAGACTTGTTTTAACCTCGCAGTGTAGTCTTCCTCTGTCATTGACCATATTATGATGACATCCACATAGACACAGACGCCTTCAATGCCTTCTATCATCTGCTCCATTATTCTGTGAAATATTTTGGATACAGATATAATGGCGAAGGGCATCCGATTATAACAGTACCTTCCAAACAGCATGTTGAAGGTGCACAGCAGGCGGCTAGATTCATCGAGCTGCATTTGCCAGAAGCCCTGTGAGGCATCAAGTTTGGTAAATATGCGAGCTTGTGCTATTTCGCCCGTTATCTCCTCTCACTTGGGGATAGGGTAGTGTTCCCTGCGAATGTTCTTGTTCAAATCCTTGGGATCTAAACAGATCCTGAGTTCACCAGACGGCTTCTTAACACACACCAGCAAGCTGACCCAGTCAGTCGGCTCTGTGACTCGTGAGATAATGCCTTGAGATTGGAGACGTTGGAGTTCAGCTTTTAATTTGTCCCGCAATGGATCCGGCACCCTCCGTGGGGCATGAACGACCGGTATGGCATCCTTTTTGAGCAGGATTTTGTATTTATAGGGTAGCGTACCCATGCCAGAGAAGACGTCGGGGTACTCGCCGAGTAGCAGCTGTATGTCATCGGCCACGCGCGATGAGTCAGCCGGGTGCATGAAGATCCTTTGAATTAGCCGCAAATCCTTGCAGGCTTGAGCACCTAGCAGTGAGGTTCTTTTGTTGGCTACAATTTCAAATCGTAGTCCTGTTGTGACTGTCTTGTTGGCAACTTGTAGGTGGCAAGATCCCTTTGAGGTGATCTGGTTTCCATTGTAATCAGTTAACTTGCATGCGGCAGGTAACATCTCATGCGTCCCTCGGACGGATGCGAGATCTTTGCTCGTCATCAAGTTTGCGGACGCTCCCGTGTCCAGCTTGAACGTGATTGGGAAGTCATTGACTTGCATCGGAGCACTCCATTCGCTTGTGGAGTCGATGGCATGCACGTGCTGAGGCTTTGTTGTCAGCTCCTGTGGTTCCGCTGTGGCGTTTATAATTCCAATGCCGTACGTGTTCTCCCAGGAGTGGAATTCTTCGTGGTCGGAGAAATTTTCTTCGGGTGCCGGAGTGTCCATTACATCAACTGTGCGTACTTTAAAGTCTCCATGCCTTTGCATTGTGGAGTAATATTTGGCTGTGAACTGACATTGGGAGGCATAATGGTTCATTTTGGAGCATTTTCTGCACCTTTTTCCTTGTGCAGGACATTGCCCTTTTAAATGGGCGGAGCCACAGCGATTACACGTCATGACGTCCGTGACGTTATGCGTATGTTGCGTTCGCGCATGCGCAGCGCGACTTTGAGTCTGGGGCCGGTATTGAGAGAAGTGCGCATGCGCGTACCGAGTACTGCTCATCGTGAGCAGCACGGTAGCATTGTGGATAGCACAATTGCTTCACAGCTCCAGGGTCCCAGGTTCGATTCCAGCTTGGGTCACTGTCTGTGCAGAGTCTGCACATCCTCCCCGTGTGTGCGTGGGTTTTCTCCGGGTGCTCCGGTTTCCTCCCACAGTCCAAAGATGTGCAGGTTAGGTGGATTGGCCATGATAAATTGCCCTTAGTGTTGGGTGGGGTTACTGGGTTATGGAGATAGGGTGGAGGTGTTGATCTTGGGTAGGGTGCTCTTTCCAAGAGCTGGTGCAGACTCGATGGACCGAATGGCCTCCTTCTGCACTGTAAATTCTATGATAATCCTCCACCTGTTCTTGTTCTTTTTCAACCATCTGATCAAAAATCTTCTGATAATTGCATTTCAACTTCATCTTCACTCTTTGATTTCTCCTCTTGTTTTAACCTGTGACTTTGCGACCTTGTTACTACACAATCCAGAAAAATCTCAGGATATTCGTCCTTCAACACTTCAGTTGTCTGATTTTCCACTGGCTTATCAACCACAGTAGGCATCACTCCCACCAGTGACCCAGCTTTATCATTACCCAAGATAAACTGTATTCCTGGACAAGATAGTTTATCTATACTCCTACTACCACTTCACCACTCTTCACTGGACTTTCCAACCTTACCTTATATAATGGAACGCTACTCTCACCCTGAATTCCACATATCACCACCTTTTCTGGCAACATTCTTCCCAAACTTCATAATTCGTCATCTCTTACCATTAATGATTGACTAGCCCCTGTATCTCTTAAAATTGTGACTTCTTTACCTGCTACTCCTGATACACACGAGTAAACTTTACCCACACAAGTAAATTCTTTAAAGGCATCTGGCACCTTCTTAACAATTACTTCTTGAACAGGCTGCACAATCGTTTGTACCTCCTTCGCTTCCCTTGGGCTTTCCTTTACCATTCTAACAAATCCCACTGTCTTATCCTGTTTTACCACATCAGCCTTCCCAGTGCTTTTCTTCAACCACCAACACTGACTTTACATGGCCTAGTTTATTACAGTGAAACCATTTGAAACTTTTCATCTCTTTTCCACTCTCCTGGATTTCTCTTTTAATCTGAGGTACACTCTCTTTATTGTCTCCCTTCAGATCACCTTTACCGTTACCACTTGAGTATTTCTTATGTCCCCAGTTTCTATCCCTCACCGGCTGAAACTGATGTCGGAAACCAATCTTTTATTTATGAACTAATTCATAATCACCTGCCATTTCTAAGGCTAATCTCGCAGTTTTAACCCTCTGTTCTTCCACATGAGTTCTCACTAGATCAGGAATTGAATTTTTAAACTCCTCCAAAAGTATAATTTCTCTGAGAGCTTCATACGTTTGGTCTATTTTCAAAGTCCATATCCACCTATCAAAATTACTCTGTTTGAGCTTTTCAAACTCCATGTATGTCTGACCAAATTCTTTCCTTAAATTTCTAAACCTTCGTCTGTAAGCTTCAGGCACTAGCTCATATGCACTTAAGATGGATTTCTTCACCTCCTCATATGTTCCAGATACGTCCTCCGGTAGTGATGCAAACACTTCACTAGCTCTACCTACCAGCTTTGTTTCAATCAGTAATACCCACATGTCCTGTGGCCATTTCATTTGTTTAGCTACCCTCTCAAATGAAATGAAAAAGGCTTCCACTTCCTTCTCATCAAACTTTGTCAATGCTTGGACATATTTAAATAGATTCCCACCAAGCCTTCGACTATGATGCTCTTTCTCACTATCTTCATCACTATCATCCAACTGTACGTTTCCCTTTACGTCTGCCAATTTTAATTGACTGTCATGTTTCATGGATATTTTCTGAAGTTCAAACTCCCTCTCTTTATCTTTTTCCCTGATCTGTATCTCCCTTTCTTTTTCTTTTTGTTCTGCTAGGGCTATTCTTTCTTTTCTCCTTTCATCTCTCTCCTTTTCTTTTCCCTCTCTCTCTTTCATATTCAAGCTGCTTTAATTCTTTCTCATGTTCCATTTGTTTAATTTACAACTGAATTTTTGCCATTTCCAATCAGTCAAACTCTATCTCAGGCAACTTTAAATGCTTAGCCACCGCCATAATTACCTCATCTTTTCGCATTTTGTCAGGTAATGATAACTGCAATGTTTTTGCCAGATCTAACAGTCAGCTTTTCGTCTCTGTCCGTAAGGTACTGCGTGTGACATTCTCCACCCCCAAAAACTTCTGAGCCTCTGAAAGAGCCATTGTCCACAACACAGTTAAACACAAATACCACCCAAGAAAAGCAACAATCCTTCACTGTCTTTAAGTTCACAAAAGCCAATTCAATAGATAGACTTTTACCCCCTCGAGCCCCCAATTGTTATGGGAGAGGCGTTTTCAGAACCCCAAAATGTATCATGGAGTTCAACCTCCCCCTTTAATATATTGTTGCTTTTGAAGCACACGGCTTGTTCTCCAGGTGTGGTATTACAATTATGGAGACATGGGTTTTTAAAAACAAAACAATGTTTATTCCATGAACTCAACTTAACCTTTTAAATAAATATTGGATCACTTAACACCCCTTACTTCAAAGATAACCCCGAAAATAATACAACACTAAATAATCCTTCAGTTGTTCCTTTAAACATCCAAGAGACTTAACACCTTTAAACAGAAACACATCAGGTTAAAGACATTACTGTTATGAGTTTAAATCACCCAAATGATTCAGAAATAGTCTTTCATGGCAGAGATCATAGCAGATCCAGCTCACTGCAAACACAAACGCACCCAAGCTCTTTTCCTCAAAACTGAAACCAAAAGCTCAGCTCCCCCCACCCTCTGACATCACTTCAGTAATATGAGCTGCTCCATTTCTTAAATGTACATCGCTTAAACATTCATTTCCTAAAGGTACAGGTATGACACAGGTATTTCCGAGAAGTGGGATCGGTTTTTTGGGGCTGGTTTAGCTCACTGTGCTAAATCGCTGGCTTTTAAAGCAGACCAAGCAGGCCAGCAGCATGGTTCGATTCCCGTACCAGCCTCCCCGGACAGGCGCCAGAATGTGGCGACTAGGGGCTTTTCACAGTAACTTCATTGAAGCCTACTCGTGACAATAAGCGATTTTCATTTCATTTCATTTCCTTGGACTCTAGATTGCTGGTATTCCTTTCTCAAACTCCTTTTTCAGACTCATCTTGCTGTGAGATGTCCTTGAAGAATTGTGTCCCTTCAATAAGGAGGTTCCTCCAAGAAGGTCTCCTCTGAGCAACGGTCTCCCAGGCATTGAAATTAATGTTGCATTTCTTGAGGTAGGTCTTCAGGGTGTCTTTGAAGCGCTTTCTTTGTCCTCGTGTTCAGGAGCCTTCCTTAAGCTGGGTGAAGAAGATTTGTTTCTGCAGTCAGGACTCTGACATCCTAAGCACATGGCCGGCCCTGCAGAGTTGGCTTTGGATGATCATGGAAACTGGGATTTCAAACAATTAAATATTTACAAGAAATTGAACAAATATAATTTGGATACAATGATCAAAAAAGGAAGTGAGAGAGAAAACAGGCAAAAAAAATACTATAGGGCTCCAAAATCACAGATGGTACCCAAGAATATAACCATCGCCCCCATGACATTCAATGGCATTGCCATCACTGAATTCCCATAATCAACATCCTGGGATTTCCAAAACCGAACTGGACTAACCATGTAAATACTATGGCTACCAGCGTGTCGCGTCTTTTCATCCGACGTCACTTCGTCCAACGACACTTCGTCCACGTCTTTTGGTCCAACGTCTTTTTGTCCGCCCGTATTTTGGTCCAACGTCACTTCGTCCAATTATCCAATTACAAATTAACTCCGTATAAAACCATTTAATTGATAAAATGCAAGTACATTGATGTAAATTGTAAATTCCCGAAATTACTTAAAATTGATGTAAATTGTAAATCCGCACTGAACATAGCCTTCTTTTCTCACATCTCCGGTATTCTTTTCCTAGGTTTGCACTGCTCGATTTGTTGAGGAATGTTGCTTACAATTTACATCAATTTTAAGTAATTTCGGGAATTTTAAGTAATTAGTAAACTTTTAGATTTTTTAACTGCATTTTTAGATTTTTTAACTTTTTAACTGCATTTTTCAACTTGCATTTTACTTGCATTTTATCAATTACTTGCATTTTAGCAATTAAATTCACTTGCTGTATTGTACTTGCATTTTATCAATTAAATGGTTTTATACGGAGTTAATTTGTAATTGGATAATTGGACGAAGTGACGTTGGACCAAAAGACGGGCGGACAAAATGACGTTGGACCAAAAGACATGGACAAAGTGTCGTTGGACGAAATGACGTCGGACGAAAGGACATAGCACCGGCTACCAGAGCAGGTCAGAAGTTAGGAATCCTGCAGCAAGTAACTCACCTTCTGATTCCCCACAAAGACTGTCCATCATTCACAAGTCACAAGCCAGGAGTGTGATGGAATGCTTTTGCTTTGCCTGGATGAGTGCAGCTCCAACAACACTGAAGAAGCTTGGCACTATCCGGGGAAAAGCAGCCCCCTTGATTGCTATCCCTTTCACAAACATTCAATTCCTCCACTGCCGACAAACAGTGGCAGCAGTGTGTACCATCTACAAGATGCACTGCAGGAACTCACTGAGGCTCCTTAGGCAGCACCTTCCAAACCCACAATCACTACTAGCTAGAAAAGGACAAGAGTAGAAGATATCTGGGAACACCATAACCTCGAGGTTCCCCTCCAAGTCACTCATCATCTTGACTTGAAAAATCGCTGCGCCAAAAATCTAGATCTCCCTCCCTAACATCACTGCAGATGTAACATCACTGCACTTCAGTAATATGTAAACCTCCACTTCAGGGATTCCAGCAGTTCGAGAAGGCAGCTCACCACCACCTTCTCAAGGGCAACAAAGGATGGACAAAAATACTGGTCTAGCCAGTGACACCCACATTCCATAAATTAATTTTTTAGAAAGAGAACCAGAATTAATATTCAAAAGAATTTGAGTGACATAGCCCTATAAATTATAAAACAATCAATTAGCATGGCAACTGTACCACAGAAAATGCAGACTGTAAACAGTAGTTGACCACACAGCATAGCCAACATGAACTTAGAAACAACAGGGCAAACAACTAATTCACAAAGATTTGGGGAAAGGTTGGAGAATTGGGACTAATTGAACAGCTCTTTCATAGTGCAGGCACGAATGATGTCCCTTCAGTGCTGTAAGATTCTATGATAAGTATTTTGAGATAATTACATTAGCAGATGAATGCTTATTTATGACTTATTTGTATTTATCAGAAAGTATTTGCTTTTTAACCCGGAAAGTCAAAGGATGTTAGAACTCATGGAACTTAGAGCAAATTAGCTAACTGGATTAAAGCTTTTTTTGCAAGAGGGACATGTCCTACTTCTGGTAAGGATGGTCCCAAGAGGTAATGCACTGGGGCAGTGTTTTTCAAACTTTATTTCCGGTGATACACTTTTACAGAATGGCCGACTCTCGTGATCCACGCTTGGGGTAGCACAGTAGCACAGTGGTTAGCATTGTTGTTTCACAGCGCCAGGTTCGATTCCCAGCTTAGGTCACTGTCTGTGCAGAGTGCCTGCGAGGGTTTCCTCCGGGTGCTCCCACAAGTCTCGAAAGATGTGCTGTTAGGTGAATTGGACATTCTGAATTTTTCCTGTGTGTACCCGAACAGGCGCCGGAATGTGGCAACTCGGGCTTTTCACAGTAACTTCTTTGCAGTGTTAATGTAAGCCTACTTGTGACAATAAAGATTATTCACAGTAGATTCTCCATAGTCACTTCTAAAAAAAAGTCACACTCAATATTGGCACTTCTGTGGTATTAAATGTAAAAATTGTAAATTGAGCTGTTGTTTCACCTGAAAGGACAGCTCTATCCTGCCACCTCACAAAAGGGTGCAATTCAGGATTATTTGATTACTTTATATCTTCACACTCATTGTTAGCATTTGAAAAATTGCGTGCAAGGGCTGGAAAGATTAACAGACCCAATATTACACAGTTTTAACAACGTCAAGTTCACTCGTTCAAAACCTAGCACAACCTCAGATAGGAACTTAAACTCTGCTGAAGTAAAAACATGGTCAGACACAATGTCACTGGATGCCTGTGAATACCGTTTCCAAAGTAAACAGGTAACAAACTGAAAACTATGCTTAAAAAAACAATGCTAGGGGCTTCCGGTGGGGGCAATGTGCTGAGCAGACGCACATCAGGTGGCTCTCCTCCCAATCGGACCCAAAATAGCAAATTTTCCAGGATTCTTGGAAAAAGCCACCCAAACTCCTAAAAAAACGAAAAGACACTAGTGGCGAAGAAGCAGAAGGGAAGATGCCATCAAACAGTAGTTCAGAGGGCCGGCAAGAAGACAGAAGTGGTGGTAAGGGGCAGGAGCAACGAGCAGACGGACCAGCGGACGCACGAGGCGAGGTGGAGACCCTGGCGAAATAAGAGAGGGCACAGCCACCGACCCAAACAGAGGAGCACTAGCAGGCAGCGACGCCCCCCCACTACACCGGGGTTGGATGGCAGACGTTCCTAAAAAAAAGAATTGAAGCGATCAAATTGGAACCCATTGATGGTGATGAAAGAGGTGGTGAAGGAGTTAGTGACGGAAGGAGGCCACTGCTTCTTAGGGGCAGCAGGGTAGCATGGTGGTTAGCATCAATGCTTCACAGCTCCAGGGTCCCAGGTTCGGTTCCCGGCTGGGTCACTGTCTGTGTGGAGTCTGCACGTCCTCCCCCTGTGTGCGTGGGTTTCCTCCGGGTGCTCCGGTTTCCTCCCACAGTCCAAAGATGTGCGGGTTAGGTGGATTGGCCATGCTAAATTGCCCGTAGTGTCCTAAAAAGTAAGGTTAAGGGGGGGTTGTTGGGTTACGGGTATAGGGTGGATACGTGGGTTTGAGTAGGGTGATCATGGCTCGGCACAACATCGAGGGCCGAAGGGCCTGTTCTGTGCTGTACTGTTCTATGTTCTAAGGTGAAGAGGTTGGCGGCGGCCCAGGGATCCTGAGGGGAAGGGTAGAGGACCAGGAACCCTGTCCAGGCGACAGACGTCCGTATTGTGGGACTGCCAGAGGGGGTGGAGGGAACGGACCCAACAGCCAACATCGCCCACAGGCTGAGCAACCTGGTTGGGAGGAATAGCTTCCCAAACGTCCTAGAACCCGACAGCGCACACAGGTCGCCCCGGCCAAAACCCAAGACTGGGGAGCAGCCGAGAGCGATCATTGTGAAGCTGCAACGGTACCAGGTCCGGGAAAAGATCCTGAGGTGGGCCTCACAGACAAAGTCGTGCTCGTAGGAAGAGCACAGAATAAGGGGTTATAAGGATATTGGAGCTGGCCTCTCAGAAAAAAGGGCCAAATTCTATATGGCAAAATTGCCGCTTCACAAGAGCGGGGTGAGGTTCGGCATATTGTACCCCGCCAGACTATGGGTAACCTATAAAGGAAAAGAATATTACTTCGGCACCCCAGCGGAGGCCAAGGTGTTTGTGAAGACCAACAATTAAGAAAAGGAGCAGACACAGCAACGGTGTGGGCAGCGGGGAAAAAGACAAAAGGTGGAGGAAGAAACAGAACCTATACCTACTCCCTATACACACACGACTGTTTGGCAAGATTTAACTCCAACTCAATCTATAAGTTTGCAGATGATAAGACTGTGGTGGATCGTATCTCAACAAAGACGAATCAGACTACAGAAGGGAAATAATTCACTTGGTTACATGGTGTACCGAAAACAACCTCTCTCTAAATGTCGGAAAGACCATGGAACTGATCATCGATTTCGGGAAGCGTAGCACGGCACACACCCCCTGCCTGCATCAATAGCTCCAAAGTGAAGATGGTCAATATCTTTAAGTTCCTGGGAGTCACCATCACCAACAGTCTGTCCTGGTCTGCTCACATTGATACAACAGTCAAAAAGGCCCAACAATTAGGCAGCATGGCAGCACAAGTGGATAGCACTGTGGCTTCACAGCGCCAGGCTCCCAGGTTCAATTCCCCGCTGGGTCACTGTCTGTGCGGAGTCTGCACGTTCTCCCCGTGTCTGCGTGGGTTTCCTCCCACAGTCCAAAGACATGCAGGTTAGGTGGATTGGCTATGAAAATTGTCCTCAGTGACCGGAGGGGTTATTGGGTGATGGGGATAGGGTGGAAGTGAGGGCTTAAGTGGGTCGGTGCAGACTCGATGGGCCGAATGGCCTCCTTCTGCACTGTATGTTCTATGTTATATGAACATTTAAAAAAAAACATGTCTCTACCTCCCATGGAAGCTAGAGAAATTCGGCCTGTCTGCATCGACTCTCACAAGCTTGCCATAGAGAGCATCCTATCCGGCTGCATCAGAGCTGGTATGGCAACTGCTAGGCCCTAGATCGCAAGAAACTGCAAAGTGTGGTGAACTCAGTCCAACGCATCACACAAGCTTGCCACCCGCACGTTGATTCTGTCTACACCTCCCGCTGCCTTAGGAAGGCAGAGACCCCTCCCACCCAGGCTTTGCCTTCTTCCAGGCCCTTCCATCAGGCAGAAGATACAAAAGTCTGAAGACCCGCACATCCAAACATAGGAATACCTTCTTCCCACAGCTACTAGACTCTTCAACGACTCCCCCTCGGACTGATCTGTTCCTTGTAAGAACACTATTCATGACGTCTTACGCTGCTCTTGCTCATCTATTTTCTTCGTTTGGCCCCTTGTTCCAAGGGGCACTGTAACTAATCACCGTTTGTCGATGTACCATTTGTCAATGTACTTTGGCGAGTATTTTTTTTTGTCTACTATGTACGTATCCTTGGCCGCAGAAAACTACTTTTCACTGTACTTCGGTACATGTGACAATAAATCAAATCAAATCAAAGATCTGTTGTATTGGCTCTGTGTTTGAGCAGGACTGTTCTGCCTTGTTCTCAGACTAAAGTAGGACAGAGAGAGGGCAGCGAGGATAGGGGAAACAGGCGAGGGGGCGAGGAAGGAAATAGAGACGTGCAGACAGAACAGGTACAGGGCGAGACCAGCCCAGGGAAGGGAGCCACCGTACTAGCAGGGAGGGCTAGCACGGGAAGACAAGCAGTAAAGGGGGCAGCAGCACTCCTTTCAGGGGAGAGAGAGGAAGGGCTCTTTGCCTCCTACGCTAGCGCAGGCCACAATCTCACTGATACCCAAAATATACAAGATCTGACAGAATGTGGATCATATAGACCCATTTCGCTGCTGAATGTGAATGTGAAAATACTCACAAAGGTCCTGGTCAAAAGGCTGGAGAACACCCTACCGGAGGTGGTCGCTGAAGACCCGATATGCTTTGTCAATGGTAGGCATCTCACTGTGAACATCAGGCAGCTGATGAACGTAATAATGACCTCCTCTCCAGGGAGAGAACACCAGAGGTGATTGTCTCACTGGAGAGGCCTTCGACAGAGTCGAATGGAAGTACCTCCTCGAGGTACTGGAACGGTTTGGGCTAGGAGCAGGATTCACCGCCTGGGTGAGACTCCTGCACAACGCTCCCAAGGCAAACATTCGAACTCACACCACCAGCTCTGACTACTTCCAGGTACAAAGAGGCATAAGGCAAGAATGCCCACTGTCCCCGCTCCTTCCTGTTTGTATTAGCAATCAAACCCCTGGCGATAGCCCTACAGGGTGCGAAAAACTGGAAGGGCATCCAAAGAAGAGACTGAGAGCACTGTGTTTCGCTCTATGCAGATGACTTGCTCCTGTACGTCTCAAAGCCATAGGAAGGACTGAAAGCAATCATGCGGATCTTAAAAGTGTTCGGGACCTTCTCAGATTACAAACTCAAATTGTGCAAAAGCGAGGCATTCCCAGTGAACCCAAATGGGGGAGGAACAGAACTGGAGGGACTCCCGTTCAAAGTAGCCCCAAACAGATTCCGATACCTGGGGATCCATATAGCCAGAGACTAGACACAGATCCACAAATGGAACCTAACCAGCCTGGTGGAGGAAGTCAAAAAGGATCTACAGAGGTGGGACACACTCCAACTCACATTGGCAGGGAAAGTGCAGATGATCACAATGAACGTGCTGCGAGGTTCCTCTTCCTGTTTCGGCCCATAATGATCTTCATCCACAAGGCTTTCTTCCAGAACCTAGATAGCTTAATTATGGTGTTTGTGTGTGGGGGCAAGAATCCAAGAGTTCCCAAATCAACACTGCAAAGGAGGAAAATTAAGGGCGGCCTGGCATTGGCAAACCTGCAATACTATCACTGGGCAGCAACAGCGGAAAGAGTGAGGGGATAGGTGCACGAGCCCAACAGAGTAGGTACAGATGGAGGAGGCCTCCTGCAAGGGAACAACCCTCTAGGTCCTGGCTATGCAGCACTCCCACTGAAGACGTGGGGCCAGCTAAGACAACATTTCGGGCTGACCGGGATGTCCTCCATGGCCCCTATCTGCCACAAAAAACCACAGATTCCTGCCAACCACGACAGATGCAACGTTTAAAAAATGGAGACAGGACAGGAGATCGCTGACAGTTAGGGACTTCTACGCAAGGAAATGAGACACTTACAAATAATACATTTCCTCTGCAAGGAGACAGTAGGATAACCCAGGGCCCTGGAGACTACACTATTAGAGGACCTGAGGACTACGGACAGTAAGGGGGGGGGGGGGGACTGTGGGAAAATAAACGGACAGCTACTGGGCAGAGCCTGAACACCCCTGGACGAGACCAGACAGAAATGGGAGGATGAACTGGGGACAGAAGTGGGGTGGGGACTCTGGAGCGAAGCATTGAGCGGGGCAAACTCCACCTCCTCCTGCACAAGGCTCAGCCACATGCAGTTCAAAGTGGTGCATAGAGCACCCATGACCTGAACCCGAATGAGCAGGTTCTTCCCGGAAATGGAGGATAAATGTGAACGGTACCAGAAGGGCCTGGCCAACCACACTCAATCAAGAAGACGATGTAAATCTACCCACTGCATGCGAAAACGGTGACAAGGTGATCATACTCGACATACAGGAGGTACAAGATCACAGCAAGACTGACAGTTCTCAGCTCGTCTGTACAGAAGCACAGAGTAGGGCCACCCAAGAGTCCAGAGAGACCACGCCAATAGAAACCATGCAGATTTTGACTCCAGAAGAGGAGCACCAAGAGTCCAGTGAGACCACGTCATTAGAAACCATGAAGATTTTGACTCCAGAAGAGGAGCGCCAAGAGTCCAGAGAGACCACGTCAATAGAAATCATGAAGATTTTGACTCCAGAAGAGGAGCACCAAGAGTCCAGAGAGACCGCGTCAATAGAAATCGTGAAGATTTTGACTCCAGAAGAGGAGCATCAAGACCAGCTGCAGACTGGCTAGCTGACTTTTAAATACGCCGTCGGAGGAAGGCTTCTTTACTGCATGGGGGCAATTTGTCGGTCTGTTCCAAAACCTGTTAGAGGCCAACAACAGCCAGTAGGGGGAGAACTGAAAGGATTAGAGAAGGGGGAAAAAAAAGACAAGGAACAAAGCCAGGAATGCACAACCCAGGGGGGAGGGGTAGAGAGTCAGACGGTAAAGAGGGACAAAACAGGGAGGGGGGAGGGGGGAGGAGCTGGGGGAACCCGTGCCCCCTCCCACCCTCACTCATCCACAAAAAATACCAAGGCTGACGCCGACAAAGGGAGGAGAGAAGGGGGAGCAAGGAAAAGAGAGTGAGACCCGTATTGACTAGGGAGAATAGCAAGGGGAGAGGTTAGGGAAAGGGGGTGCTGGGGAGGGGGGATGGGAAGAGGGCACGCCGAACTAGACGGCAGCAATCTGTAAATAAAGAAAAGTAAGATAAAAGTATTTTTTGCATTACATTGCACAAGAAATAAACATGAACGTCAATGTACATAATGTTGAAAATGCCAAAAAAAGATTTTTTAAAAACTATGCTGCGCACAACTCAGCAGACCAATATTCAAAACACGCAGACACTTTCTATTCCATACAACTACAACATTTTACCGGATTCTGTGTACATGAGTGTATTTCAGTCACCAGCTAATGCCATCCTTGGTGAACAATTGAAGTCCTGATAAAGGTAGGTGCAAAAGTCCTGGTGGTACAGGAATCAATTCAGCTGGTGGAGCCCATGTAGCTCCATGGCAGTGATGGATGATTGGGGACAAGTTCCTGGGAAGAGGGGGTGGATAGTGGCGAGGGAGGTGATGAAAAATAAGAAGTGTTCTTGAAGGACAAGAACCCCGGTGTGGAGGATGAATTTGGAAGTGGAAGGAGTGAACATAGGAGTTTGTAGGCATGGAGGATGCTGTATGTCTGGGCTAAGTGAGAGACTGATAAAGGATGCACGGGGCTTTTTAGTGACACACTGAACTCAAGAAATAATACAGATCCTGACGCTGAACACAGTAGCAGGAAATGCCACCCAAAGACAATTTTACAGGTCTCCAAATGCAAACTGCCCCAACTACACTGTGGCCCAGAGAGGCAAGGAAGCACCGGCTTTTACATCAACTTCATGTGGTCATACACTGTACTGCAGTGAGAATATACCTAGAGAGAAAACGGAAACAATGGTCAGGAGATCTTTGAGGATCATTTTTGGTGACCTTTTTAAATTTAATAATCTTTATCGTCACAAGTAGGCTTACATTAACAATGCAATGAAGTTACTGTGAAGACCCCATAGTAGCCACATTCCAGCACCAGTTCGGGTACACAGAGGGAGAATTCAGAACGTTCAATCCACCTAACAAGCACGCCTTTTGCGACTTGCGAGAGGAAACCGGAGCACCTGGAGGAAACCCACGCAGACACAGGGAGAATGTGCAGACTCCACACAGACAGTGACCCTAGCTGGGAATCGAATCTGGGACCCTGGAGCAGTGAAGCAACAGTGTTACCCACTGTGCCTCCCATGAGTACATGACTACTTGAAGCGCCATAATATACAAGGCTATGGACCAAATGCTGGAAAATTGGATTAGAATAAATAGGTGCTTGATGGGGCCTCTTGTTATCCTGTAAAATTCAGAATCTAAGATCCAAGGCCTCCGCATGTGCCCCACTGCCAGCTTTTGAATGGTCACGCAGTCCAATTTTTCTATTGACTGTACCATCACCCTCAATCTCTTAAACCACATCATGGATGCAGAACATTTCATACCTGAAGGTATGCTAACCACATAGCTTAATTAACACGTATTCATTCCTTCACAGGCAATAATGTAAGATTGTGACAATCACTATAGCAAATTGAAAACTGTGCTTCAATTCAGGAAGTTGCACAGTGGGCGAAACAGCTGGGTTGTAATGCAGAACAATGCCAGCAGCGCGGGTTCAATTCCCGTACCAGCATCCCTGAACAGGCGCCGGAATATGGCGGCAAGGGGCTTTTCACAGTAACTTCATTGAAGCCTACTTGTGACAATATGCAATTATTATTAAATATATAATGTGGCAATCCATTCTACACCATCCCATGACCTATCTGCGCGTCGTGACCCCCACTTTGAAAATCACTGCACTCGAGAGACTCCCGCTGTTTTCACATTTCATTATTGATTTGGTCCAAATTACGTTCTGTGCATACATGTGAAAACAAAGGCAAATACTTCCCTTTGAGTTACACCTTGTTATTTAAATATTACGACAAAGTTATTTCCTATTGCTTTCTGTCTCTTTCCTCTTGTACAACATTTTATCCAATCTCAACTTCCTAACAACTATCCAAATTCATGACTCCCGCTCTTCTAGGCCGCCATTTCACTCCAACCATATCTCTGATGATCCACTCCACAACTGCCATGCCTCTGATCCCCTCATCTTAAAACCATCTCAGTACCTGCTACTACAATCACGTTTGTGGATCATAAAATGTAGCACACATGTTGTACAAACATCTTGGCAGACCTGGATTTCACTGCATGCAGCATTTTGTGTCATATATTAAACAATGGGAGCTTGTGGACCTTTGTTTCCAAACATTCAAAGAAAATAGTGTCTTCCTCGAATCCATAACAGGATAGATTGTGAAAGAAACAAACAATCTTGATGAGTTTTATGAACTTCAGGTCTGTATTAGACATTTCTCAGGTTTAGCATCACCAGTCACTCCTGTAAACAGGCACCATCATAGAACATAGAACATAGAACAGTACAGCACAGAACAGGCCCTTCGGCCCTCGATGTTGTGCCGAGCAATGATCACCCTACTTAAACCCACGTAACCCGTATACCCGTAACCTAACAATCCCCCCATTAACCTTACACTACGGGCAATTTAGCATGGCCAATCCACCTAACCCGCACACTCCCTTATAATTGGAGTATAAATACTATTATCTAGTTAAATGATAACATGTTCCAAGGATCATAACGGCAAAACCTGTTATTATTTGTGCAGGATTCAGGGAGACTATGATAACCAATTGATTAAGATAATATGGATATTTAACCAAAAATCTGATTTACTTTACAATAAATGCATGAACAGAATGCAATTTTCCCATGAAATTCAATCAATTTCCTACTGTTCACATCTTGAAACATAATATACAGCTTTTCTCTATACTGAGCATACTTTCGAAGTTAGCTGCTGCATAAGGGCAGCACGGTAGCACAAGTGGATAGCACTATGATTTCACAGCGCCAGGGTCCCAGGTTCGATTCCCTGCTGGGTCACTGTCTGTGACCCCCGTTCTCCCCGTGTCTGCATGGTTTCCTCCGGGTGCTCCTGTTTCCTCCCACAGTCCAAAGACGTGCAGGTTAGGTGGATTGGCCATGAAAAATTGCACTTAGTGTCCAAAACTGTTAGGAAGGGTTATTGGGTTATGGGGTAGGGTGGAAGTGAGGGCTTAAGTGGGTCGGTGCAGACTCAATGGGCTGAATGGCCTCCTTCTGCACTGTATATTCAATGTTCTATAACCAACTAGCACAGAACCTTTTTCTTATAGGCCATAATGGTTGATGTTCATAATCTCTTTCACTAGCTGAAAAGAAAATGTTCCAACTCACGCACTGTCTAAACTGTCTTGGCTGACTGAATTGCTCCGAACAAGATGGCAAGGCAATGGCCAACAACCTCTGACCCTTCCCTTGGCTCTGAGAGCTAGATCACTGCACATTCAATTAAAATTTTCACCTTCATAGAACAGTACAGCACAGAACAGGCCCTTCGGCCCTCAATGTTGTGCTGAGCCATGATCACCCCACTCAAACCCACGAATCCACCCTATACCCGTAACCCAACAACCCCCCCCCCTTAACCTTACTTTAATTAGGACACTACGGGCAATTTAGCATGGCCAATCCACCTAACCCGCACATCTTTGGACTGTGGGAGGAAACCGGAGCACCCGGAGGAAACCCACGCACACAGGGGGAGGACGTGCAGACTCCACACAGACAGTGACCCAGCCGGGAATCGAACCTGGGACCCTGGAGCTGTGAAGCATCCATGCTAACCACCATGCTACCCTGCTGCCCCTTGATATATTTCCTTGATATGGGAATAATGGCAACAATTTTATCCATTCCTTCATTAAAGGTGCAAAGAGTTCCGCAATGTGATCAGTGGCTCTCAATTTTCTTAGAAGGTCTGTATTTGAGCGTACACCTTTAATAAAAGATTCATCTAGCATTCTAACTATTTGTCCAAAACAACATCTCAAATATCTTCTCATTCTCTCTCTATCTCTTAAGTTAACCTTTATGAACTAATTTTAAATTCATAACAATGTTTTAATTTAAATTAAACTAAAATCTCTTAAGGCTAAATAGGTCAAAAATCTCAATAGGTTAGACAACCCATTCTCACTTCTGGTTATCAGACCCTCAGCATAGCGGGTGCCTTGCTCCCACTCTGGCTCAACGGTTTTGGAGGGCTGATTAGTCCACTGTGTAATCTGTTAATGCAACACCATGCCATGCAGGTGCTGCTCGAGCGGTCAGGTAGATGAGTTGTTTGGAGGCTTGTTTATTCCTGGAGAATTGTTTATTCTTGTCTAGCCCAGAAGTAAAACATGAAAGGTGGCCAATCCTTAGCTTACCAGGAAAATTAAGGGTATTCGATACATGAAAGATAGATTGGCAAAAAAAACAGCAAGTTGAGGATTGGGAGCAGTTTAGAAATCAGCAATGAAGGGCAAACGGATTGATTAAGAAGGGGAAAATAGAGTACAAAAGTAAGCTTGCAGGGAACACAAAAACCAATTGAAAAGTTTCTATAGGTACATGAAGAGAAAAAGATCGGTGAAGACAAATGTAGGTCCTTTGCAGTCAGAAACAGGGGAATTTATAATGGGGGGGGGGACAAAGAAATGGCTGAGCAACTAAACACATACTTTGGTTCCGTCTTCACAAATGAAGACACAAATAAGATACCAGAAATGTTGGGGAATGCAGGGTTTAGTGAGAGGGAGGAACTGAAGGAGATCAATATTAGTAAATAAATGATGGAAACTGATGGGATTTAAGGACTGATAAATCCCCAAGGCCTTATCTACATCCCAGAGTACATAAGGTAGTGGCTCTCGAAATAATGGATGCGTTGGTGGTCATCTTTCAGGGTTATATAGACCGTGGAACATTTCTTACAGATTGGAGGGTAGCTAATGTAACTCCACTGTTTAAAAAGGGAGATAGCGTGAAAACAGGGAATTGTAGACCAATAGGCCCGACGTCAGTAGTGGGGAAAATCCTACAATCCATTATCAAAGATTTTATATCAGAGTGCTTAGAAAACAGTGGTAGAATTGGACGGAGTCAGCATGGATCTATCAAAGGGAAATCATGCTTGATAAATCTACTGGAATTTTTTGAGGATGTGACAAGTAGAGCTAATGAGGGGGAGCCACTGTATGTGGTTTGTTTGGAGTTTCATAAAACTTTTGACAAAATCCCGCAAGAGAGAGTTGCGTGTACAATTAAAGCACATGAGATTAAGGGTAGTGAATTGTAATGGATAGAAAACTGGTTAGCAGACAGGAAAAAAAGAGTAGGAATATTGGGTCTTTTTCAAGGGTCATTTTCAAAGGTCTTTTTCAGGGGCTGGTTTAGCACACGGGGCTAAATCGCTGGCTTTTAAAGCAGATCAAGGCAGACCAGCACGGTTCAATTCCCGTACCAGCCTCCCCGAACAGGCGCCGGAATGTGGCAACTGGGGGCTTTTCACAGTAACTTCATTGAAGTCTACTCGTGACAATAAGCGATTTTCATTTTCATTTCATTTTCAATTGGCAGACAGTGACTAGTGGGTGTTCTCGTACACCAGTCACTGAAGGTAAGCATGCAGGTACAGTGGACGGTAAAGAAGCCAAATGGTATGCTGGCCTTCATTGCAATAGGATGAGTACAGGAGCAGGGATGTCTGGCATCAATTATACAAGGCCTTGATGAGGCAACACCTGAATAGTGTGTGCAGTTTTAGTCTCCTTATCTGAGGAAGGATGTTCCTGCTATAGGGGAAGTGCAGCGAAGGTTTACAAGACTAATTCCTGGGATGGCAGGACTGATGCATGAGGAGAGATTGAGTCAGTTAGGATTGTATTCGCTGGAGTTCAGAAGATTGGGGGGGGGGGGGGGGGGGGGGGGGGGGGGGGGGGGGGGGGGGGGGGGGGGGGGGGGGGGGGGAAGAGATTAGGATATTGAGTTGGATGATCAGCCATGAATGCAGAGCAGACATGAAGGGCCGAACAGTCTCCTCCGGCTCCTATTTTCTGTGTTTCTATTTTCTAGTGCGTTCTTTCCAGCGACATGTTCCTGATGAAGTCTCTTGATATGTTCAGTGCTTTCCAGAATGAACTTTCTCCATTTTGGTCAGACATAGACCAGGGTCCCCCATGAATCGAGAGGGATGTCTCAGCTCTTCAGGGATGCTTTAAGGACATCCCTAAAGCCTTTTACTACTACCTCTCTGCAGTCTTCTGGCACAACAAAATTATTTTATGACAGACTTCAAAGTAGAACTTTTCAAGGAAACCAGCAATGATACCACAATAAATGTATTTATTCCTTGTTGCTCTAAACCCAGCCTTTCAAGAAATACCTATCCATCATCATGGGAACCACCAGCACAGACTTTCTATAACAGAGGTTGAAGGGCAAGGCAGAGTTGTCAAATGATGCATCCACGAAGGGGGACTTTGTTTTTGTTTGTACAGTAGTCCCCCGTTATACCGCGCTCCGCAATACCGCGGTTCGCGATATACCGCGGGGGGGCTTATGGACCCCAACTGTCAATTGTGTCAATTTCAGCGGCCGGCTCACTTTGATCTGGAGAGGGAAGCTGCTCTCTCACTGAAACAATCAGCCGGCCGCTGAAATTGACACTGCCGGCTGCTCTCTCCCTCCAATCCAACTTTTAAGTTTTAATGTTTCTGATTGGAGGGAGAGAGCAGCGGGCAGTGTCAATTTCAGCGGCCGGCTGATTGTTTCAGTGAGAGAGCAGCTTCCCTCTCCAGATCAAAGTGAGCCGGCCGCTGAAATTGACACTGCCGGCTGATTGGAGGGAGAGAGCAGAGAACACAGGAGGAGGTCATACGGGCCTCTGCAAGACCAGCATGGTCTCACATCGCCCCTCCCCTCTGTAGCTGGGGTTCAGGCTGTGGCTGCTGGGGTACAGGCTGTGGCTCCTGGGGTACAGGCTGTGGCTGCTGGGCTTCAGGCTGTGGCTGCTGGGGTACAGGCTGTGGCTGCTGGGGTACAGGCTGTGGCTGCTGGGGTACAGGCTGTGGCTGCTGGGCTTCAGGCTGTGGCTGCTGGGCTTCAGGCTGTGGCTGCTGGGGTACTGTGGCTGCTGGGGTACAGGCTGTGGCTGCTGGGGTTCAGGCTGTGGCTGCTGGGGTTCAGGCTGTGGCTGCTGGGGTTCAGGCTGTGGCTGCTGGGGTTCAGGCTGTGGCTGCTGGGGTTCAGGCTGTGGCTGCTGGGGTTCAGGCTGTGGCTGCTGGGGTACAGGCCGTGGCTGCTGGGGTACTGATTGGAGGGAGAGAGCAGCCGGCAGTGTCAATTTCAGCGGCCGGCTGATTGTTTCAGTGAGAGAGCAGCTTCCCTCTCCGGCCGCTGAAATTGACACTGTTTTAATTAGATCCACGATGGGGGTTTTAAATTTATTTTAAAAGCTATGCTAGCGCTTCCCATTGTGAGTCTACGGGGGTCTGACCTCTCCCCCCGCAGACTCACAAGGGGAAGCGCTAGCATAGATTTTAAAATAAATTTAAAACCCCCATCGTGGATATCCGCGGCTCGGATGCAACGCGGGTGGCTGTCTTGGACCCCAACACCCGCGTTATAAAGGGGGACTACTGTATTTCAGTGCCCTATCCCCAAGGCGTTCTTTAAGAGGGTGAATGCAGTGATCTCTGGGTTTGTATGGACGGGTAAAACCCTGCGGGTGGAGCGGGTTCGAGGGAAGCGGGGTCGAGGGGAGCAGGGTCGACGGGAGCGGGGTCTGGCCCGACAGAATTTTAGAAACTACTACTGGGAGGCGAACATAGCAATGGTCAGGAAGCGGGTAGTGGGGGAGGGGTCGGTATGGGAGCGGGTGGAGGCGGCCTCATGTAGGGGCACAAGTTTGGGGTACTGGTAACAGCACCTCTGCCGTGCTCGCCAGCTCGGTATTCCACAAGCCCGGTGGTAGTGGCGGCTTGATGGTGTGGGGACAGTGGGCGGAAGCACATGGGACTGGAGGGGGGCATTGGTATGGACACCAATTTGTGGCAACCATCGATTTGCACCGGGGGTGCAAGATGGCGGGTTTCAGAGGTGGCAGGGAGCTGAAATAGAGTGGTTTGGGGACCTGTTTATTGACGGCAGCTTTCTGTGCTCGGAGGATTTGGAGGAGGGGTTTGAGCTGCCCAGTGGAAATCGGTTCCGCTACTGCAGGCTTTGACCTTTCCGCACCTGCCACCCCAGGGTATACAGGACAAGGTAGTGTTGAAAATGAGAGTGGGGAGGGGAAGGTCTCGGAAACTTATAAAGAGCTCATGGAATGGGAGGGTACCCCAATAGGGGAGGTGAAGTGAAAGTGGGAAGAAGAACTGGGCAAGGAATTAGAGAAGAGGCTGTGGGAGGATGCCCTGAGTAGAGTCAACAAATCCACGTCGTGTGCCAGGCTTAGCCTGATACAATTTGAGGTGGTCCACAGGGCGCATATGACTGTGGCCTGAATGAGCAGCTTCTTTGAAGGGGTGGAGGACAGGTGTGGACGGTGAGCAGGAGGGCCTGCAAATCATGTCCACATGTTTTGGACATGTCCGAGGCTCAGGGAATTTTTGCTGGGATTTGCCGATGTCATGTTAAAGGTATTGAAGGTATGGGTGGTTCCAAGTCCAGAGGTGACAATTTTTGGTGTGTCGGAAGACCCGGACGTCCAGGGGGCGAGGGAGGCTGATGTTTTGGCCTTTGCCTCCCTGGTAACTCGGAGATGGATCTTGCTGACGTGGAGGGACTCGGAGCCCCCAAAATCAGGGGTATGGGTTAGTGACATGGCCGGGTTTCTCAGGCTTGAGAAGATCAAGTTCGCCCTTGGTGGCAGCCGTTTATAGATACATAGAAGATAGGAGCAGGAGGTGGCCTTTTGGCCCTTCGAGCCTGCTCCGCCATTCCTCACGATCATGGCTGATCATCAAACTGTTGAGTTGCTCACAGAAAAATACTTTTCACTTTACCTCGGTATACATGACAATAAACAAATCCAATCCAATCCAATAGCCTAATCCAGCTTTCTCCTCAAAGCCTTTGATCCATTCTTCCCAAGTGCTATATCTGGCCGCCTCTTGAATATATTCAATGATTTAGCATCAAATACTTACTGTGGTAATGAATTCCCTCCTCATCACTCTTTGGGTGAAGAAATGTCTCCTCATACATGTCTGAAATGGTTTATCCTGAATCCTCAGACTGTGACCCCTGGCCCGGGATTCTCCCCTACCCGGCGGGGCGGGGGGTCCCGGCTTGTAGGAGTGGCGTGAACCACTCCGGCGCCGGGTCGCCCCAAGGGTGCGGAGACGGGGCCAAGCCCTCACATTGAGGGGCTAGGCCCGCGCCGGAGTGGTTCCCAACGGCCTTTGGCGCCACGCCAGCCGGGGCCAAAAGGACTTCGCCAGCCGCTGCAAGTCCGCTCATGCGCCGCAACGTCAGCGGCTGCTGACGTCATCCCGGCGCATGCGCAGGGGAGGGGGTCTCTTCCACCTTCACCATGGTCTTCACGCCACATGCCCGCCCGCCGATCGGTGGGCCCCAATCGCGGGCCAGGCCACCGTGGGGGCACCCCCCAGGGTCAGATCGCCCCGCGCCGCCCCCCCCCCCCCCCAGGATCCCGGCGCCCGCCCGTGCCGCAAATCAGGAAGGTGTTTTGATCCCTGCCGGCGGGAGAGGCTTGACAGTGGTGGGACTTCAGCTCATCGCAGGCCGGAGAATCGCCGTGGGGGGCCTGCCGACCGGCGCGGCGCGATTCCCACCCCCACCAGATTTCTGGTGGCGGAGAATTCGGGACACAGCGGGGGTGGGATTGACGCCGGCCCTGGGCAATTCTCTGACCCGGCGAGGGGTCGGAGAATCCCGCCCCTGGTTCTGGACACACCAATCATTGGTAACATCTTCGCTGCATCTACCCTGTCTAGTCCTGTTAGAATTGTATAAGTCTCTGTGAGATCCCCCCTCATTCTTCTCCAGTAACTAGTGGGGTGCCTCAGTGATCAGTGCTGGGACCCCAGCTATTCACAATATATATTAAGGATTTGGATGAGGGAACAAAATGTAACATCTCAAAATTTGCAGATGATACCAAATTAGGTGGGAGGTTGAATTGTGCTCAGAACTCCAGCGAAAATAATTCTAACCTAGTCGATCTCTCCTCGTATGACAGTCCCGCCATCCCTGGAATCAGTCTGGTAAACCTTCGCTGCACGAGAGAGAGAGAGAGAGAGAGAGAGCGAAAGCAAGAACATCCTGCGTGGAGTGTGCACATTCTCCCTGTGTCTGTGTGGGTTTCCTCCGGGTGCTCCGGTTTCCTCCCACAGCCCAAAGATGTGCGGGTTAGGTGGATTGGCTCTGCTAAATTGCCCTTAAGTGTCCAAAAAAGGTTAAGTGGGGGTTACTGGGTTACAGGGATAGGGTAGATACATGGGCTTGATTAGCGTGCTCTTTGTAAGGGTTGGTGCAGACTCGACGGGCCGAATGGCCTCCTTCTGCACTGTAAATTCTATGAGTCTATGACTGTCCTTTCTCAGAGAAGGAGACCAAAACTGCGCACAATACTCCAGGTGTGGCCTCACCAAAGCCGTGTACAACTGCAGCAATGCAACCCCTGCTTCTACACTCAAAATCTCTCGCAATGAAGGCCAACATACCATTAGCCTTCTTTACCACCTGCTGCACCAGCATGCTTACCTTCAGCGACTGGTGCACAAGGTCCTGCTGAACTCGCCCCTCTCCCAATTTACAACCATTCAGGTAGTCATCTGCCTTCCTGTTTTTGCTTCCAAAGTGAATAACCTCACATTTATATAGATTATACTGCATCTACCATTGATTTTCCCACTCACCCAACCTGTCCAGGATCATGCTGTAGAATCCCGGCATCCTCGTCACAATTCACCCTCCCACCTAATTTGATATCATCTGCAAACTTTGAGATGTTACACTTTGTTCCCTCATCCAAATCATTAATATATATTGTGAATAGCTGGGGTCCCAGCACTGATCCCTGTGTCACCCTACTAGTTATCACCTGCCAATTTGAAAAGGTCCCATTAATTCCTACTCTTTGTTTCTTCTCTGCCAACCAGTTTTCTATCCACCTCAATACATTTCCCCCAATCCCATGTGCTTTAATTTTGCACAATAATCTCTTATGCGGAACTTTGTCAAATGTCTTCTGAAAGTCCAAATATACCACATCAACTGGTTCCCCCTTGTCAACTGCACTGATTACATCCTCAAAGAATTCCAACAGATTTGTCAAGCATGATTTTCCCTTCATAAATCCATGCCGACTTTGACTGATCCTGGCACTACTTTCCAAATGTTCCGCTATAAAGTCCTTGATAATGGTTGCAATAATTTTCCCACTACCGATTTTAGGCTTACTGGTCTATAATTCCCTGCTGTCTCTCTACCTCCTTTTTGAATATTGGAGTGATGTGAGCTACCCTCCAATATGCAGGGACTATTCCAGAGTCTATAGAATCCCGGAAGATGACCACCAATGCATCCACTATTTCCAGATGCACCTCCTTAGCACCCTGGGATGCAGATTCTCAGGCCCTGGGGATTTATCCGCCTTCAATCCCATCAATTTTCCCTGCACTATTTCTCTACTAATGTTGATCTCCCTCAATTCTTCCCTCTCACTAACCTTTCATTCTCCAACATTTCTGGTATCTGATTTGTGTCCTCTTTTGTGAAGACAGAACCAAAGTATGTATTCAATTTCTCAGCCATTTCTTTGTACCTTATTATGCATACTTCTTTGGGGAAAATTAAGCTATTCAGCAGAATGGTGGGGTGGGGGGGGGAGAGTTGAAAACTGTTATAATTATATATGCTTTAATAAAATATATATTTTTTAAATGATGCATCCACTGTGTGTAACTGTCTGATTTCAATATTCTAAGAAAGCTCACAGCACCAACAGAACAAGATTTCTGATACTGTTCTAGGAATTAATGACTTTGGTTGACTGTTAAAGAGGGTCTTTTTGAGATTTAGAAAATGGTTTCACACCACATAATTAGTTTGCTCATGGTGAAGCAGTATTATATACCCAGACTCTCAGACCTATATCTAAGTGCTATTACAGCAAGTGAAGTGGACTTCCACTGGACCACTGGGTACCATGCACATAAGAAACCAAGTTACGCAAATCAATACTGTGTCAATTGCACAATACAATGAGGAGCTACAAGTGAAAAGTGGGTTCTTTCTGAAATACTGAAATAATCAGAAAAACCTGGACATATTCAGCAGGTCGGCCAGAATTTGTGGAAACTGAAGCAGAGTTAATGTTTCAGGTCGATGATCTTTCAGAATCCAGGAGAGCTAACTGATCTGGCAGGCTTTGGTAGAAAAATAGCATCACCAACTTCTATGAAGTAGGGGCCAGATTTATCATTCCCAATATGGCTGTCAATTATACATATATGTAATCATAAGCCATTTACGGTTGTAACATAACACTTCATGGTCACTATATATTTTTCCCAGGAATTAATATTTGTCATAATTTAAAAAAAATAAATTTAGAGTACCAAATACTTTTTTTTCCAATTAAGGGGCAATTTAGCTGGCCAATCCACATACTCTACATATCTTTTGAGTTGTTGGGGTGAGACCCACACAGACATGGGGAGAATGTGCAAACTCTACATGGACAGTTACCTGGGGCCGGAACTGAACCTGGGTCCTTGGCACCGTGAGGCAGCAATGCTAACCATTGCGTTGCCCCTCCATTTGTCATAATAATGAAGAAAAAACACTGAATTACATTTGGAAATATTGAACTTTAAGTAAGACCAGTGAGACCAATGAGGACTCCAGTGGCGGCATGTAGGAGGAGGTCTTACATTGGGTTGCTCCCGCAAGAGTCCTGGGTTTTAGGCCCTTTTCATCTGTTCTTTTTGTGGGGGAAACTGGATGAAGAGCGGTTAATGGAGGATGGGCAAGAATCTACGGTAAAATCAGGGGAGGAAGTATTCAAGTGCTGGCCCTCCAGGAGGTTCGAGCACAATGAGGGGTGCGTGCGCAGGGAAGATGGCAGAGACATGTGTCCGGGGGTGGCCGTCTATATAATGGTGAATATATTGACCGAGGTAATTGCAGTGGAGTTCGAACGGCAGTTCAATAAACAGAGAGGCAAAGGAGGGAGATGCTGGAGTCCCTCAAGAATTAGGTGGAGGACTTGCTGCCCAATAAGGGAGACACTCGGAAGGATGTTGGAGACAGTGTGGGAGCAGGGCGCAGCACTGAAAGTAGTAGAGGAGACACTGTAGATTTGCACTGTCTGATTATCCCTAACTAGCTCACCTCGCGTGAAGCTGAAATGGCCAAGGTGGAAGATCGGATTAGGGGCCTGGGAACAAAGGTAGAAGACTTTGAGAAACGGTCTACGACACAGAACTTGCAAATTGTGTGACTTTTGGAAGGCGTGGAAGGTCCAAGGCCAACAGAGTTTAGTAGCGGAGATAGAAAATAGAAAAATACAGCAGAACAGGCCCTTTGCCCCACGATGTTGTGCCGAACTTTTGTCCTAGATTAAGAACAAATTAATCTACACTCCATCGTTCTACCGTAATCCATGTACCTATCCAAAAGGGTCTTGAAGATTCCTAATGTTTCCGACTCAACTACTTCCACAGGCAGTGCATTCCATGCCACCACTACCCTCTGGGTAAAGAACCTACCTCTGACATCCTCCCTATATCTTCCTTAAATTCACCTTAAATTTATGTCCCCTTGTAATGGTGTGTTCCACCAGGGGAAAAAGTCTCTGACTGTCTACTCCAGGGGTGGGCAAACTACGGCCCGCGGGCCGCATGCGGCCCGCCAAAGGTATTTCTGCGGCCCACCAAGTCATTAAAAAAAAAAAAAAAAAAAATTTATTTAAAAAAAAAATTTTTTTTTTTTTTTTTTAAATTTTTTTTTTAAAGGTTAATGGGTGGGGGGGCTGTTGGGTTACTTACTGGTATAGGGTGGATACGTTGACTTGAGTAGGGTGATCATTGCTTGGCACAACGTCGAGGGCCGAAGGGCCTGTTCTGTGCTGTACTGTTCTATGTTCTATATGAGGCGCCCAGAATCATAACCGGGTGACGTAATTATTTTACTTAATATACTATGCGGCCCTTTGTGAATTGTGAATTTCTGAATGCGGCCCTTGCACGGAAAAGTTTGCCCACCCCTGGTCTACTCTATCCATTCCCCTGATCATTTTATAAACATCTATCAAGTTGCCCCATATCCTTCTCCATTCTAATGAGAAAAGGCCTAGCACCCTCACCCTTTCCTCGTATGACCTACTCTCCATTCCAGGCAACATCCTGGTAAATCTCCTTTGCACTTTTTCCAAAGCTTCCATATCCTTCCTAAAATGAGGCAACCAGAACTGCACACAGTACTCCAAATGTGGCCTTACCAAGGTTTTGTACAGCTGCATCATCACCTCACGCCTCTTCATTTCAATCCCTCAGCTAATGAACGCTAGCACACCATAGGCCTTCTTCACAGCTCTATCCACTCGAGTGGCAACTTTCAAAGATCTATGAACACAGACCCCAAGATCTCTCTGCTCCTCCACATTCCCTAGAACCCAACCGTTAACCCTGTATTCTGCATTCATATTTGTCCTTCCAAAATGGACAACCTCACACTTTTCAGGGTTAAACTCCATCTGCCACTTCTCAGCCCAGCTCTGCATCCTATCTATGTCTCTTTGCAGCCGACAACAGCCCTCCTCACTATCCACAACACCACCAATCTTCGTATCGTCTGCAAATTTACTGACCCACCCTTCAACTCCCTCATCCAAGTCATTAGTGAAAATCACAAACAGCAGAGGACCCAGAACTGATCCCTGCGTTACGCCACTGGTAACTGGGCTCCAGGCTCAATATTTGCCATCCACCACCGCTCTCTGACTTCTATCGGTTAGTCAGTTCGTTATCCAACTGGCTAAATTTCCCACTATCCCATGCCTCCTTACTTTCTGCATAAGCCTACCATGGGGAACCTTATCAAATGCCTTACTAAAATCCATGTACATTACATCCACTGCTTTACCTTCATCCACATGCTTGGTCACCTCCTCAAAGAATTCAATAAGACTTGTGAGGCAAGAGCTACCGCTGACAAATCCGTTCTGAATATCCCTAATCAAGCAGTGTCTTTCCAGATGCTCAGAAATCCTATCCCTCAGTACCCTTTCCATTACTTTGCCTACCACCGAAGTAAGGCTAACTGGCCTGTAATTCCCAGGGTTATCCCTATTCCCTTTTTTGAACAGGGACACGACATTCGCCACTCTCCAATCCCCTGGTACCACCCCTGTTGACAGTGAGGACGAAAAGATCATTGCCAACGGCTCTGCAATTTCATCTCTTGCTTCCCATAGTATCCTTGGATATATCCCGTCAGGCCCGGTGGACATGTCTATCCTAAAGTTTTTCAAAATGCCCAACACATTTTCCTTCCTCGAGTTTACCAGTCTGTTCATACTGTCGACTCCAAAAATATGGCTCTTCTCATTCGTAAATACTGAATAAAAGTACTCGTTCAAGACCTCTCCTATCTCTCCAGACTCCATACACAATCTCCTGCTACTGTCCTTGATCGGACCTGCCCTCTCTCTAGTAATTCTCATATTTCTCATCTATGTGTAAAAGGCCTTGGGGTTTTCCTTGATCCTACCCGCCAAAGATTTTTCATGCCCTCACTTAGCTCTCCTAATCCCTTTCTTCAGTCCCCTCCTGGCAATTGTGTATCCCTCCAGGGCCCTGTCTGAACCTTGTTTCCTCAGCCTTACATAAGTGTCCTTCTTCCTCTTAACAAGACATTCAACCTCTATTGTCAACCATGGTTCCCTCACTCGACCATCTCTTCCCTGCCTGACAGGGACATACATATCAAGGACACGTAGTATCTGTTCCTTGAGCAAGTTCCACATTTCAATTGTGTCCTTCCCTGACAGCCTATGTTCCCAAATTATGCACTTCAATTCTTGTCTGACAGCATCGTATTTACCCTTCCCCCAATTGTAAACCTTGCCCTGTTGCACGCACCTATCCCTCTCCATTACTAAAGTGAAAGTCACGGAATTGTGGTCACTATCTCCAAAATGCTCCCCCACTATCAAATCTATCACTTGCCCTGGTTCATTACCAAGTATCGAATATGGTCGCCCCCTCGGGCTGGACAATCTACATACTGTGCTAGAAAAGCTTCCTGGACACACTGCACAAACACCACCCCATCCAAACTATTTGATCTAAAGAGCTTCCACTCGATATTTGGGAAGTTGAAGTCACCCATGACTACCACCCTGTGACTTCTGCACCTTTCCAAAATTTGTTTCCCAATCTGTTCCTCCACATCTCTGCTGCTATTGGGGGGCCTATAGAAAACTCCCATCAAGGTAACTGCTCCTTTCCTATTTCTGACTTCAACCCATATTACCTCAGTAGGCAGATCCCCCTCGAACTGCCTTTCTGCAGCTCTTATACCATCTCTAATTAACAATGCAACACCCCCCCCCCCCCCCACCTATTTTACCACCCTCCCTAATCTTATTGAAACATCTATAACCAGGAACCTCCAACAAACATTTCTGCCCCTCTTCTATCCAAGTTTCCGTGAGGGCCACCACATCGTAGTTCCAAGTACCAATCCATGCCTTAAGTTCACCCACCTTATTCCTGATGCTTCTTGCGTTGAAGTATACACACTTCAACCCATCTCCATGCCTGCAAGTACTCTCCTTTGTCAATGTTACCTTCCCCACTGCCTCACTACACGCTTAGACGTCCTGAACATCAGCTACCTTCGTTGCTGGACTACAAATCCGGTTCCCATTCCCCTGCCAAATTAGTTTAAACCTTCCCGAAGAGTACCAGAAAACCTCTCTCCCAGGATATTGGTGCCTCTCTGATTCGGATGCAACCTGTCCTGCTTGTACAGGTCCCACCTTCCTCAGAATGCGCTCCAATTATCCAAATACCTGAAGCTCTCCCTCCGACACCATTCCTGCAGCCACGCGTTCAACTGCACTCTCTCCCTATTCCTAGCCTCGCTATCACGTGGCACCGGCAACAAACCAGAGATAACAACTCTGTCTGTCCTGGCTTTTAACAGCCTAACTACCTAAACTCGTTTATTAGATCCACACCCCTTTTCCTCCCTACATCGTTGGTCCCAATGTGCACCACGACTTCTGGCTGCTCACTCTACCCCTTAAGGGTTCTGAAAACACGATCCGAGATATCCCTGGCCCTGGCAGCCAGGAGGCAACATACCTTCTGGGTGTCTCGCTCGCGACCATAGAATCTCCTATCTATTCCCCTAACCATTGAGTCTCCTATCACTATTGTTTTTCTATTCTCCCCCCTTCCCTTCTGAGCCCCAGAGCCAGACTCAGTGCCAGAGACCTGGCCGCTAGGGCCTTCCCCCGGTAGGTCATCCCCCCCAACAGCATCCCAAACGGTATACTTGTTTTGAAGGGGAACGGCTACGAGGGAGCCCTGCGCTGTCTGCCCGTTCGTTTTCTTTCCCTTGACTGTAACCCAGCTACTCTTGTCCTCTACCTTGGGTGTGGTTACCTCCCTGTAACTCTGGTCTATTACCCCTTCTGCCTCCCAGATGATCTGAAGTTCATCCAGCTCCAGCTCCAGTTCCCTAACATGGTCTCTGAGGAGCTGGAGTTAGGTGCACTTCCTGCAGGTATAGTCAGTGGGGACACCGGTGGTATCCCTCACCACTCTCATCCTTCAGGAGCATGCAACTGCCCTGCCAAGAGGTTCAAACACACTGAGGGGTGCGTGAGCAGGAAAGATGGCGGAGACATGTGAGGAAACTGATGGGGAGGAAGCAAATGTGTCCCCGTCCCCCCCCTCCCGTGAAGTTGGATAGGGTCCAACGATTGCTCTGGCCAAAGCCACGGGTGAATGAGCCGCCGAAGCGATGATCGTTTGCTTTCATAGCTACCAGGCGAAGGAGAAGGTGTTGGGGTGGGCCAAGCAGGCGAAGGAGAAGGTGTTGGGGTGGGCCAAGCAGACGCAGGAGGTGAAGTGGTAAGGCATTGTGATTCAAATTTATGGTGGATTTGGTGTAAAGGAGAGCTGCCCTCAATAAAGCAAAGGCGGCACTGTGAAAGAGTGTACACATCGTGGTGGTTGGCAAAATTGAGGGTAACGCACGATGGGACAGACCATTATTTTGAGACGGCGGAGGAGGTAGAGGTTTTCATTCAAGCAAAGGGCTGGGATTTGGCTGCTCATGGGGGATGAGTGACTTTGATGTTGGTGGTGGGTTGGGGGTGGTGGGGGGGCTAATGTTTTTTGATGAATTTGTATGTTTTTCTTTGCCTCGCTGTTCTAATACGGCCTGCCAAATCTGCTCAGGCATGATTCGATGAGCCGAGGAGGTATGATAGTAGGGGGATGGAGGTATGACAGTAGAGGGATGGGGCTTTGATAGTAGGGTGCGGGGAATGGAAATTCTGATTAGCAAAAGAGAATCCAGTTCCAGACGGAGAAAATTGTGGAAAATCTGGAGGGAGGAGGGGGGGGGACCTGGTGGATGTGGCTTTGGAGAGGGGGCCAGCTCAATGGTCAGCGTGGAGTTTGGATGTGGGGCTGTTAACAGACCTGGAATTTGTGGAAAGATGGCCAAGGTGTTGGATGATTATGCAGAGTCCAGCAGGAATGGGGTGGCTTTGCCATGGGTGTTGTGGGAAGCCCTGAAGGAGGTGGTGAGAGAGGAAGCGCACAGCTGGAAAGGCAAGCAAGGAAGGAGTGTCAGTGGTTGGGAATGAGATATTGGAGGTGGATGGGAAGTATTTGGAGGGCCCTATCCCAAATCTTTAGGTGAGCAGGAAGCTGTTGAGGTACAGTTTGACCTCTGTCCTCGGATACAGCAATGTTGCAGTTCAGACGGGCAAGAGTAGTCTTTATGTATGGGGAGAATATCAGCAGGCTGCTGGCGTGCCAGTTGAGGTGACAAGTGGCGACCTGGGAAATCATTCAGACATGCAAGAGTGGGGTGAGTTGGCTTCAGCCCCGGAGAAGGTGAATAGAGTGTTTGAGGCGTTTACTAAAGGACGATTCGGACATGGTTGATTTTATGGAAGGGGGAGGACCGGGAGGGTTTGGTGGAACTGCTGAGAGCAGTCAGGAAAGTAACTGAGAATATGCAGGCGGTACCAACCTCCACAAACAGGCGCCGGAATGTGGCGACTAGGGGCTTTTCACAGTAACTTCATTTGAAGCCTACTTCTGACAATAAGCCATTGTCATTTCATTTCATTTCAGACGCGGAAGGCACCAGGGCCGGATAGCTTCCCGATGGAGTTTTATAAAAACTTCCCGGACAGGTTGGTCCCCCTGCTGGTGGAAGAGTTTGAAGATGCGCACAGAAACAATGAGCCAGGCGTTCATTTCACACCCTCCTCCACATGCATACACAAACACACTCCCACACAAAAGCACACTCCCCCCTCTGCGCACACACACTTCCGCCCCCCCCCACATACACTCCTCCCCCTCACACACTCCCCTCCTTCCCCACACACACCCTCTCCCCCACACACACTCCCCCCTCAGACTCCCCTCCCCCGCACACACTCCCCCCTCCCCCGCACACTCCCCCCTCCCCCCGCACATACTACCCCCTCCCCCGCTCACTCTCATCCCACCCAACACACTCTCATCCCACCCAACACACTCTCATCCCACCCAACACACTCTCATCCCACCCAACACACTCTCATCCCACCCAACACACTCTCATCCCACCCAACACACTCTCATCCCACCCAACACACTCTCATCCCACCCAACACACTCTCATCCCACCCAAAACACTCTCATCCCACCCAACACTCTCCCCCCCTCCTTCTCCTCCTCATGCCCCAAGCTCAGCCCCTTCTCCTCCGCCCCCACACTCATCCCCTCTTCCTCCTCCCCCACTCAGATCCCTCCTCCACCCCCCACACACACACAGCCCCTCGCCCCATACACCCTCCTCCCCCCACGCACAGCCCCTCCTCCCCCCCACGCACAGCCCCTCCTCCCCCCCACGCACACCACCTCCTCCCCCCCCCACGCACACCACCTCCTCCCCCCCCCACGCACACCCCCTCCCCCCCACGCACACCCCCTCCCCCACACACACCCACCCCCCTCCCCCACACACACCCACCCCCCTCCCCCACACACACCCACCCCCCTCCCCCACACACACACACACCCCCCCTCCCCCACACACACACACACACCCCCCCTCCCCCACACACACACACACCCCCCTCCCCCCCACACACACACACACACCCCCTCCCCCACACACACACACACACCCCCTCCCCCACACACACACCCCCCTCCCCCACACACACACCCCCCTCCCCCCACACACACACCCCCCTCCCCCACACACACACCCCCCTCCCCCCACACACACACCCCCCTCCCCCACACACACACACCCCCCCTCCCCCCACCCACACACACACCCTCCCCCACACACCCCCCCCCCCACACACACCCCCTCCCCCCACACACACCCCCTCCCCCCACACACACCCCCTCCCCCCACACACACCCCCTCCCCCACACACACACACCCCTCTCCCCACACACACCCCCACCCCTCTCCCCACACACACCCCCTCCCCCACACACACAACCTCTCTCCCCCCACACACAACCTCTCCCCCACACACACCCCCTCCCCCCACACACACCCCCTCCCCCCCACACACCCCCTCCCCCACACACACCCCCTCCCCCACACACCCCCTCCCCCCCACACACACAACTCTCCCCACACACACACCCCTCTCCCCACACACACCCCCTCCCCCACACACACCCCCTCCCCCACACACAACCTCTCCCCCCCACACACAACCTCTCCCCCCACACACACAACCTCTCCTCCCACACACACAAAACCTCTCCCCCACACACAACCTCTCCCCCCACACACGCAACCTCTCCCCCCCCATACACGCAACCTCTCCCCCCCCCACACACAACCTCTCCCCCCCCCCCCACACACAACCTCTCCACATACACCTCTCCACACACACACACAGCCCCTCCTCCACAGACAAATCAACATCACCAAAAAAGATCACCTGACCATCATCACATCGCTGTATGCACATTACCTGCTGCATTTTCGACATTACAACTGGAGAATCCACTTGCAAAAAAAGGAAAAGACTTCCTTTGCTGTAATCTTCTGAGGTTGTGAAAGGCACAAAATATCTATAGGTGCAAGTTTTTTTCTTTTTCTACTGTCCCAGTGCCCCAAAAAGACTACAAATAAATCTCCAGGTCCAGCAATTCAGACAAGCTGCTGAAAGCAGTACCCAACTGTCTTGCATGATTAAAGACTATGTCACAGCTCATTGGAGACCAGGCGTTTTAAATCACCATGTTGATAGTTTAGTACATGACTAGATACTGGCATACTTATATGAAGTGATTTAAGAATACGATTTAAGATCTGCAGTTAGCTTTCATACAGCTTTGAGTATGTATCTATCGCCAATTAAGACTCCTTTTAACTTTTGCTAAGAAACTTGAGTTTAATAAAGAGACATATTTTGGATTATAAAATGCCTGTCACAGATTTCTGGAACAGTTTCCCCATGTACCAAGTTAGCTTGTTATCTTAATAACACATGGTTGTTTTTCCAAAGGACTGTATAGGTTTCAGTATGCATTTTAGTCACCAAGTTAAAAGTGGTTCAATGTTTTATGTTTTAACTTTTTATTGTCACAAGTATGAAGTTACTGTGAAAAGTGCCTAGTCACCACATTCCGGCGCCTGTTCAGGTAAGCTGGTACGGGAATAGAACCCACGCTGCTGGCCTTGTTCTACATCACAAACCATCTGTCTAGCCCACTGAGCTAAGCCATTCTGTCTACCCCACTGAGCTAAACCATAATGGGATGTTCAAGAGGTTTTGAACATAGAACATAGAACATAGAACAGTACAGCACAGAACAGGCCCTTCGGCCCTCGATGTTGTGCCGAGCCATGATCACCCTACTTAAACCCACGTAACCCGTATACCCAACAATCCCCCCATTAACCTTACACTACGGGCAATTTAGCATGGCCAATCCACCTAACCCGCACATCTTTGGACTGTGGGAGGAAACCGGAGCACCCGGAGGAAACCCACGCACACACGGGGAGGACGTGCAGACTCCACACAGACAGTGACCCAGCCGGGAATCGAACCTGGGACCCTGGAGCTGTGAAGCATTGATGCTAACCACCATGCTACCGTGAGGCCCCTACTTGTGTAGAAGAAAAGATCTTTAATATTTACTATAATGATTAATTTATTAAAGACATCATTTTCTATAGAATTTAAATAACATGTTATCCCATGATTTTAGAAACATAATTCGTCATTACCTAAATTAATATTTATATTAAATTGCTGTGTATTAAGTCTAGTCCATGTGTTGGATAAAAAGAAACTAAGAAAATGAAACTTTTCTTTCACCGTATTTGAAGATGGACTTTCCAGGCTGTTGTGGCCCCCAGCCTCTAACCCAGCCAAAAAAAAAATCAACAGGGAGTTCACCCAAGGAAAGAACAGCTACTCACAGTCATTTAATGGTCAACTGGCCGTTATTAGGCTAGAGGCAGAATTTCCACCACTTGGGGACAGGAACTCCTACATCAGTGAGCTGCTGGCTAATCAGATGGTCAGCAGCTGTGAAGTCCCAACAGGACCAGGCGGGAACGGTGGCCACTGCTGGGACTATAGGCAGTTCGCATTGGTGATCGTTGTTGGAGGTGGGCACCAGCTACATTGGTGCAAGGGTCAGGTTGCTCGGCCCTGATGGGGTTAAGGGAGATCAGGTTTCAGTGGTCAGGGGATGGGGAGGGCTGGACCAGGAAAGGAAGTTCCCCGCCCACCTTGCCCAACACCAGCTGGCACAGCTAAAGCTTTCGGGCTACCGGCTTGGGCCACCCCCTACTGCAGCTAAAATGGCAGAGGAGGCAGGAAATGTCTTCATGTAAAATTTCATACAAGTACGGGGCAGGCAGGTAGGCAGCCAGAAAGCTATATGCTGGATTTTACGAGCTCCCTTGCCTTCAAATCCACCGTAAGAAGTCTTCCAACACCAGATTAAAGTCCAACAGGTTTGTTTTGAGTCACTAGCTTTTGGAGAGCATCTGATGAAGGAGCTGCGCTCTGAAAGCTAGTGACTCCAAACAAATCTGTTGGACTTGTAAGACTTCTTACTGTGCCCACCCCAGTCCAACACCGGCATCTCCACTTCAAATCCACCAGCAGGGCAACATATAATCATCCCAGGGTAATAAGTTAGGTTCATCTGGTAAACAAGTGGTAAACCGTGGGCAGCACGGTAGCATAGTGGTTAGCATCAATGCTTCACAGCTCCAGGGTCCCAAGTTCGGTTCCCGGCTGGGTCACTGTCTGTGCGGAGTCTGCACGTCCTCCCCGTGTGTGCGTGGGTTTCCTCCGGGTGCTCCGGTTTCCTCCCACAGTCCAAAGATGTGCGGGTTAGGTAGATTGGCCATGCTAAATTGTCCAAAAATAGTAAGGTTAAGGGGGAGTTGTTGGGTTACGGGTATAGGGTGGATACGTGAGTTTGAGTAGGGTGATCATTGCTCGGCACAACATCGAGGGCTGAAGGGCCTGTTCTGTGCTGTACTGTTCTAAAAAAAAAACCCACTATATCCAGATATTTTTTAAAGTTCTTAATGCTGCAAAGTTTATTAATATAAATATCAGCTTTTTAATATCAGCTTTGACAAAGGGTCATCTGGACTCGAAACGTTAGCTCTTTTCTCTCCCTCCAGATGCTGCCAAACTTGGAGATTTTCCAGCATTTTCTCTTTGGTTTCAGATTCCAGCATCCGCAATAATTTGCTTTTATTAATATAAAATTGGATTGGCTTGAGCAAGTGGAAACTGAACAAAGAAACCATCTCAAAAATAGAACTTACATACTTATCATACAATGGCTACAACTTGCCTGATAAGCTTTTTTAAAAACAGACTAATTGCACAAAATTAAGTTTAAAGTCACACAAGTGGACTTTGAAACAGACAGAACTTTCTCCATTGAGACAAGTTTGATTTTGCACAAACTTACAAGATACCTCATTGCGCAAAAACTATGCTTTTTTAAAAATCTTCATAAATTTGTGTGCAGCTTATTTTTTTTTAAATGCAAAGACAGTGTTTTTCATCATCTTTAAGATGTTGTTTCTGTCCTTTTCCCTGTAAATATGTATTTTCTTATAAATCCATACACCACATCTATGAAGCGATCGCAGCACAACTAAATTTCTCCTTATTCATGCAGTACATTCCAGCAAGAGATAAAATAATTACTTAAGAGCTTTCAGTGATAATTGCTGGCAGTCAGACACCCAAACAGCCACCCCTATACAACATGGTTTGAATGGTAAGGTCGGGCCCAATCAGAAGCCAACCTCCAAAACTGGCAGAGCTCAGCGAATAGTCTGTGTCCCAGCATTGCACATGACTAAATTTTCTCCTGTCCATCATTTGGGTCATATATAGTTCAATTCAGTGAAGCAGACAGGGTCTGTAAGGAAATCTGGAGCTGATCAATGCCTTGTCTGGGTGTCTCAAGCTACTGATATGTGCTGACAAAACTCATGGCTGAACTCCCATCCTCAGGACACAGTATAGGCTGGCTGACAACAATAATTCCATTATGTAAAAAAAATCTTAGTTTCAATTATGGGGAAGTCGTCTTCCTTCCTACGTTAGTTGCAACATTTTTTGACAAAGATCCAACCTTGTGCCTCACGTAATGCAAGCTGTTTCAGGCGAGTTCTCCCCCTCTAATGTTGGGTAAGATTTTATTTTTGTTCTTACTAGCCACTACAAATAAGTTAAATATTATACTAAGAAAGTGGGTTAAAGATTATTGTGATTGGATACTGTTGCTGGATGAGAATTTGTGTTTCAGCACGTGCTCTTTTGTTCTGAGCTGAAAAATTCTTCATACCACTTTTTGAAAAAAATATGCATATGGAATGGATTAGGGATCATGATTTCTTACTCTGCAAGTGTTCAAGTTTTTTGCTTTCAAATGATAACTTTTAAAGAGTTTGCTGTAAATATTTAATTTATTGGATCAACCAAGTGTTGTTTCTAACTCTTTATGTTAAAGTAACTAAACACTACTATTGCCTAAGGGTCTAGTGAGTCAAATATAGACAGAGAGGAACTCAGCCAGACATGGACAAAGGCATGAGCCAAAACCAGACAGTCCAGGTCGCTCAATAGGCCATCAGTGGACGAGACAGGTCAGCCAGCTGCTGTGCAGAAAAAAATGGATGTGTGAGGTGCTCATGCGTGAGCTTGACTTGCTTTGTAAAAGATTGCTATTTTCATTCAGTTGTGCTTTTTTAAAACAATTCTTAAAAGCAGAATAAACATTCCAACTGAAAATGGAGGTAAAATTGCTGTAGCACAGGGTGTTCAGATATTTTTTGTGCTGAGCTAAATGGAATGTGTTGAGTGACAGGAAATACTCCATGCTTTTTTTCCCTCTAAGTCGCGCCTGCTTTTGTCTAAAAGCTTTTAATCTGCACAGTGCTACTCACAAAAGCTGTCTGAGTTTGAGACAAAAAGAGAACATAAAAGCCGCGTCAAGCTTCTGTTGGAGGTATACATTGTAAAGTATAAAGGAAATTGCAAAGTTCAAGATTGTTTTGCTGCTAAAATCTTACTAGATATTCAGTACATGTACAAAAATTTCATATCAACCATTCATGTAATGTAAACATAACAACAAAGATTCGTAACTGCAGAATGTCTTTCAATCTACAAATGTTAAGGCTTCCTTGATTAAATTGAGTGATGATATGTGCATTATAAAGCAATAGCTGCTCTTCTGATAGGGCTAGAATTCACCCCCAAAAAGGTAACTGTGGGTTAATGGAAGAGTTTTTAAACTCTGATCCCCAAACATGCTTTAGTATGGTCATTTATGTATTAAATGATTTACTTTTGAGAGCTTTCAGTAAATATATTAGCAGAAATGCTAATGATGTTTATAATTAAACTTTTACGGAATTAACCTTTAGCTTCAAAGGGTTAATTAATAACATTTTGTTCATGACTGATGTCTCATTACCTGAATTTAAAAAACCCAATTGCAATAACTTGTACTTACAATTATGGATCCAGCAGCAAAAACGAAAAACAATTAGACACAAACGAACAGAAATGGGAATAATAACTTAAATATATTAGAATTCTTGATTCTCAAACAGCAATTCCTTACATTGTAACTTTGATGAGGATGGGCAAAATAATGCATAACTGTTACCATTGTTAGTTAAAAGGAAAATAAATAGATGGCAAATAGTTTTATGGATTGCAAATTAGCAGCTGTTCTACATATCGAGGTGATCTGGAAAATTTGTTGCATGTTTTCTATCACATCAATAATGGCACTCTAAATGGACTTTGGAAATTGACACCATTGCATACTAACCCATTCATAAACCCCAATGTCATAAAAAATTAAAACCGCATGTTTTAAGTACTTCATCAATTGATTTAATTTTTTGATCAGTACTGCAGTTAGTTGAATAAATTAAAAATAATAAATTACAGTGTCAACATTTTACTTTAGTGTTTACTTTTTAAAATTGTAGATTGAGTGTACACATAAATCCTCTGTTAGCCTAAATAGATTGCAAATAAAATTTTGGATAGACCAGTTCGAAATAATTGAGGATCGTTTATCAACAAAAAAAATTACCAGATTTATTTGCTGGGCTGCCCCATATCCTTCCACTTCCCTGACTCCTTACCTGGATTTGAATACAAACCAGACAGCAATTCGCCAGATCCAGCCACCATTCGATTTGGTGGACAAAGGCGGTTTGTTAGCACACAATTACAAGCACAAGAACACAAAGGTTGAAACAGGTTACTAAGCACATGCAGAGGGGTCTGCAATGAACAGGAAATGATAGCCTTTGATGCAATAGTATTAGCTCTGGAGTCACAGAAAGCCACAATTACAATACTTTTGCATTTGGGGACCTTGCTAAGAGCTGCTACAAAAGTAGCTTGGATGTATTTTTCAAAACAACTTTAATGATGCAGTATACAAAATTATGGAATCCATATGGTCATTTACGCTGAGCGAGACTGCTGAGAGAGATGAAAACAGCACACTGTTATTCCTAGATAAAGCTTCTAACTGCTGTGTATTTTTTATATTCCAAGTTAGGAAACCTTTTCTTCCACAAAAATTTTTAATGTTTGCATAGACCGTGATTATTCGTCTAAATAACAATTAAATTCCTTCTTTCCAAAATGTTCCATCTCCAAAATGCTGACTTGTGCTACAATATAACTCCAACAGCTCTCCAACACAAAAAGTAGCCATTTTTCATCTGTGAGCATCAATTGAGTGTATCAGAAAAATATCTGACAGGAAGCCATCACAGTTGAGCCTACTGCTACACTTATCCTACATTCAGATAAGCTTTGTGAGGAATTGGTGGGCTTCAATTTTATTTTATTTATTCTTTCATGGATGTGGACGACAATGCATTATTGCTGACCCTAGAGAAGGTGATGAGCTGTCTGTTTAAACCGTTAAGAGTCCATATGATGTAGATACACCCATTGTGCTGTTAGGGAGTTCCAGGATTTTGACCCAGCTACAGCAAATGAACAGCAATATAGTTCAAAGCTAGGCTGGTATGGGGCTTGGAGGGAAACTTACAGGTGGTGGTGTTCCCATGCGTCTGCTGCTGGTCCTTTTAGCTGGTTGGAGTAGTGGGTTTGGAAGGTGCTGTCGAAGGAGCCTTGGTGAGTAGCTGTATTATGTGGAGAGACAAAAGCTGGAAATACTGTCCTAACATAGAGAAGATTGAGCGAAATTAACAGAAATGTTTAAAATTATAGGGAAATAAGGAAAAATGTTTGTCACTGTAGACCAGAAGACATGGAGATTTAAGATGATTGGCAAAAGAACTAAAGGGATGATAAGGGCGACCCGGTAGCACAGTGGTTATGTAGTGAATGTGAGTCACACCGGATTATAATCTGTATATACATGTGCCTATATTGTAAGTGCAGTTGCACTACCTGACCACCAGGGGAGTAGCTCTGGGAACGCTTGAGAATTGTACTGGGCTTCTCCCTTGGTTCCGCCCAGGACTCCTCCCCTGGAGCTGCTGTATAAAGATCAGTGCCACATGGTCAGTCGGCCAGTTCACCGAAAGTTCAATGGCTAACCGGGTGGCTCTGTTGTGAGTATATTAAAACCGCTATTCTAATCCGACAAGCAGGTGTCCGTAGAATTGTTGGTTCCAACAATTTAATATACTCAGGAAACAGTCGAAGAAATCATGGAAGCAGCCCTCAAGCCCGGACGCCTAGAACACGACCCAGAGGATGCAGAGGCTAAGGAAATTTTTTCCCACTGGCTGAGATGTTTTAAAGCCTACCTGGCAGAAGCCAGCTCCCCCGGAACAAAAACTCAGCCTACTGCACGCGAGGGTAAGCCACAGAATCTCCACACAGCTAAATCCGGCCAGTTCTTACACCGCAGTGCTGGCAATATTGGACAAAATGTACATTAGGCCCATTAACGAGGTTTATGCACGCCACGTGTTTACGACTCGCCGTCAGCGGCCTACAGAAACGCTAGCCGAGTTTGTAAGGGAATTGAACAATCTTTCCAATGACTGTAATTATCAAGCCGTTACCACGGCTGAACATAGGGAGCTTGCTGTGTGGGACGTTTTTGTGGCGGGCCTTAGGTCTAACTATGTGCGCCAAAGACTGCTAGAAAAGGGGGCCCAGGACTTAGACACTACTGTGGAGGCTGCTACCACTATGGAAGTTTCCTTCCGCAGCCTCACCTCGTTTCCCGCGGACCCCGCGACCTCATCGTGGACCCCCGACCAACAGTCCACCCAAGCCTGTGCCGCACGGCCCCCCAGCTACCGCGCTGCCAAAGCCAGTTACTCTGCTGCCCCAGCCAGCTACTCAGCTGCTCCAGCCAGCTACTCAGCTGCCCCAGCCTGCCATTTCTGTGGCCAAAGCCAGCACCCGCGGCAGCACTTCCCAGCCCGATCCGCGACCTGCAGCAGCTGCGGGCGAGAAGGACACTATGCCAGAGGGTGTCTGGCGAAGAAAGCCCCAGCCTCTAACACTCCCACGGCTCAAAGTACTCGTTCCCTGAATTCACAGGCCTGCAGACCCCGAAATGCTGCAGCCTGGATGCCGACTCCGCCCCCACCCGACATGTGCGACTCATGGGGGCAGCCATCTTGGCAATCCTCCTCCATGCGGCCGGCCATGTGCGACCCATGGGGGCGGCCATCTTGGGATCCATCCCCTTCAAACTCAAACTCACCTCGACGACTACGAACTCAGACGGCAGTCATCACGGGGCCACTCCAGCACAGCTGATCGAGCCGCCGACTACCCGCAACTCAGTGCAGTCACCCTGGATCAATCCCGCCCCAAGCACCTACGAAGTTTGATGGCAGAGTCCAGATCAACGGGTACAGCACGCCATGCCTCTTTGACTCCGAGAGCACCGAGAGCTTTATACATCCAGAGCTGGTAAGGCGCTGTTCGCTTTCTATTTTTCCGATGAGCCAAACTATCGCCCTCGCTTCGGGCTCCCACTCAGTCCAAATCCAAGGACGCACCGTTGCTATGCTCACAATTCGAGGCGCTAGTTATTCTAAATTTAAACTTTATGTCCTGCCCGACCTCTGCGCGCCACTCTTATTAGGCCTGGATTTCCAGTGCAACCTCAAGAGCCTCACCCTCATCTTCGGCGGGCCCCTGCCCCACTCACTATCTGCAGCCTAACCACGCTGCGCATCTCCCCCCCCCTCCGCTCTTCGCCAATCTCACTCTAGATTGCAAGCCAGTAGCTACTCGCAGCAGGCGATACAGCCTACAGGATAGGGTCTTTATCCGATCGGAGGTCCGACGGCTGCTCAGTGAGGGGATCATAGAGGCCAGTAATAGTCCCTGGAGAGCTCAGGTGGTGGTCGTCAAGACCGGGGGAAAATTTTGCATGGTCGTCGACTAAAGCCAGACCATAAATCGCTTTACGCTCCTAGACGCGTATCCCCTCCCCAGAATTGCAGACATGGTTAATCAGATCGCCCAATATCGGCAATTTTCCACGGTGGATCTGAAGTCTGCATACCACCAGCTCCCAATCTGCCCGGAGGACCGCCACTACACGGCATTCGAGGCCGATGGCCGCCTCTTCCATTTCCTCCGGGTCCCTTTCGGCGTCACGGTGTTCCAACGAGCAATGGACCGAATGGTAGACCAGTACGGGCTGCGGGCCACGTTTCCGTATCTAGACAATGTTACCATCTGAGGCTATGACCAGCAGGACCACAACGCCAACCTCCACCGTTTTCTCCAAATGACACAGAAATTAAATCTCACTTATAACAAGGAGAAATGCGTTTTCCGCACAAACAGACTGGCCATCCTCGGCTACGTCGTGGAGAACGGAGTCCTGGGCCCAGACCCGGACCGCATGACCAATGAGGGAACTCCCCCTCCCTCATTGCCCCAAGGCCCTCAAACGGTGCTTGGGGTTCTTCTCATACTACGCCCAGTGGGTCCCTCGATATGCGGACAAAGCCCGCCCACTCTTTAAGGCCACACGATTTCCCCTGTCAGCCGAGGCACGCCAGGCCTTCGACGGCATCAAGGAGGACATCGCGAAAGCAGCCATGCGGGCGGTGGATGAATCCACTCCCTTTCAGGTTGAGAGTGACGCCTCAGAGGTAGCTCTAGCAGCCACTTTAAATCAGGCAGGGAGGCCCGTTGCATTTTTCTCCCGTACCCTATCCGCTTCAGAACTCCGACACTCCTCAGTCGAGAAGGAAGCACAAGCCATCGTGGAGGCTGTTCGTCACTGGAGGCACTACCTCGCAGGTAGGAGGTTCACCCTCATCACCGACCAACGATTGGTTGCCTTTATGTTTGACAACTCGCAAAGAGGCAAAATAAAAAATGATAAAATCCTTCGGTGGAGGATCGAACTCTCCACCTATAGTTACGATATTAAATATCGACCGGGGAAGCTCAACGAGCCCTCGGATGCCCTATCCCGCAGGACATGCGCCAGCGCGCAGATCAGCCATCTGACAGCCATCCACGTGGACCTCTGCCATCCAGGGGTCACCCGGCTCGCCCACTACATCAGAGCCCGAAATCTGCCTTTCTCCAACGAGGAGGTAAAAGCGGTCACCAGGGACTGCCCGATCTGTGCGGAGTGCAAACCGCACTTCTATAGACCAGACAGGGTCCACCTGGTCAAGGCTTCTAGGCCCTTTGAACGCCTTGCGATCGATTTCAAAGGGCCACTCCCCTCCACTAAAAAGAACATTTATTTCCTCAACATCATCGACGAGTTCTCCAGATTCCCTTTTGCCATTCCATGCCCTGATATGACCTCCCACACAGTCATTAGGGCCCTGCATAGTGTCTTCACCCTGTTCGGTTTCCCCAGCTACGTGCACCACAGTGTCAGTACCTGCTCGACAAGGGCATCGCCTCGAGCAGGACTACCAGCTACAACCCCAGGGGGAACACGACGGTCTGGAAGACCGTCCTACTGACCCTCCGGTCTAGAAAACTCCAAGACTCCCAATGGCAAGAAGTCCTCCACGACGCGCTCCACGCAATCAGATCCCTCCTCTGTACAGCTACAAATCAAACCCCTCACGAGCGACTCTTCAATTTTTTTAGGCGCACTACCACGGGAGTCTCACTTCCGGCGTGACTGAGGACACCAGGCCCGGTCCTCCTGAGGAAGCACGTCAGGGGGCACAAAACTGACCCCCTTGTTGAAAAGGTGCGCCTCCTCCATTCCAACCCCCAGTACGCATTCGTGGAGTTCCCGGACGGTCGCCAGGACACAGTATCCCTTCGAGACCTGGCACCTGCTGGATCCAGCCCCCCCCCCCACCGCCACTGAGAAACCCCTTACCCCGTTCCCTATGCTGCCGCCCCCTCGCGCCCCCGATTCCGCAAGCTCACCCCACCGGTTCCACGCGCCAGAACCAGCCCGCTCCCAGCGCCCCAGTCTCCGGTCGAGCCAGAGGTGTATAAAGTTCGGACGAGACCCGCCCCGGAGTCTGCCATCGTACCCCAGCTCTCAACACCCACCCAGCCACCGCAAGAGGCTGCAACCCCGGTCCTCCGCAGATCGAAAGGAACAATTTGTCCACCAGGCAGACTAACTCTGTGAGCCACCACCCCCGCTGGACTCGATTTTTTTCACAGGGACTGAATGTGGTGAATGTGATTCAGACCGGATTATAATCTGTATATACATGTGCCTATATTGTAAGTGCAGGTGCACTACCTGACCACCAGGGGGAGTAGCTCTGGGAATGCTCGAGAATTGTACTGAGCTTCTCCCTTGGTTCCGCCCAGGACTTCTCCCCCTGGAGCTGCTGTATAAAGATCAATGCCACATGGTCAGCCGGCCAGTTCACCGAAAGTTCAATGGCTAACCGGCTGCCTCTGTTGTGAGTATATTAAAACCGCTATTCTAATCCTACAAGCACGTGTCCGTAGAATTGTTGGCTCCAACAGGTTAGCACTGCTGCCTTACAACTCCAGGAACCTGGGTTCAATTACAACTTTGGGTCACTGTCTGTATGGAGTTTGTACGTTCTCCCAGTGTCTGCATGGGTTTCCTCCGGGTGCTACCGTTTCCTCCCACAGCCCAAAGATATGCCAGTTAGGTGGATTGGTGATGCTAAATTGCCCCTTCGTGTCCCGGGAAATGAAGGTTATGTTATGGGTTACGGGGATAGGGTAGGGTGGACGGGGGAGCGCTCTTTCAAAGGTTCAGTCCAGACTCGATGGACCAAATGGCAGCCTTCTGCACTGTAGTGATCCTATGATGAGGAAAATATTTCTTACAGAACGTGTTCCTGTATCAAACGAGTCACCATAAACATTTTGCCAAAACTAAACAACTTTATCTCCACTGCACAGGCAGAAAGACTCTTGGCTGAAGCAAGATTGCAGGCTTCTCCTCAGTACAGGGTATAAATGACTGCATCTTATAGTTTTGTGTTTTTTTCATCAGAACCCGATATATGCAGACAGGAAGGTCTTTCATTTGCTGGAGAGGAACTTACAGTGGAAGGGGGAGGATCCCGTGGCTGCAGTCCACATAGCTTCTAACGACCAACGTAGAACTGGGAAGGAAGTTCTGCTGAGGGAGTTTGAGCAACTAGGAGCTTAATGAAAAAGCAGAACCTCGAAAGTAATCATCTCTGGAGAACTACCTGAGCCACATCAAATTGCCTAATGTAAATAAAATTATAAAGTTAAATGAGTGACTCAAAGGTTGGTGTGGGAGAAATGGGTTTTGATTCATGGAGGAATTAACACCATTACTGGGGCAAGTGGGAGTTGTACCACTGGAACGATCTTCATCTGAACTCTGTTGGGACAGGTTCTCAGTGAGTCGTAGAACAAGGCCAGTAGAGAGGTTTTGAACTAAATAATTGGGGCAAGGGATCAAGTTTGGAAGGTGTGACAAAGGAAATAGATGACAACGCAAGAGAGCAAGGTAGCAATAAAAGAAATGATAATCAGAGCATAGCAGGAAGGGACAGAGGTGCACAAACTCAAGTGTGTACCAGCAGAAAATGCTAGAATTTTTAAAAATAGCAAAAAGACAGAACTAAAGGTGAATGCACGTAGCATTCATAACAAGCCAGATGAATTGCCAACACAAATAGAAATAAATATTTATGATCCAATAGCCATAACAGAGATATGGCTGCAAGATGACAAAGACTGGGACCTGAATATTCAAGGATCCATGATATTTAGGAAGGACAGGAAACTAGGAAAAGGTGGCGGGGCAGCCCTGTTAATTACGGATTACATTGGTACAATAGAGAGAGTTGACCTTAGTTCTGGAGACTGAGGTCGCGATTCCCTGGCCGCGTTGCGCTCGAGCGAGAGAATAATGCAGCTGGAGAATCCAGAGAGAACTCTCTCGCAGGCTTCCTGGCAGCCTCTGCACCTCGGGTATTCACCCAAATTCTGCGAGGCGGAGGTGGAATTCCACCCAAAAGGGGCGGGAGAAAGGTAGTCCCACAAGTAGGTCTTAAACCTACTTAAGACCTACTTACCTGAAATACATTGGCCTCCCTCGATTCTCTAGGCTCCCCAGAAGGCTGAAGCCAGACGCCAATCAGTGCTTGTCTACACAAACATGAACGAGGCGGATTGGCACCAGGGGAGTCGCCCAGGCCATTGGAGACTGGGTGGTCCCCTGACCCTCTCCCTGGAAGAGGGCACCTCGACACTTTCCAGCTGGCACCTTGGCACTGCGACTCTGACACTGCCACGGTGAACCAGTGGCACTGCCAGGGTGCCAATTCAAGGGAGCCCAGATGGCACTGCCTAGAGTCAGGGGCCAAGGGGAGAGCCAGGCGCATGAAAGGAAGGTTGAGGGGATGTTTGAAGGGTGGGGATGTGCAGGGCAGATACGTAGGGGCCTCTGGGAGTTTGGCGGGGCCTGAAGAGGGGTCCCCCAGCGATCCCATAGTGGGGTATCGTCACATGTTGGGTGTGGGGTAGTGTCCATATAATTGTGCGTGTGGGTGGGGAGGTTGATATTGCCCATGGGTGGGGGGTGTGGGGGACCCACACATTCACTTAGAGATCGAGGCACCCTTTCAAAATATGAGGCCAGTATCTGAGTTCAGCTCCCCAGTGCTTAAAAAAAATTCTAAGCGTGGGCTAGACCGGTAAAAAAGTGACTAAGTGTCATTGAATAGCGGTGGGGAACAAAACTCCCTGAAAAACTCCCACAAATTAATTCCATAAAAATAATTTACAGTGCAGAAGGAGGCCATTTGGCCCATCGCATCTGCACTGGCCCTTGGAAAGAGCACCCTACTTAAGACCACATCTCCACTAAGGACACCAAGGGGAATTTAGTATGACCAATCCACCTAACCTGCACATCTTTGGACTGTGGGAGGAAACCGGAGCACCTGGAGGAAACCACGCAGACATGGGGAGAATGTGCAGACTCCGCACAGTGTCCCAAGCCGGGAATCGAACCTGGGACTTTGGAGCTGCGAAGCAACATTCTAACCACTGTGCTGCCGTGCCGCCCCTGTGTTACCATGCCACCCCAAATTTACAGATTTTTGGGGAGAATTGTGCCCACAGAATCAGTTTAGGTAGGAATGAGAAATAGTAAAGATACGTCACTTGTGGGAGTAGCTTATAGGCCCCATGTAGAATGGGGGTTACAGGAAGAACTAATGGGAGCTTGAGCAAGGTACGGCAGTAATAGTGGGAGATTTCACTGCATATAGACTGGGCGAATCAAATGGCAAAAGGTAGATCAGGTGATGAGCTTATAAGTGGACAGTTTCCTAAAGCCATACATTCTAATACCAACCAGCCAGCAGGTTATACTCGACTTAGTAATGCACAATGAGATATTATTAACTAATTACCCTACTTTTTAAGAGATCATAATATGATTGAATTTCACATTTAGTTTGAGGGAGGGATTAGTGGATCCAAGACTAGTGTTTTAAACTATGTAATGCAATTATTAGGACATGAAGACATAGCTGGTTAGAGTGAATTGGGAAATTGGGTTAAGGCATAGGACAGTAGAGATGCAGTGGCAGATATTTGAGGATATATTTCAGAATACACAACAAATAGATGATTTCTTTCTCAATGGAATATAAGGGAAGGATGCACCATCTGTTGCGAAATAAGGAAATTAATAATTGTATCAAATTGAAAGAAAAAACGCAATTGCACAAAGATTTTTTAAAAATTTAGAGTGCCCAATTCATTTTTTCCAATTAATGGGCAACTTAGCATGGCCAATCCACCTACCCTGCATATCTTTGGGTTGTGGGGACGAAACCACGCAAAAACGGGCAGAATGTGCAAACACCACATGGACAGTGACCCACAGCCGGGATCAAACCTGGGACCTTTAATTGCGCAAAGATGAGCAGCAGGTCAAAAGGTTAGACACAATATAAAGCCGAATTCGTGAACGCCATCGTGAACTCGGCTGAGGTTCATGACGGCCTCGGAGCCCGCTCCCCGCACCTAATTCACCCCCACCCGGGGGGCTAGGAGCGGGCCTCCGTCTTTCTCGGCAGCGACCTCGTCACGCCGAGAATGTGAAGTCATCCGCGCATGCGCGGGTTGCCGGTTCCAACCCACACATGCGCGGATGACTTCATCGCACAGACGGCACGGACCCGCGCATGCGCGATGGCCGTCTTTCTCCTCAGCCGCCCGGCAAGACGTGGCGGCTTGATCTTGCCAGGCGGCGGAGGGGAAAGAGTGCATCCGTTTTGGACGCAGGCCCGACGATCGGTGGGCACCGATCGCGGGCCTGTCCCCTCCCGAGCACAGTCGTGGTGCTCCCGTCCCAATCGGGCCCCTAGATGCCCCAAACGGGCATCTGGCGGCCGTTTCAAGAATGCAGTGACCAGGTGTGGTTGCTGCCGTGTTGAAACGGGCGTGACGGGCCGGCCGCTCGGCCCATTGGGCTTGGAGAATCGCCGTTCGCCGTGAAAAACGGGGAGCGGCGATTTTTCAGAGCCGGGGTGGGGGGGGCGGGGAGAAAATCGCTGCGATGGGCCAGGGGGGCGTAAAAAATGTCAGGAGGCCCTCCCACGATTCTCCCATGCCACGTGGGGAGCGGAGAATTCCACCCAACGTCTCAGAAACAAATGTGGATCAGGAGGTGAAAGGGAGGGAGGAACTTAAAACAATTACAATCACCAAGGAAAGGGTACTTAGAAAATTATTCGAACTAAATTGGCACGTCCCCAGGTCCTTATGGACTTCATCCTGGGGTATTACAAGTAGTAATACTGAAATAGTAGATATGCCGGTTTTAATTTTCCAACAGATTGGAAAACAGCAAATGTGATTCTTCTATTCCAGAAAGGAAGCAGAAAATTACAGACCAGTTAGCTTAACATCCATCATTGGTGAAATGCTGGAATGTATTAAGAAGGTTATGGCAAGGCAATTAGAAAATTTCACTGCAAGCAGGGAGATTCAATATGGTCTTGTGGAAGAAAAAACACGTTTGATTAATTTATTCGAGTTCTTAAATAAAAATAAATATTTTAAATAATCGCTTATTGTCACAAGTAGGCTCCAATGAAGTTACTGTGAAAAGCCCCAAGTCGCCACATTCCGGAGCCTGAGGCTGGTACGGGAATTGAACCCGCGCTGCTGGCATTGTTCGCAATACAAGCCAGCTGTTTAGCCTACTATTTTAAACCAGCCCCTCTTTGAGGAGGCAACAAGTAACGTGGATAACGGTGAGCCTGTGGATGTGCTGTACTTAGATTTCCAGAAGGCATTTGACAAAAATTACCCCGCAAAATAAAAGCTCTTAGTATAGGAGTAGCGTATAATCATGGATATAAGGTTGGCTAGTTAACAGTTTCAGGTTGGCAAGATGTGGTGCATGGAGCTCCTAGAGCTCAAGTGTTGAGGCCTCAACAATTAATTTATTTCAATGACTTAGAAGGGAATGAATGTATGGTTATAAAAATTTCTGATGACACAAAGAAAGTTAGGAAAGTAAGTTGTGAAGAGGATACAAGAGCCTGTAAAGAGATATAGATAGATCAAGTGAGTGGGCAAGTTAAAGCATATGGGAAAATGTGAACTTGTCCACTTGGCAGGAGGAATAGAAAAATGGCATTTTATTTAAATGGAGAGAGATTATAGAAGTCCACAGTACAGAGGAATCTGGATGTCCTGGTAAATGAAACACAAAATGTTAGTATGCAGTTACATCAAGTGATTAGGAAGGCAAACCAAATGTTGTCATTTATTGCAAAAGGAATGAAATTTAAAAATAGGGATGTTTTGCTATAGTTTTACAGGGCATCAGTGAGACCACATCTTATTGTGTACAGTTTTGGTTTCTTCACTTAAGAACATAAAAGCATAACAAGTAGCCAAGAAAAGGCTCCCTCAACTAATACCTGAGGTGGAGCGTTATCTTATGAGGAAAATTTGGACAGGCTGAACTTGTATCCATTGGAGTTTAGAAGATTGAGAAGTGATCTCATTGAAACATACAATTCTGAGACTTGACAGGATGGATGCTGAAAGGATGTTTCCTCTCCTAAGGGAGGCTAGAACAAGAGGACACTGTTTAAAAATAATGGGTCTCCCATTTAAGTAGGAGATGAAGAGAAATTTTATCTGTAGAGGGTTGAACGTATTTGGTCCTCTTCCCCAGAGAGTGGTTATCGGGGATAAGCAGGAATGTGGAGTTGAGGCCACAAGGTCAGCCGTGGTCATCTTGAATGGTAAAGCAGGCTCAAAGGACTGAATGGCCTACTCCTGCTCCTAATTCTATGTTTATACGTTGGCATATCACCTCCGGCTGAGATAATTGCAGACTGTGGAAACCAGCCACGCACTAATAATAACAATGGTATTCCTTGGGGAAATCTCAACAACCAGCTATTGTAACTGCTAGAATATACATTGTTTCAAACTCTGACACAACAGCCTATTTACTATTATTTTTAAAAGGCTGGGATTTAAATAACGTCCCAGATTGGCAGTTCTACAGACCTTGGGTGTGGTTCAGCAGACTTGAATAAAAGTCCGCTGAGTGGCACGTTGAATGGGGTGTTTCTCAGAGCTGAAACACCCCACTATTCAATGGCACTTTGCCGTTTTTAGGGCTTGGTGAGATGCTCTCTGCCGAGGTCGCATGAGTATTGGTCTAAAGGTTTGTGACTCCAAAACAGTTTATGGCTCTTGCTACAGAGAAAATGGGGTGTTTGAACTCAGCACCGAGTTCAAATGGCCCTGCTGTGTTTGCGATTCCCTCATATCACACCACGTCCCCTTTCCTTGACTGTGATTAGTTGGAAATAGGGGCAAGACTTACAAACCTGGTCTGAGCCACTATTTTTATAGGTCAGCGGTCCATGATTCCACAAGAATCTAACCCTTTTACTCCTGCTTGTTTTTTTCCTGCTTTGTGGGTTTATTATCCAGACGTTTGCTCCTCCTGTTCTCTGGGTATGTTCTAAAAACTTGCAACTCCTAAACAGTTTAAGGCCCTTGCTACTCTCCCTCTCATCTCCTGTAACGCCCCGAGTCGCAACATTACACTGCAGCATTGCAGGATCAAGGAGAGAATTATTAAATATAATTAAAATTGAGAAGTGGAAAAAGGTGCAACAAAAAAGAAAGGGAATAAGAAAGGAAAACAAAAGTGGAGGGGATAGTATCAGCAATAGCTATTTTTCACATATCTATTGATACCAGTACCCTGAGATAGAATAAACTGCGAATCCTTTGCATAGCCCAAGGAAAATAAAACTAAATGGTAGAGGATAATCTGGAAATAATTCAAGAATCACTTGTTTATTTAATGCAGGATTAGTCTTGCTTCAAGGACCACTTGGTTACATAACAAGAAGAATGGAAAATAATTTTCAAAATATGAATCAATCTTGCTATTAAATGATATTGCCACAGGGCATTCTGTACATTAAAAAACATTCTGGATAATTAAAATACATAAAATAAATACCCCATTCCAAAGCTGTTACAAACATTTTGATGTTGAACGCAGCGGCAAGTTTGAAAATATCCTTTTACAGCACTGTTCCACAATTGATTAATTTAGGGTTATTGATACTTCAGACCAATGGATCATTGAAACTTAGCAAGTCCCATGTTCATGGGACACATTGCTCTAGTGTATTAGTTTGAGCATCTGACTTAAAAGGAAACATTTGTTAAAGCACTGATTCAGCTTCATTGCTTCTGCAGTGTTTAATAAGACAACTGTGCAAAGGGACAATCTGTTCTTTTTGCAAAAGGATGTTTAATTTTCAGAGGCTTCTAGGATATGGATAATTGAAAAGTCCATACACTGATGTATGGGAAATATCTGTCAAATATACTCCAAAATGCATTAGAGTATATATACAAACAAGAATAGTCATTTTACAGACTGCAATTATAAAGTTACAGTTAAGAAAATTCATGAAATTTGAAGGTGCTAATTCACATACTATTGGCATGTTGAACATCTAAATTAAAGCAAGATCATTGCGCATAGCAATGGCTGCCAAAATTATACGAACATACAAAATGGAAGCAGAATTAGGCCATTCAGCTTGAGCCTGTTCTGCCGTTCAATAAGATTACGGTTGATATGTCTGTATTTCATCTACCCCGATAACCTTTGATTGCCCTGCCAAACAAGAATCTTAACTACCCACCTCTAGCATATAAATATTAAATTAACCCAACTTTTGAGGCAGTGTTCCAAAGTTACACAACCCTCAGAAAAGAAATCTCCTCATCTCTGTCCTAAAAGGCTGACCCCTAATTTTAAATAGTGCCCCCTAGTTGTGGAATCACCCTCAAGAGGAATCATTCTTTCAATGTCCACCTTGTGCATACCATTCAGTATCCTACATCCTTCAATCAAGTCACCCCTCGCTCTTCTAGACTCAGGCGGAAACAAGCCCAGTTTATCTAATCTTTCCTCATAAGATAACTCACTCATTCCAGGTATCATTCTAGTAAACTTCTTCTGAACTGCCTCCAACACGTTTATATCCTTTGTTAAATAAGGAGACCAAATCTACACACAGTATTGAAAATGTGGTCTCACCAAGGCCTTGTATAACTGACGCGACAACGCAAAATTGCTGAGCAAAAACTTATAGCTAAGTTCCGCACGCATGAATGCGGACTCAACCGGGATCTGGGATTCATGTCGCATTACATTCGGCCCCCACCAACAAGCCTGGACTTGCAGAGGCCTACCGACTGAACTGGCTTGGGACAATTCACACCTCTTTAACCTGGAGTTACCTCTCTCTCTGCATCTTTGATGATTTGATTGCCTGCAGGTGCTCGCATTCCGGGGCATCTCTGACTGTGTCTATATAAACATTTCTGGAACAAGCCTTTCCATTCACCTGAAGAAGGAGCCGTGCTCCGAAAGCTCGTGTTTGAAACAAACCTGTTGGACTTTAACCTGGTGTTGTAAGACTTCTTACTGTGCTCACCCCAGTCCAACGCCGGCATCTCCACATCTTGTATAACTGAAGCATTACATCCTTAAAGGGGCTGGTTTAGCAAAAGGGGCTGGTTTAGCACACTGGGCTAAATAGCTGGTTTTTAAAGCAGACTAAGGCAGACCAGCAGCACGGCTCAATTCCTGTACCAGCCTCCCCGAACAGGCGCCGGAATGTGGTGACTAGGGGCTTTTCACAGTAACTTCATTTGAAGCCTACTTGTGACAATAAGCAATTTTCATTTCATTTTTAAAAATTTTCTTCCATGTTCAATTCCACGTAATAAAGGACAACATTCCATTAGCCGCCTTAATTACTCATACATTCTCTCCATGTCTGTGTGGGTCTCATCCCACAAACCCAAAGATGTGCAATTGCCCATTAATTAGGGAAAAAGAGAATTGGGTACTTTAAAACAAAATGTAATTTTAAAAAACCTTCTTAATTACTTGCTGTACCTACAAACTAAGATTTTATGGCTCATACATTAACTAGCACACCCAAAACTCTCAACCCCTCGGAATGCTACAGTCGCTCTCTATTTAAGTAATACTCTGCTATTTTATTGTTTCTGCCAAAGTGAACAACTTCACATTGTCCCACATTACACTCTGTCTGCCTGACCTTTGCTCAACCTATCTATATTCGTCTGCATCATCCTTACACCCTCTTCACAACATCTTTTCTAACTGATCTTTGTATCAACTGCAAACTTAGCTACCTCACCTTCACTTCTCTTATCTAAGTCATTGACATAAATTGTAAAAGGTTGAGGCACAGCACAGACCCCTATGGGGCTCCATTTGTCATACCTACCAATCAGACAAAGACCCATTTATGCAGAACTCTTTTATACCAGCCAGCCAATCGTCTAGCGTGCCAATACAACACGTCTACGGGCTCCCTTTTATCCACAGTGCATGTTATCCCTTGAAGAATTCCAATAAATTGGAATAAATTATTTTCACAAAACTATGTCGACTTTTTCCAACCACCTTGAGTTTCTCTAAGTGCCCAACTATAACCTTCTTAATGATCAATTCTAATGTCACTTCCATGACAGACATCAAGCTGACTGGCCTTTAGTTTTCTGTTTTATGCCTCCCTCGCTTCTTGAATAGAGGTGTTTTATTTTCTACTTTCCAGACTATTGGAACCTATCCAGAATCCAACAAATTTGGAAAATTGAAAATTATGTGCCTCATTAGCCACCTAGGATGAGGTCCATCAGGACCCAGAGACTAGTCAGCTCACAGCTCCATCAGTTTGGTCAGTACTGTTTCCCTCATGATTGTAATTTCTGCGCCTTCATGGCGCCGAGGTCCGAGGTTTGATACCGGCTCTGGGTCACTGCCCCTGTGGAGTTTGCACATTCTCCCCATGTTTGCATGGGTTTCGCCCCCATAACCCACTCTAAATTGCCCTTAATTTGGAAAAAATGAACTGGGTACTCTAAAAAAAAATTTTAAATGATTGTAATTTCATATAGGTTCCCTCTCCCTTCTACTTCGCGATTTACAGTTACTACTGGAATGTTTTTGGATCTCCTAACGTAAAGACGGAAACAAAATATCTGTTCATTTCATCTGCCATTTCCTTACTATCTACCATTAACTCCCCATTGTCACTCTAGAGGCCCAGCGTTCACTTTACTTCCTTTCTAAATACCTGTAGAAACTCATGCTATTTATTTTTACATTTCTAGCTAGCTACCTCTCATATTCTAATTTCTTCCCGATTAACCTTTCAATCATTCTCTGCCGTTCATTATATTCTGACCAATCATTTGACTCAGATTTGTACAATTTTGTGCTTTTTCCTTAAATTTAATGCTTTCTCCAACTTCGCCAGTTAACCATGAATGGTGGCTCCTGTCCTTAGAATTTTTCTTCATACCAGGAATACACTTCCAAAATATCTCCTTAAATATCTGCCACTGCTTCTCTAATAATGTATTCCACTAGCCAGTATCCCAGTTCACTTTAGCTAGTTCAGCTTTCATGCCCACATAGTTACCCTTATTTAGATTTAAAATACTAGTCTTAGACCCACTCTTCTCCCTTTCAAATTGTGTTGTGGTCATTGTTACCAAGGGGTGCCTTCACTCTGAGGTCACTAATTAATCCTGTCATATTAGCACACAATACCAAATAGAACATAGAACAGTACAGCACAGAACAGGCCCTTCGGCCCTCGATGTTGTGCCGAGCCATGATCACCCTACTCAAACCCACATATCACACTATGCCCGTAACCCAACAACCCCCCACCCCTTAACCTTACTTTTTAGGACACTACGGGCAATTTATCACGGCCAATCCACCTAACCCGCGCATCTTTGGACTGTGGGAGGAAACCGGAGCACCCGGAGGAAACCCACGCACACACGGGGAGGACGTGCAGACTCCGCACAGACAGTGACCCAGCCGGGAATTGAACCTGGGACCCTGGAGCTGTGAAGCATTTATGCTAACCACCATGCTACCGTGCTGCCCATAGCTAACGTGCTGCCCATAAATAAAATGCTCTTTGGTAAGTTCCCGAACGTGTTACATAAGAACTATGAGCATGGGTAGGCCATCTGGCCCTTCGAGCCTGCTCCGCCATTCAATGAGATCATGGCTGATCTTTCATGGACTCAGCCCCATTTTCCCGCCCGAACACCATAACCCTTTATTCTTCAAAAAACTATCTATCTTTATCGTAAAAACATTTAATTGAGCCTCAACTGCTTCACTGGGCCGGGGAATTCCATAGATTCACAACCCTTTGGGTGAAGAAGTTCCTCTCAAAAGCATTCCACAAACTTTTCATCCTGGTGACTCCTGCCAATCTGATATTTTATCTGTAGATTAAAATCACCCATGATTATTGCTGTCCCTTCATCTCAAGCACCAAATATTTCTTCTTGTATACTTTGGCTGACATTGTGGCTACTGTTAGGGGGGCCTGTAGATTACTCCCACTAATAACTTCTTTCCCATCCAAAGATGTGCAGGTTAGGTGGATTGGCCATGCTAAATTGCCTGTTAGTTTCCAAAGATATGCAGGTTAGGTGGGGTTACAGGGATATGGCGGGGAGTGATCCTGGGAGGGTGCTCTTTTGGAGGGTAGATGCAGGCTCGAAGGACCATGCCGTCCTTGATTAACAATGCTATCCCTCCACCTTTGCCTATCTTCCTATTCTTCTTGAATTTCACATACCGCTCAATATTCAGGACCCAACTTGGTCATCCTGCAGCCACATTTCCATAATGTCTATCAGATCATATTACTTGTTTCAACGTGCGCTATCAATTTATTTATTCAATATACAAGCTTTAAACAATTAGGCAAATTAAATGAATCAAGTACACATCAAATATTACAATTTTAGAGTGGTACTGTCATATCAGTGTCTAAACAAAATGACTAATCAAGTTCCATTATGATTTATTATGGGATTAAGGTGTCACAACTGATATAAATTATTGCTAAAGACTAAAGTGTAAAGCAGCACAATAGTAGCACTTTTTTACTGCAATTATGTGGAAGTGACTGGCCAAATAAACATGAAAACTTAACTCTTTCCATCTGTCCTAATTTGAATATTTGAAAAAGCTTCATGGTCCCTCACAGTCATGTTTCTTATTTTGAATTTAACCTTTTTTTTTAAAAATCAGTAATGATCACAGTGTGACTTTCTTTGCAGTGCTGTAATTTCCATAGAACCATAGAATTCCTACAGGAGGCTATTCAGCCCATCGGGTCTGCACGGCTCTCTGAAAGAGTACCTTACCTAGGCCCATCCCCTGCCCTATCCCCGTTATCCCACCTAACCTTTTGGACACTAAGGGCAATTTAACATGGCCAATCCACCTAACATGCACATCTTTGGACTGTAGGAGTAAACCGGGGCACCTGGAGTAAATCCACGCAGACACGGTGAGAACGTGCAAACTCTACACAGTCTCCAAAGGCTGGAATTGAACCTATGTCCCTGGCATGGTGAGGCAGCAGTGATAACCACTGTGCCACCTTGCCACCCATTTCAACTTCATTAGTCCTCATAATGGGTTTGTATGCATCTACTGGTGACGAATTGTTGAGTTGCATCCCATAATTGGGGAATTAATGCCATAAATTACTGTTTGGAAGCAACAAATTGCTATACATATTCAAATGATAAAAGATTTTGGTGTGAAAATAAACATTAAAAAAAACAAGGCTTGGCATTAAGTAACAAATTTCTTAACATAAAAGTAAAAAATTAAATGGTGATGTTTTTAAAAAGTGAGATTTATTGAATAGCTTCCAAAGAGCTGGTACAGGCATGATGGCCCAACTGACCTCCTCCTGTGCTGTATAATCATATGAATAGCATATTGCTCAAGTGGAAGTAATGAAATAACATTATTCTGATTTTCTAACATTTTGAACATGAATTGATCCCCAGTAAGAAAATAAATGCTTTACGTTTCTGATGGCTCAGGTTTCAATATAGTGCATTACTCAACTCTGTGGTTACCCACCAGTTCGGAAAGAATTTAGGCACAATTTAGAGAGGAAATATGTTTGCAGACATGATCCGAGTTCATAGAATCCCAACAGTGCAGAAGGCAGCCATTCGATCCATTGAGTCTGCACCGACCTCTATTTGGAGCGGGGCAGGGATAGAGGGAGGCTGGCGCTGCCCAACCTTTCTGGGTACTATTGGGCGGCTAATGTCTCGATGGTACGCAAGTGGGTAATGGATGGGGAGGGGGCAGCATGGAAACGGATGGAGATGGCGTCCTGTGGAGGCACGAGCCTGAAGGTAACGGCGCCGTTGCCGCTCCCTCCAAAGAGGTACACTACGAGCCCGGTGGTGGCGGCTACCCTCAAGATTTGGGGGCAGTGGAGGCGACACAGGGGGGAAGTGGGGGGCTCAGTGGAGGCCCCGCTGCGGGGGAACCGCCGGTTTGTCCCAGGGAACATTGATGGCGGGTTCCTGGGGTGGCACAGGGCGGGCATAAGGAAGTTGGGAGACCTGTTCATTGACGGGAGGTTTGCGAGCCTGGGTGAGCTGGAGGAGAAGTTTGAGCTCCCTCCGGGGAATATGTTTAGGTACCTTCAGGCCAAGGCGTTTGCTAGGTGGCAGGTGGAGGGGTTCCCTTTGCTGCCCCTGCGGGGGGTAAGGGATAGGGTGCTTTCGGGGTGTGGGTCGGGGATGGGAAGGTGTCTGACATCTACCAGGTGATGCAGGAGGTGGAGGAGCTGAAGGCTAAGTGGGAAGTGGAGCTGGGGGAGCAGATTGAGGAGGGGACATGGGCGAACGCCCTGGAGAGGGTGAACTCCTCCTCTTCATGTGCAAGGCTTAGCCTCATCCAGTTCAAGGTACTGCACAGGGCCCATATGTCAGGTGCATTAGGTGTTCGGGGGGCCCAGCGAACCATGCCCATATGTTTTGGGCATGCCCGGCACTGGGGAATTCTGGCAGGGGGTGGCGAGGACGGTGTCGAGGGTGGTAGGGTCCAGGGTCAAGCCAGGCTGGGGACTCGTGATATGTGGGGTTGGGGTGGAGCTGGGAGTGCAGGAGGCGAAAGAGGCTGGTCTTTTGGCCTTTGCGTCCCTAGTAGCCTGGCAGAGGATCTAGTTGCAATGGAAAGATGCGAGACCCTCAAGCGTGGAGACCTGGATCAATGACATGGCGGGATTCATTAAGCTGGAGAAGGTCAAATTCGCCCTGAGGGGGTCGGTACAAGGATTCTTTAGGTGGTGGCAACCTTTCCTCAACTTTCTGGCTCAACGATAGGGAACTAGGTCAGCAGCAGCAGCAACCGGGGGGGGGGGGGGGGGGGGGGGGGGGTGTTGTTATTATTATTATTGTTCTGTTGTTATACATTTTTCAAAAATTCCAATAGAAATAATTTTTTTTTTTTTAAAGTCTGCACTGACCTCTGAAAGAGCCCCCTTACAAAGCCCCCATCTTTAACCCTAGCCTGCACATCCCTGGACATTATAGGGCAAGTTAAAAAAATAAAACTGTTCAGATCTTAGAGAGGAGTCAGTGAGTCAGTTAATCTCTCGTGCAAATAAGGGTTTCAAAAATTAACCAGAACACAACCCTGAGTTACTACAGCATACCCTTTAAACAAGAAAATCACGATTTCAGGCAAACTTACTACATGTAGTGGGTAGAAGCTGCAGACTGCGCTCATGGCACTGTAAATGGGCTGCGTGAACGGGAACCTAGAAGGCTGCTGACTCTACAACCTACTGGCTCAAGAACTGATAGTCCAGGCAAGGGAAGAATTGGTTTGCTTGTGGGCTTGGAGATTGCTTGTTTTCAGGAAATAATTGCAAGGGAGAAAGACTGAAGAAGCACAGATCAGGCAACAAGGATTCGAGAAATGGCAGGAAAAAGTGGTACCATGGATGTGTTTGATGTGGATTATGAGACATGGAATTCTTATGAGGAAACGTTCCAATTGTCTCTTGTTGCAAATCAGACAGTAGAAAACCTGCATGCTGCAACTTTTCTCTGCTTGGTTGGATGAAAAAGCATTCATGTTGTTACAAAACCTAGTCCACTCGTCTAAACCAGGAGAAAATATCTACAAAGAGTTGATGGCAATCTTGGAAGGACACTTCTGTCTGCTGTTGATAGATGAAAGTTCCCACTTTGCAATTTGTAGCTACACTACATCAATAAGCAACGTACTGTGAATTTGGTCCAACACTTGATGATACCATAAGACCATAAGAGTTAGGAGCAGGAGCAGCCCATCGCAGCTGCCCTGCCATTGAATCATGGCTGATATGTTTCGCATCCTCATTCTCCTGCTTTAAAATCCTTACAGTGCAGAAGTAGGCCTTTTGGCCCATCGTGTCTGCACCATCCCTCTGAAAGAACCCCCTTCCTATGCCCACTCCCCCACCTAACCTGCACATCATTGGATACTAAGGGGCAATTTTTTTTATCATGGCTAATCCACCTAACCTGCATATCTGGGTTTAACCTGCCTCCGGGTTCAATTCCAGCCTCGGGTGACTGTCTGTGTGCAATTTACACATTCTCCCCGTGTCCCACAGTCCAAAGATCTGCAGTTTAGGTGGATTGGCCATGCTAAATTGTCACTTAGTGTCCAAAAGGTTAGGTAGGGTTACTGGATTACAGGGATAGGTTGGAGGTATAGGCTTAGGTAGGGTGCTCTTCCAAGGGCCAGTGCATACCCGATGGGCCGAATAGGCTCATTCTACACTGTAAGGATTCTATGATCTTTGAACTGTGGGAGGAAACCGGTTCACCCGGAGGGATATCCATGCACGCACGAGGAGGAAATCCACGCACGCACTGGGAGAATGTGCAAACTCCACCCAAGGTCAGAATCGATCCCCGTCCCTGGTGCTGAGTGCTAACCACTGTGCCACCATGCCACCACACACAAAGGCGTCAGTACATCTGACTGAATTTGTATAAAAATAACATAAATAATAGGAAGCACTGGAAAACAGCAGCAGGTTTGACAGCATTTATGGAGAGGAAAACAGAACCAAAGTTTGAACTGAATATGACTTTTCTTCGGAACTAAAGAGGCATAGAAACGTGATGGGTTATGTGCCAGGAGGATGAATAACAAAAAGGAAGGCCTGGGATAATGAAATGAAAATCACTTATTGTCACGAGTAGGCTTCAATGAAGTTACTGTGAAAAGCCCCTAGTCGCCACATTCCGGCACCTGTCAGGGGAGGCTGGTACAGGAATCGAACCGTGCTGCTGGCCTGCTTTAAAAGACAGCGATTTAGCCTAGTGAGCTAAACCAGCAGAGGGAGAGATTAAATGACAAAGGGGGAAGAGGGGGCAAAATTAAATGACAAAGATGTCATTTCGGGGGTATTGTCACAAGACTAGTAATCCAGAGACCCAGTGTCATGCTCTGGAGGCCTGGGTTCGAATCTCACTTTGGCGATGGGGAAATTTGAAGTCAACAAAATTCTGGAAATAAAAGTCTAAAAGTTTGATTGTTGTAAAAATAAACCTGTCCAACTTGTGAACACAGAGCAACATTGTTGACTCTTAAATGTCCTCTGGGATGGTATCTAGCAAGTCACACAGTTGTATCAAAACATCTGGAGGCGAGTGCCAAAATTGGGAGAGCTGTCTCACAGACTAGTAAGACAACAGCCTGACATAGTCATACTCACGCAAACATACCTTAACAATGATGTCTATCACTATCCGAGGTGGCGGCAGCAGTGGTCAGGAGGGAGTTGTTGAGTGACTCCAAACTCAGGTCAAACATGGGCAAGGAAATCTCCTGACTGTATATCACTTACCATCCTCCTTCAGTTGAACATATTGAACAACCCTTGGAGGAAGCAAGGGGGCAGAACGTTCTCTGGACTGGGGACTTCAATGTCCATTACCAAGAGTGGCTCGGAGCACCACTACCAATCCAGCTGGCCAAGTCCTAAAGGGCATTGCTGCTAGATTGCAGGAGATGGTGAGAGAACCAACAAGGAGGAAAACCATATCTGACCTCAACCTGATCAATCTGCCTGTCGCAGATGCATCTATCCATGGATACAGGAGTGACCACCACAGTACATGTAGAGACTAAATCCCCAGGCTGTGTGTGATAGATTTTCAACAGATCTAGCAATTGAAAACTGGGCAACCATGATGCTCCATGGGCCATCTGCAACAGCAGAATTGTACACGACCACAATCTATAAACTCTTGGCCCAACATATCCCACACCATTATCACCAAGCCAGGCGATCGACCCTGGTTCAATGAAGAGTGCAGGAGGGCATATCAGGAGCAGCACAGGGCATACCTAAAAATGAGGCGTCAACCTGAAGCTACATTGCAGAACTACTTGCGGGCCAAACAGCATAAGCAGCAAGCGATAGACAAAGCTAAGCAAACCACAATCGACGGAGTCCTGTCACATCCAATCATGAATGGTGGTCGACAATTAAGCAACTCTGAGGCAGCTCCACAAATATCCCCCCCACTTCCCCCCCTCAATGATGGGGTGACCAACACATCAATGAAAAAGATAAGGCGGAAGCATTTGCAACAATCTTCAGCCAGATATGTTGAGTGGATGATCCATTGATCCATCTCGGCCTCCTGCTGAGTTCCCCAGCATCACAGATGCCAGTCTTCAACCAATTCAATTCACTCCAGGCAAAATCAAGAAACTGCTGAAGGCACCGATACTGCAAAGGCTATGGCCCTCAGAATATTCCAACAAAAGTACTGAAGACTTGTGCTCCAGAACTTTACAATAACCCAGCCAAGCTGTTCCAGTATAGTTAAAATACTAGCGTCTGCCGAGCAATGTGGAAAATTGCCAAAGGTGCTATGAAGCGGCACTTGCCTCACTGTAATCTACTCACCGATTCTCAATTTGGGTTCCGCCAGGGTCACTCATCTCCTGACCTCATTACAGCCTTGGTTCAACCATGGAAAAATGAGCAGCAATCCAGAGGTGAGGTGGGAGTGACCACGTTTGACATCAAGGCAGCATTTGATGGGGGTGGCTAGGTCCACCACCCGTCTTCAGCCGCTTTGTCAGCGAGCAAGGGCCAGCGAGCATGGGAGGCGTTGATTGCCGCACGTTTCACCAACGAGGGGGTTACGCCGTCCTCATAGGGGGGAGGGGCTTTCACATGTGTGGGGGGTAGGGGTGGTGGTGCCAGGGGCACGTTGCTGTGTACTCACCCTGGCTGCCCTCGTTAGGTCGTGCAGCTTTTTGCGGCACTGGTCGCCGGTAAATGGTGTGTGCCCCGTGGCGCTGACGGCATGGCCCACCTCCCTCCACATATGCTGGACGGTGCTGCACGGATGGTGGTGGCCCCACCTGGGGCACAGGACTGCCCCCCTCTCCTCTACCGCGTCCAGGAGCGTGTCCAGGTCGTGGTCCCTGAATCTCGGGGCAACACGGTGGGCGGCAGCCACCTTGCCAGTGTCGGCAGTGAGTGCCGCTTACGCAACTTAAGCGGTTCGGTGTCGTGTCCCACGTAGCTGATGCCAGTCTGCGGCCGCTCCGCTCCCCTCCCCCGCACTTCTCGCCCGCGGCGCCCATGCTGGCCCCTTTTGCGGTGCAGAATCGCTGGGCCCAGCAGCCCACCAATGCCGTCGTAAGACGCTACGGCGTTTATGACGCCGTCAACTCTCTGCCTGTGGATCGGAGAATCCCACCCCAGATTTCTAAGCAACAGGCTGAGCTCATTGGGTCATTTTAAAAAGAGCTATTCCAGAAACATATGGGATAATTTACACCTGAGACAAAGGTAATGGTTTCCCAGAAAGCAGTATTCCGTGCACTCCTATGTGTTTCAGAGACTTGATGACCTACAGAAGACAACTCAAGGCACTGGTGAATTACCAGCATGGTGCCACTGCAAAATCCTCCCAGTTTGATGGCAAAAGTGGCTCACCATTACCCAAGCCAACATGCCCAGCAGCAAAAACTAATCACTCAAAAACCAGCTCCGCTGGGTGAAACATAATAATAATCTTTTTCAGTATCACAAGTAGGCTTACAATGATGTTACTGTGAAAATCCCCCCGTTGCCACACTCCGGCGCCTGTTCGGGTACTGAGGGAGAATTCGGAATGTCCAATTCACCTTCCCATACAATGACATCCACCATCGTTTGTTAAAATAGCAGCAACGGGCTTTGATCAGTCATCTAGGAATTGTCTTCTGCACTATTTAAAAATAGCATTCAAAGCCCTTTTTCCTATACTAAGTTCACTATTTTTCTTGAAAGGATGGGATATTATGCAGCGCACTCCGTTTTTAATCTATTGCTCTACCTGGAACAAACAAGTCTCACAGCCATTCAAACATCATCTGTTCTGCATGTGGCTGAGCATGCAGATGGCACATTGGACTTATCAGCCATCACTGAACCAGAGTGGAGCCATCCTTGATCCCCAGAGACTGTGAAAAAGAGATTTATATAATGTTTTTCTAACAAAAGAATGGTAATTAATTAGTAGTTTATCTGTTAAGTTGCACTTTGGTCTTATTCCATTACGCAAGGGGTCAGAAGCTACTTGTTCTACTGTCCTTTATCATGCCTACCTAGTTTCTCTTCAGGACACTCAACCATCAATAAGTTGCTTTTTAAAAAAACAATTACCGATTTTGTTCCAAGTGGAGTATTGACTCTTCTAGGCCCTTAATTACGGGAATGTAGCATGTGGACAGGATAATAAAAGACTGCAAAAACAATAATCTGCACATACAAGTATGCTAGTGCCTCTACGTGAGTTATCATATAATCTGCCGCTATCCACAGCCAACAATTTGTACAGCAGCCGGAATTGTATTTTTAATGCAAAGTAACTAATCTTAGAGATGCCACTAAGTAAAGGCTCACAGGAGTCAACCAAGTTCTTGCCAAGGGAACATTATAGGAAATGGTGCTTTTGCTAATCAGTGTCAAAGTTGAGCACAGATAAATGCAATGTACTGGAAGCGTTGAATCAACATTTACTGGGTTGAAACAGTATCAAGTGGCAATAAATAAAGAAAATGGAATTCTTTGTTATATCGACAAACCAATTGCATTAAACTTTCATAGGTTGAAGTTGCATTATTCCCAAGTCAGGTTACTCTTGCAGTCCTTGTTATTGCAACACAACTAACTGTAAGCAATACTAGAATTTCACAGAATCTGAAGATTAATTTCTGTGGTAATTTCAATCAAATATCTGTGGCAAAGAAAATGTAGGGCGCAATCTTCTGGCCACACTCCGCCGGAAAAGCAGCTCGCCATGGCACAGCATGGCCGGTGAAAGCAGGGCGATCCCATTCCAGGGATCTACCCGGCTCGCAGCACCTCCCAAGATTCAACACAATCTCGTAAGACATTGCAAGGATGGGAGAAATCAGATTTTGGCAAATCTGCATATTAGAGCGATGCAGCAAGCCTCACTCTAATGTGCAGATTCCTGAGGTACCCGAGGCTTTGGGATTCAATCCCTTTGCCTCGGGGGAGTGTCATTTTGTACTCGTCCCCACAAATAGGGACCAGAGGGAATGGCACTGTGGGTGCCTCCAAGGGGATTGGTGGCCCCCAGCTGCATGCTCTTTGAGCAGGGTGGTGCCCTGGCACTGCTGGTACCACCTGGGTACACTGGCAGTGTTACTTGGGTGCCAACCTGGCACTGCCATGGTGTGCAGGAGACACTGGCAGGGGCACCAGGTTGGCACTGCCAAGGTGCCAAGTGGCATTTTTTGCACATGCACATTCAGGCCAGGGTTGCCTGGCGTGGCTGTTGAGGGGTGTCAGAAATCGGGTCTCCTGCTACAACAGGAAGTTTTGGCGTGTGAGTTCTCCATTGTAAAAAACAGGGCTGTGTCCGCGCAGCCTAGGCCGCGCATTCCCTGTTTAGGCCCCTTATTCATTGAATAGCCATGTGTTTCTCGGCACTGCACGTGACGAGAAACACATGGCTAAACACGCTCGTTCTGGGATTTTGTTCTCTTTTGGGAACATTGCGCCCGTAAATTCTGAAGCTGGTCTGCACACTTTGTTAAAACATACTTTACATTACAGAAATGCAATGATAATTTATGCATATTGAAAAGCATACCATAAAGGTTAAGATTAAAAAGATCATCAAAGATTAAGTCATTATTGCAGTCCAAAATGAATACTTTTGAAAAGTAAATGGTACAAATCTGAATGTAATTTTTAGCTATTTTTATTGAAACCAAAGACTATTTAAACATATTTCCTTGCACATCGGGAAAAAAGGAAAGACTTTCATTTAGAGTGCTTTTTACAATCACCAGACATCTCACAGCACTTTATAGCCAATTAAGTACTTTTTTGAAGTGTAGTTATTATAATTTAGAAAGAGCCCAGCAAACTCCTACAAACAGCAATGTGATAATGACCAGCAAATCTCTTTTTGTGATATTAATTTTTGGATAAACATTGACTTGGCCACCGGGAATAAATCCCCTGCTCTTCATTACAATAGTGGCATGGGATCTTGTCCATGAGAAGAGGTAGATGGAACCTTAGTTTGAAATTAAATTAAATGAAAATCGCTTGTCACGAGTAGGCTTCAATGAAGTTACTGTGAACAGCCCCTAGTCGCCACATTCCGGCGCCTGTTCGGGGAGGCTGATACGGGAATGTCTCATCCAAAAGATCTGACAGTGTAATGCTCCCTCAGGTCTGCACTGGAGTGCCAACCTTGATTTTTGTGTTTGAGCTATGGAATGTGACTTGAACAGAGAACCTTGTGATTTAGAGGTTAGCGGGCTACCAACTGAGCCATGGCAGTCTGAAAATTAGTTCTCTAGTATGACAATCCCAGACCAGACCCCAATAGCGGATAGGATGCTGGATCAAAACCCCACTATTTTAGTTTATTTTTAAGACTTTGCAGAAAGATTGATTCGCTCCAGGAGTGATTTCATGAAGAAATAGGGCTTGGTTATTTTTAAAACAAAACTTTATTATGAATATAATATTAAACTTTTTAACTTTACACCTGAAAAGAACATCTTATAATTACCCCTTAAACACTCCTACTCAATTTCCCATTAAACAACAAAAATGAAACATGCAGCTCTCAATCTATCTTGCTGTGAGAGAATTGTGGATAGTGCATCAGGCAGATCAGAATTCAACTCTTCAAAGATTTCTCCAAAAACTGCCTCTTTTTCAAAATGTCTCTCTGCATTCCTTGGCTCAACCCAGCAATGGTCTCATTTCCCCAAGCTGAAAAACAAATTATCTCTGCAGGCTGCAAAGCACATCAACTCCCCGGGGAGTTTCCCAGTCAAACAACAATCCATTCGTCCAGACTGAAAAACACATTCCGTTATCAATTTCACCTTCTGGCTGCTAAAAGCACCCAGGCCCTGCAAAACAGATTTTTTAATTTTTTTTTTTTAAACATGACCACTGCAGTCAAGCACATTCTAACCCCAGGCTTTTAACCCTTAAATTGCTCAATATTTAGAATCCAATATTCTTAAAGCTTTCCAATCGTCACACTAGAAGAGTTAACAAACTTGAAATGTTAACTGTGTTTCTGCACAGATACTGCCAGACCTGCTGACCCATCATTTTCTGATTTTATTTCAGATTTCCAGCATCCACAGTATTTTGCTTTTATTCCAACTTTAAAATCACTTCTCTGAACTGTCTAATGTAAATTCCTGGTCAAGTTGCACCACTGGCCCCCTGTTCATTACCATTTCAATCACTTTCCTTCATACCTCCCTCATTGTTGACATGACATGTGCGGTCTTAACTGTCTTCAGTTTAATTAAACCAGTCACACACATTTTCTCAAACACAAGCATTTTTCCCAGTATGAATTTCGATCCGGGCTCTGGGTCACTGTCCGTGTGGAGTTTGCACATTCTCCATGTGTTTGCGTGGATTTTGCCACCACAACCCAAAGATGTGCAGGGTAGGTGGATTGGCCATGCTAAATTGTCCCTTAATTGGAAAAAATGAATTGGGTACTCAAAATTTAAAAAACAAAATTCCAAATATGACAATGATATTGCAAAAATATTAAGAACTTTCATTTTCCTCACACTGAAGCTGTGTTTTATGAAGATTCACCATAACTTCCCTGCTTTTGCAGTTTATAATGCCCAGGAGCCTGCGTGTCTTATTAATCGCGTTCCCAACTTGTGTTGCCACCTTTAACAATCTGAACAGGCACCCACTTTAGAATTTAATTCTTTATTTTATATTGCCTTTCCTTGCCCTTGCTACCTAATGTATCACTTCACAGTACTCCACATTAAATTTCAACTGCCGCGAGTCTGCCCATTCGACCAACATTTCTATGTTCTCTTGAAGGCTATCACTATCCCCCTCACGGTTCATAATACTTCTGTTTTGTCATCTGCAAATTTTGGAAATTGTGACCTGCTTTGCCAAGTCGAATACAACTCTTGGGAAACCCCACTATGTATCAAGATTTATTATAAGTAACATACAGAAGTGAGAAGACATCAGTTTAAATAACAATGTTACAGAATTTCCACCACTATTTACAGTAAACCAAAACATCAACCACTCTGAGTTTCTTAGATAGATATACATATATTTGGCTATATCTGCCTTTGTGCTCATTGAATTCTGTTTCATTGTGACGCTTTGAAACTGGGAGAACTGAACAAAAGAATGCATGAAAAACTGTCAATCAAAATTTAAACAAAAACCCAGTATTAGAACAGAAAAATGCTGATGTCAAACTCAATGTCTTATCTGATCAATTACACAGAAATAACAAGCAGTTACAGCATAGAAATACATTTACCTGAGAGCTCTAGTGGTCTCTCAAAAGAAATATAGCAGCAGGCAAGTGGAATTATTTTTTTAAGAAAATATTTCATTGATCAAATTTCAACAAAAACAAAAACACAACAATATAACCAACAGACCCTTGAGCACAAACCCCACCCAACATGGCTTACACAAACAATGCTACCTTCCCCAACCACTCCTCCATTGGTTCTCCTATCCTTACTCGTCCCTCCCATGCTTCCCCTTTGCCACCCAGCTCTTCCCCTCTGCTGACAGCTTAGTTTTTCTCAAAGAAGTCGATGAACGGCTGCCACCTCCAAGCAAACCCCTGCAATGAACCCCTCAAGGCAAATTTAATATTTTTGAGTCTGAGAAACCCCGCGATGTCGCTAACCCACACCCCTGATCTTGGGGGCTCAGAGTTCCTCCAACCTAGTAAGATCTGTTTCCGGGCCACCAGGGAGGCAAAGGCCAAGACGTCGGCCTCTCTCACCCCCTGGGCTCCCATGTCTTCCAACACACCAAAGATCGCCACCTCTGGACTCGGCACCCTCACTTTTAAGACCTCTGCCATGAAGTGAGCAAACCCCTGCCAGAATCTCCTCCAACTTGGACATGCCCAAAACAAAACCTATCCTGCACCTCCTCAAAGAACCTGCTCATCCGGGCCACATGCGTGCCCTGTGGACCACCTTAAACTGTATCAGGCAGAGCCTGGCGCTCAACAAGGATGCATTAACTCTCCTCAGGGCCTCCATCCATAACCTGGCCTCCAACTCCCCACCCAGCTCTTCTTCCCACTTTCTATTCACTTCCCCTATCAGTGGTCCCTCCCACTCCATCAGCTCCTTATAGATCTCCGAGACCTTCCCCTCTCCTACTCCTGTTCTCGACACCACCTTATCCTGCAGCCACTGGGATCGCAAGTGCAGGAAAGTCAAATCTTGCCTCCGCCCAAAATCCCTCACCTGCAGATGCTGGAACCCATTCCCCCTAGGCAACTCAAACCCTTCCTCCAGCTCCTCCAGGCTCAGGAAACCCTCATCAATAAAGAGATCCCCAAATCTCTAGATCCCAACCACTGCCACATCCAAAAACACCTGTCCAGCCCCCTGGAGGGAACCGGTGGTTATCACATATTGGTGTCCACACCGACTCCCCTCTAAATCCATGTGCTGCCTCCACTATCCCAACACCCTCCGGGCTGCCACTACTACCGGGCTTGTGGAGTACCGAGCCAGCGAGAACAGCAGAGGTGCTATTAATAATGCCCTTAGACACGTGCCCTTACATGATGCCGCCTCCACCCGCTCAGATACCGACCCCTCCCCCACTACCCACTTCCTGACCATCGCAATATTCGCCGCTCAGTAGTAATTAATGAAAATCGGAAGAGCCTGCCACCCCCCCATGCCCCCGCTCCAGCAGCACCTTTTTCACCTGCAGGGTTTACCCACCCAAACAAATCCCAAGTTCTCCGCATTCACTTTTGTGAAGGACGCCTTGGGGATAAACATTGGGAGGCTCTGAAAACAAACAAAAACCTCGTGGGGACTGTCATTTTAACTGTCTGAACCTGCCCCGCCAATGGCAACGGGAGCGCATCTCACCTCCGAAATTCCTCTATATCCCCATAATCCCTCCAATCCTCCCCAGCGGGTCCGATATGTACAGAAGATCGTCCGCATAGAGCAAGACCGTGTGCTCCACCACCCCCCGTACTATCCCGTCAGACCCTCGACGCTCTCAATGCCAATGGCTCTAAGTGGAATTATTTTTAAGTGCATTTCTTCCAAATTCTGTAGTTATTCTACCCATATAAGTTAGACTTTTCAAACTTTATTAAAATGTTCATTCTGCAACATTTTAAATTAGCAGTATATATACTTACATATAATGCAATCCAAGTATAGAATGACAACCCAAAATGTGTTCCAAGTTACCTTCAGAGTCCATGGTTTCATAAGATAAGTCAACTTTACAAAATGTCTATGCATCAAGTCTCACCCTTTTAGGGGGTGTTTTAACCCCCCAAAAAACTGTTTCAGTGTTTGGGTCAGGTAGGAGGTTAAAGTGTTAAAAATCAGAATCCTGACCCAGATTCATCCTCTTTCAGTTTTAATGAGTGGCAAGACAGGCAGTTAACCTGCTCTCGGGAGCTTGGCAGCTTAAATATTATGAGACTTCATGTGTTACTTATATACACAATTTTAAATTTAACTCTCAATTACCTTTTTTCTGAAGTCTCTGGGAATCTAGCAGTTATAGGGAGGTGAAGATTACAACGTATGAACTACGCCCTACCCAACTCCAGATTTCCATGTTAAAATCTCCAGATTTCCATGTTAAAATCGAGGGGAAACCCTTGCTTCTAGTTTTCATCCCTGCTATTAGCTCTCCCCTGCCTTCTTGTGGATAAAGATGTTTACAAAATTTGAGAAATGTTACAGCACAGAGAAAGGTAATTTAGCCCATGTTTGTGTGTACACACATCCCTCCTCCATGTCTCTGGTACAGTTGTACCCATTAGACTTCAATTGTTATCAATAAGAGACATGTGTTTATTTACTTTGTATTAAAAGTGTGATATTACTTCATGTGTAACATATTATGGCAAAAGATGAACTTTTAAAATTGTTTATGGGATGTGGGCGCCGCAGACTGGGCCAGAATTTATTGCCCAAAAAGTCAAACACGTTGCTGTGGATCTGAAGTCACATGTAGACCAGGCCAGGTAAGCATGGCAGATTTCCTTCTCTAAAGGACATTAGTGAACCAGATGAATTTTTACAGCAATCTACAATGGGTTTTCTGGTCATCATGAGACTTTTACTTCCAGATTTTTGTTGGAATTCAAATTTCACCATCGGCAGTGGGTCCCCAGAGCATTACTCTGAGTCTCTGGTTTACTGGTCCTGTGACAATACCACTATGCCTCTGCTTTCCCAGTATTTATTATACACAGTGTGAAGTATTTAAGCTGCATCAGGGCCAAAGTAAACATGAAAGACTGCATTGCAGGACCCAGGCCATTATCCATGAACAATATTCGCAGAAATCCACTAGTTTAAACAAAATCTTGATTTAAAGTGTTGTTAATATTTGTTTTATTAACATTGTAAGACATTGATGACTAGACTAATGGAAAATATAATTTTACTATATTCATTTCCTCTCTCTTACTTGTCAAGAAGGCTAAAGGACATGTAAAAGTGAAATTGCAACAACATTCTTGATTTCATCCTCTTTCTTCCCCATTCTTCACCCCAAAGAGATCACCAGTCTCCATTCGGTACCATCCACAGCAGAGATTCATTAGAGTGAGAATAAACTTCCTTCTCTGCCACATTTCAGTATTCAATGTCTTACATCATCACACTGAACTTCAATTTTGAGTTTCTGGAGCCTTAAACTTCTGTGAAACACTTGAGGTTTCCTAACTGCTTTAAAAGGCCATTTCCTCGAGGATACTTCCAGTCTCCGGTTTCCAATAGAGCACAAATCTAGCAGAATCCCTGTGGAGTTTCAGGGCCTTGGAGGATTAAGCATTCTGTAATCTCAAATATGTTGAGAAAGATCTATATTAATTATTTTCACATAATATGTACTTATTAATTCCTCTTCCTGAAACAATTATGTTAGTTTCTGGGCAGAACTCAAATTATAGTATTTTTAAAAAAATATATAAATTTTGAGTTCCCATTTATTGTTTTTCCAATTAAGGGGCAATTTAGCGTGGCCAATCCACCTACCCTGTACATCGTACATCTTTGGGTTGTGGGGGTGAAACCCACGCAAACACGGGGAGAATGTGCAAACTCCACATGGACAGTGACCCAGGGCCGGGTTTCGCACTCGGGTCCTCAGCGCCGCAGGCAGCAGTGCTCACCACTGTGCCACGTGCCACCCTAAATTATAGTATTTTTAAATAATATATCTCTTGCCACAGTAGCTGCCAGATCTGCTGAGCATTTCCAACATTTTCTGTTTTTATTTGATTTTCGGAATTCAGTGTTTTCTATTTGAATGAGTGTTTTTATACATTATTTTATGAACCAATCCTCGAATTCTATCTTAAAACCCCATCCAACTCCCACTTATATTGTAAGAATATTTTATTAATTGAGTGCAGACAGGTTCTTGCGCTCTGCCAATGATGTTCTGTGATCAATCACTTGAGTATGGAAAAGAAAGTACTGTTATATGGACTACCCCCAAAATGTTTTGCCTTTCGCTTGTTTAACCTTAAATTCCATATTAATTGAGTTCAGGAGCTTTGGGGAATTAGAGGGACAGAAGAAAGGTCTTCAGATGCTATCACTTTGCAGGCAATTAATTAGTTCAAAATCATAGTTATTCACTCAAAACAATTGTGTCTCTCTCTCTTTGTGCATATTTTTGTGAAGTTCACGGGAATCGGACCAAATCCCAGAGGACAGAAGGTTAGAAAATGCCACTCTGATTTTCAAAAAAATGGTGAGTGATGAAGAATCAAATTGTTTACCTGTAAGCCTTGCTTCTACTGTTGGAAAAATGTTTGTAAGTGTTAGGAAGGATAATGTACGGCAACATCTTAGGGGCATGCTCTTATCTTAGACATCGAGCATGACTTTAGTAGTATATAGTTGACTAACTCACTGAATTTTTTTGAGGAGATGATAGAGCTAGTAGATAAGAAAGAGACAGTAGATGTTATTTACTTGGATATCAGGCAGATATTTGACATTGGTCACATAATAGGCTATGTGTGAGCTACATCCAAGAATAAAACTAATTGACAAATCATAGAATCCCTATAGGACAGGAGGCCATTCAGCCCATTGAGTCCACACCCACCCTCCAAAAGAGCACCCACCTAGTCCCACTCCCCCTGCCCTTTACCCGTAACCTCAAATATACTTTTCCTCAATTGTCCGAAGGCCATTCCCCTACACTGGAGGCAATGCTGAATTTTGTTGTATCTGCCCACATCAATAAGAGGCTCCCGAGGGTATGGGAAAATAGTCTACAATTTCCAGGATCTCTCTCTGTAGGTCTTCACCAACAGAGAGAGGCATTCTGTATGGGAGTTGGGCGTTTAACAAAAGACCCACTTTCTCATATGCTTTGAAGAAGGAGTCAATGACCTGGAGCTCAGTTTCCCGTGAGAGCACACACATGTCATCTGCATACTAAAGCTCCTGACTGGAGATTGGAGTGGTTTTGGTTTCGGATTCAAGGCAGCATAGGTTGCAGAGTTTCCCATCTGTTCTGTAGATTAATTCCATGCCTGTGGGTAATTTGCTGGAGTTAAGGTGCAGTACTGTAGGGAAAATGGAGAAGAGAGTTGGTGCAATGACATAGCTTTGTTTGACTCAGTTTTCACAGAGATTGGGGTTTTAATGGTTCCATTGGTGAGTACTACAGCAGGAATGGCATCGTGGAGTAGGTGAGGATGGTGACAAATTCCTGACAGTAGCCAAAACTGAGGAGGGTAGAACATAGAACATAGAACAGTACAGCACAGAACAGGCCCTTCGGCCCTCGATGTTGTGCCGAGCAATGATCACCCTACTCAAACCCACGTATCCACCCTATACCCGTAACCCAACAATCCCCCCATTAACCTTACACTACGGGCAATTTAGCATGGCCAATCCACCTAACCCGCACATCTTTGGACTGCCATAAGCTTTAATGGTTCAGAGTCAAAAGTTGTCTTGGGGGGCAAAAAAGGCCAAACACAGTAATTAGTGTTGTCCTTGAGCTTTTCAATTTGCCTTGCAAAGACAATCACAACTGTGGTGCCTCTCAATGGGTGAAAACAGCTCTATGACTCAGATGAAATTCCTTGACTACTGATAGGAAGCAGTTTGAGTAGTATCCTAACAATGGTCTTCCTTGTGGCAGACAGCTGGGAGACTCCTTTCTAGTTATTGCGGCGTTCCCCTGGCATGCTCCCTCCTTCCTAGATGAGGGATAGGAGATTGTGCAGCATGCCAAGAGAGTATCTTTGCCGTGTTTCAGAATTTCAGCAGGGATTTCATCTATTCCAGGTTCTTTGTTGCTTTTCAGCTGTCAAAATACCTTTCTAACTTCATTCCAGACAAGAGGAACACCAAGACTGAGTTAGACAAGGTGCTAAGAATGGAGTTTAGGACGTCCCAGTCCACTTCAAAGTCTTGGTTGAGGAGCTCTTCAAAATATTCTCAGTCAGCGTTGACTGCATCCCTGTCCTTGATGAGCTCCTCTCCACACTTGCCTCTCAGCGGGGTGGGCTTTGAATGCTTCAGCCATAGATCACCTTGACAGCACTGAAGAAACCATGCATGTCTTTAGTGTGCACAAGTTGTTGTATCTTCCATGTTCTTTCCACTCATTTGCTTTTGTGCCGTGGTTTTGTGCTGTACTGTTACCTTCAGCCACATGTAGAACTGCCACTCTTTTTCGAGCCATGGTAAAGTTTCCAATCAATTATGTTCATTCAGTCCAAATCTGGTTGGGGACTGGATGCACATATTTTACTTAATACTAAATTTATTGAATGGAACTTTACAATGTTTGCCTCCACAATAACCAGCACCATGTGTCCTAAATAATCAAATAAACAAATTAACTAATGATCAACCCCCTTTTAAACGGGTACTTCTGGGTTATTGTAACTAAATTAAAAAGCTTTAGGAAACCTATCAAATTACAATATCATTACCCAGGGTGATGATGCTCTCAAGTCCATGGTGCCCACCAGTCACAGGAGGCCTCGCACTGTGTTTTTTCTCTAGGGACACCCAGGCACAGATGGATGTAACTATGGAAGAGGGTCAAGCAGTTGGGTAGAACAACTCCCTCTGCCTGCTGCCTGGACCTGATTATGGCCACCTTGGCCAGGCCCAGGAGCAGTTTAACGAGGGGTGTCTTCCGATCTGCCCACACCTCATCTGCACTGAGCAGGCCAATGGTCAGGAGGGTGGAGCTGAAGTGCCAATACAAACTAAGGAGCAGCCCCCTCAAATAATGAAACGAGATTGTAACCTCTCATAACGTACATACATACACATGGAACATGGACTCAAGGACACAGAAAATACAGACAGCCTGCGACTCCGTGAAACTGTTTAATGTCTTGTTCCACCAGGCCGCTGTGTGCCACGCCATCAATCTCTCTTTATACTCTTTTGATAAACAACCAAACTAATCAACAGTCCCTGAAAGGGGCACATGTTATAGATGCTTAATCAATCAAAGCCCTCCACCTCTATGTCCTTAAGCTTAATAACACAATTGACATATGATTAACAGATTCCCTTCGATAATCACATTCCAATAACAATTGAATGGTATGTTAAAGGTAACCAACTCTGAATATTTAAGTGTACATTTGCTGTCCCAAATTCAGTGCTATGGAATGGGAGCATATTTGTTTCGGATTCCCAAATGATGATGTAACAACATCATATGCTTCAGTAAATAATATCTCCTATTTAAAAAGCTAGTCTCAGTTATAGTGACCATGAAACCATTGTCGATTGTTGTAAAATCCCCTCTGGTTCACTAATGTTATTTAGGGAAAGAAATCTTCCGTCCTTACACGGTCTGGCCTACATGTAACCCCAGACTGACAAGAATGTGGGCGACTCTTAATGCCCTCTGAATGGCCTAGCAAGCCACTCAGTTGTATCAAATTGGTATGAAGGAATCAAACCGGATAAACCACCTGGCATCAGCCTAGGCACTGGAAGTGACAAGGCTCACACAGCCCTTTCGATCCTGCAAAGTTCTCCTTACTAATATCTGAGAGCTTGTGGGAGAGCTGTCCCACAGACAAGCAACAGTGAAGCAACAGCCTGATATTGTACGATATGAGGTCCGTCAAAATGACTATGTCCCAGACACACTATCGCCATCCTAGAGGTGATCCATAAAATGTGGCAACGGCACAGTGGTAAACATTTGGGAGAGAGAAGTCCTGGGAGTCCTCATATTGACTCCAGACCCTATGAGTCTTATGGCATCAGGCCAAACACCAGGCAAGAAACCTCCTGATCATCACATACCAGCAACATACCCAACAATCAGGCAATAGTACTGGACTTGTGCTCCAGAACTTGCTGCAAACCGAGTCAAGTTGTTTCAGTACATTTAAAATACTGGCAACTACCTAACAGTGTGAAAATTGGCCTGGTATGTCCTCTACACAAAAAGCAAGACAAATCCAACCCAACCAATTAATGCCCATCAGTCTACTCGACCATCAGCAAAGTTATAGAAGGGGTTGTCAACAGTGCTACCAGGAGGTACTCACTCAGAAAGAACCTGCGCACTGACGCTCAGTTTGGGGTCAGCCAGGTTCTTTAACTCCTAACCTTATTACAACCTTGATTCAAACGTGGGCAAAAGAGCAGAACTCCAGAGGTGAGGTGAGAGTGACTGCCCTTGACATCAAGACAGCACTTGACCAAGTATGGCATGAAAATTGGAGTCAATGGGAATCATGGGGTAAACCCTCCGCTGGTTGGAATAATACCTGGCACAAAGTAATATGGTTATGGAGGCTGGGGTCAATCATCTCAGTTCCAGGATATCACTGCAGGAGATCCTCAGGATAGTTCCTTAGGCCCAAGCCCAGGATAGGTCGCCAGCCTGAAGCCAGAGACTATAGCTTGAGGGGCACCACACCAAGGTATGGTAAGAGCATGGGGCTATCAGCACCAGGTTCCCATCCAGTCACACATCATTCTGACTTGGGCATAGATCCATTGATCATCACTGGATCAAAATCATGGATATCCCTACCTAACAGTAGTATGGGAGTAACTTCACTAAGTCTCGCTTGTAGAAATTCCCACATTCACACTTATAATGGAAACTTCCCACTGGTGGTGTGATGGGAATTGAAGTTAAATTATTTTGCTCCAAAACGGATCACAAAACTCCAATTTATCTTTACTTTTAAATCTTCGGATCAATTTGAAAGGATTAAAAAAAAATAATGCAGGTGCTTTGAGCACTGCTACTTTCTCACCAAATTAGAACATAGAATTCTGACAGTGCAGAAGGAGACCATTCAGCCTATCGAGTCAGCACCGAGACTTCGAAAGCGCACCTGAACCTAGGCCCACTCCCCTACCCCAGTAACCTCACCTAACATTTGGACACTAAGGGGCCTAACCTGCACAACTTTGGACTTTGAGAAGAAACCGGAGCACCCGGAGGAAACCCACACAGATATGGGGAGAACGTACAAACTCCACACAGTCACCCAAGACTGGAATCAAACCTGGGCCCTTGGTGCTGTGAAACAGCAGTGCTAACCATTGTGCCACTGTGCAGGAAGTAGACAGAGGTAATTCATGTGGGAGGAGATTTAATAACCAGTATAGACCAGATGGGCTAAATAGCGTTTTTCAATGCTGTAGCTTTTATGTAGTTCCATGTTGAAAAGTGCCACGGCATATCCTGTACACAAAAGGCAGGATAAATCTAACCTAGCTAATTATTATCCCGTCTGTCTACTCTTGACCATCAGTAAAGTGATGAAAGGGGTCATCAACAATGCTATCAAGCCGCGCTTGCTGAGTTTAAAATCCTGCTCACCGACGCTCAGTTTGGATTCCGTTCGGGTCACTCAGCTCTGGATCTCATTACAACCTTGGTTTAAACATGAACAAAAGAGATGAACTCAGTTAAGGCGAGAGCGGTTGCCGACAGCAAGACAGCATTTAACCAAGTATTGCATCAAAATTGGAGTCAATGGGAATCGGATCAAAACTCTACGTTGGTTGGAGTCATACCCAGCACAAAAGAAGATGGTTGTGATTGTTGGAGGTCACTGATCTCAGTTCCAGAACATCATTGCAGGAACGTCTCAGGGGAGTGTTCTAGGCCCAATCATCTTAAGCTGCTTCATCTATGACCTTCCTTCCATATTAAGGTCAGAAGTGGGGATGGTCATTGATGATTGCACAATGTTCACACCATTTGCACCTCCTCAGATACTGAAGTAGTCCATGTTCAAATGTAGCAAAGCCTGGACAATACCCATGCTTCGGTTGACAAGTGGCAAGTAACATTCCTGCCATACAGGTTCCAGGCATGGCCATCTCCAACAAATGAGAATCTAACCATCACACCCCATAGTATTCATCACTGAATCCCCTACTATCAACACCCGGGGGTTACCATTGACCATAAATTGAACTAGACTAACCATATAAATATTGTGGCTACAGAGTAGGTTAGAGGCTTGGAATCCTGTGGCAAGCAACTCAGCTCCTGACTCCACAAATTCTATCTACGGTTTAAAAGGCACAAGTCAGGAGCGTGACAAAATATTCTCTACTTGCTTGGATGATTGCAGCTCCAACAACACTCAAGAAACTTGACACCATCCAGGACAAAGCAGCCCGCTTGATTGACATTGACAAACATTCACTCACTCCACCAGCGATACACAGTGGCAGCAGTGTGTACAATCTATAAAATACACTGCAGGATCTCATCAATGCTCTCAGGCAGCACCGTCCAAACCTATGAATGCCACCATCTAGAAGAACAAGAGCAGCAGATACATGACACCACCACCTGGAAGTTGTCCTCCAAATCACTCAGCATACTGACTTAGAAGTATATTGTTGTTCCTTCACTGTCACTCCTTCGCCAACAGCACTGTGGGTGTACCGAAACCACATGGATTCAATTAGGCAGCTCACCATCAACTTCTCAAGGGCAATTAGGGGTTGGCAAGAATGCATTGAACCACATGGTTCAATTAGGCAGCTCACCATCAACTTCTCAAGGGCAATTAGGGTTTGGCAAGAATTGCTGGCCCAGCCAGAGATGGCCACATCATATGAATGGATTTTCAAAACTTATACTGAAGTGTTTTAAAGCATACTAACTAATCTATTGATAGCAAGATAGTTTCACTTTACGTGCAGAGAATATTTAAATGCATGGAATGTGGTTGGATAAATTTTCTATCCTTAGCACTATTGCTGACAGCTTAATATTTCCTGAAAAGCTAGGTCAAACAACAGCTGTACTTTGAATCAGCTTTGGTTTTTCTGATGGCTTCAGTGAACATTCAACGCTGTCGGTGAGTTTTGACTTTTCAAATTAAACCATCGACCGTTGGTTGTACCTTGAGGTCCATTATTGACATGTTCACAAAAGGTACTTTTCAGTTTGTACTGAAAAGAGGGAACAGAGAGAGATGCGTCACCATTATTTACCTGGTTTAAGTTTAAGATATAACCAGTACATTTCTTGGTATTAGCCCAATTCAAAGGAACATAGCAATAGCAGTAGGCTATTCAGCTCACAAAAACACATGAATGAAAAACAACGTTAGACCATTCAGGCCCCAAGCCTGCGGCACCATTCAATAAGATCATGGTTGATCAGATTGTGGCCTCAATTCCACTTTCCTGCCTGCCCCCATAACTCTCAACTTCCTTGTTGATCAAAAAATGTATATTTACCTCCCCAGTCTCCTCCCCCCCCCCCCCCCCCCCCCCCCAACAGTCACCCACTTATGTGTTGTAAATAATTTTGCCAGGTGTACAGAGTTGCTGCTGTTGAGCACAATACCCTACCAGTTATTCAATTTTTAAAAAAAAATTATTTACTATTTTATTTTCTTTGGTATGTTTGGGTGTGCCCTTCTTTCTCTTCTATATATGTGTGTATATATATGTATACATAGTCTCTTATCCTGTGTACATCACGGTAAATATATTTTGTTCAAAAACCCAATAAAAAACATTTATTAAAAAAAAATCAATCTAACTTAGCCTTGAATATATTCAATGCCCCAACCTCTCTGTTCTCTGGGGAAGAAAATTCCACAGACTAAGTACCCTTAGAGAAAAAATTTTCCTCATCTAAGTCTTACATTGAATACCCTAATGTTTGCCTCATTGAGCATATTCCATCATTCAATTAAATCATGGCTAACCTGTACTGCAACTGCATTTAACAATATCAAAATACATGGACCCACAAAAAAATTCACTCAAACATGAGTTTACAGCCTTGCAGCTGATCATGTTCATGTCAGGTTTTTCCATGAGCAAATTTTCCTTTGCTTCCAATATTATTTTCCTTTAAAAATGCAAAGTTCTCTGCCTCGCAAACTTTCTATCCATGCTGACCCATTTTCTCATATATTGCACAACTAAACTTAGAGAAGCAGACAGCCATTTACAACTCAGGAGGCCATCCCGCCCATTGTGCCTATGCTGGCTCTCCGTGGAGCAATCCAGTCAAATCCACTCCCCCATTCTTCCTTCAAATGCTCATCCAATTTCCTTTTGAAATTATTGATTGTTTCTGCTTCTACCACTCTCATGGATAGCAGGTTCCAGGTCATTACCACTTTCTGTCTTTAAAAAAAGTTATTCCTCACATCCACCCTGTATCTTTTGCGCAAAACTTTAAAAATGTGTTCACTAGTCCTTGTACAATCAGCTAATGAAAACAGTTCTTCCTTATCTGCCTTATCAAACCAATCATCTTATTGCACACGTCTATAGCATCTTCCCTCAATCTCCTTTGCTCCAAATAAAAAAAAAATTCTAACTTTTCTAATCTAAACTTGCAACTAAATCCTCCCATCCCTGGAACCATTCTGGTAAATCAACACTGCACCCTCTCAAGAGCCCTCGCATCCTTCCTAAAGTGTGGCAACCAGAACTGGATGCAGTATTCAGCTGCGGTCTAATCAGACCTCTAAAAAGGATCATGATAGCTTCCCTGCTTTTGGACTCAATGCCACTATTTATAAAGCCCAAGATCCCATATGCTTTGCTAACCACTCTCTCCTGCCACCTTCAAAAATAAATGTATATTCACCCCAAATCCCTTTGCCTCTGCACACTCTTTGGAATTATGTCATTATATATTGCCTCTTCCTACTTCTTCTGCCAAAATGCATCAGCTCACACATTTCTCAGTATGAAATTCCTTCTGCCCATTTGATTAGCCTATATTCTGTATAGGCTATATAGTTGATGGTATCATCCACACTGCCATTCCTTCAAGCTTGGTATCATTGGTAAATTTCACTCTGTATTTTTATATAGAAGTCATTTGTATGTCAAACAAAGCAGTCGACCGAGCATTGACCTTTGGTGAACATTGCTTTCCATCATCCTCCAGTCTGAAAAAAGCAGCGTAACAAAACTCGCTGTTTTCTGTCCTTAAGCCAGCTATTTTATTCAAGCTGACACAAACTCATGAGCCACAATTTTGTTAACCAGCCTGTGTGCCACTTTGTTAATTACTTTCATAAAGTCCACATAGATTGCATTCCTTTTATCAGCCTTCTCTGTTACTTGATCATAAAATTCAATTAGATTAGTCAAATATGATCTCCCATTTACCAATCCTTGCTGAATCTCCTGAATGAAATCGGTTGATTTTTTTCACCAATCATTGTTACTAAAATCTTACCAATCATTGATTTTAGTTCTTACATCCCTTCTGGAATTATCTCCACACTCCAGCGTTTTGACAAAAAGGATTTTGCAATAGGTTTCTGAGACACCTCCTCAAATGCCTATTTTTTTTTTTTTTTAAACACAATTTCCCAAAAAACATTTGTTTTTAAACTTAAATTTTTACAAGCCAGCTTGCCTCTAACACATCTATTCTAATTATCTTTTAATATTACATACACATCGAAACGTTCATAAGTTTTATCTTCGTTAATGGGTTGGGAGAGTTTGTCCACAGCTGACATCGAACTAATTTGCTACCAAGTTTACGCTCTACTCCCTCTTGAACAAAGAAAGGTGCTATATTAAGATACTCTTCAGCCCCATGTTTCAATTTATATAAATAAGGAAGATTGAAACATTGTTAACAGAGATCTCTCCTCTGTAGTAGACTAGGCTAGGTTTCACGCCATCAAGACGTGGTGATTTGTTCACCAGGAGACTCCCTATTTTCTTCACAATCAATTATTTTTCTGCGCTTACCTCTAATTGTTCCATATCATTATCCATTACAACTTCATTCTCACTTTGCAATAATTGTAAAGATCTAACACAAACAATGAAATATCTTTGCCATAACTTCATCCTGAACACCTAGATCATTCAGTCCCTCCAAAAATATTAATTTATTTCCAACATATTATTTGTTTCTTTTCTTTGAATGTTATTTTGGCCCTTCTAAACTCCTTTGTGAATTTCCAGTATTATTCAAAAGTTTCACTTTTTTTCAAGATTCAGCTTTAGTTTTAATACTTAATACACCTCCTTTTAATATTTTTTTAATAAACATTTTATTAAGGCATTTATAATTTTACAACAATAAACGGTACAAATACAAATATAAACATTGTGCAAAAACATCTCTCCATCTCTCACTAATCCTGCCTACCCTAAACACAAAATAGCCTAACTTTTCTTTCCCCCCCCCCCCCACCCCACCCCCACCCCCTTTATTCCCTCTGCAGACAGTTAGACAGTTTAGCTTTCCCCGATTAAGTCAATAAATGGCTGCCACTCCAAATGAACCCTAACGTTGACCGTCTCAGGTCAATTTTCTCAAGTCCGAGAAACCAGGCCATGTCGCTAACCCAAATCTCTAATTTTAGGGGCTTTGAGTCCCTTCACGCTAACAATATCTGTCTCCGGGCTACCAAGGAGGCAAAGGCCAAAACGTCAGCCTCTCTTGCCCCCTGGACTCCCAGATCTCCGACACTCCAAAAATCGCCACCTCTGGACTCGGTACCACCCTTGTTTTTAGCACCGTGGACATGACATCCGCAAATCTCTGCCAGAATCCCCTCAGCCCCGGACATGCCCAAAACATATGGACATGGTTTGCTGGCACTTCCGCACACGTCGCACATCTGTCCTCTATCCCAATCAACGTGCTCATTCGGGTGTGCCCGGTGTACCACCTTGAATTGTTTCAGGCAAACCCTGGTACACAAAGAGGACGTGTTGACTCTGCTCAAAGCATCCGCTCACAGTCCCGCCTCTACCTCCTCCTCCTCCCCCCCACATCATCTTCCCATTTACCCTTTAGCTCATCTATCTGAGTTTCCTCCCACTCCATAAGCTCTTTGTAGATATCCAAAATCTTCCCCTCCCCCACCCCCGTTCTAGAAACTACCCTGTCCGATATCCCTGTGGCGATTGGAGCGGGTAGGTCGAAACCTGCCTTTGCACAAAATCTCTGATCTGCAGATATCGAAACCCATTCCCTCCCGGCAATTCGAACTTCTCCTCCAAATCCTCCGAACAGGGAAAGCTTCCATCAATAAATAGATCTCCCATCCTCTCAATCCCTGCTCTCTGCCATCTCTGAGACCCCCCATCCAGCCTCCCCGGAACAAACGAGTGATTATCCCAAATTGGAGCCCACACCAATGCTTCCTCCATTATTCCCAGACTCTCAGGGCCGGCACTACCACCGGGCCTGTGGAGTACTGGGCCAGTGAGAATGGCAGAGGTGCCCTTACATGATGCCACCTCTACTCGCCCGCCCCCCCCCCCCTCCCCCCCCCCGGCGCAGTTCCTGATCATGGCTATATTTGCCGCCCAGTAGTAGTTACTAAAGTTTGGCAGTGCCAGCCCACCTACCCTTCGACTCCGCTCCAGCAGCACTTACTCGCGGGGTTTTACCCGGCCACACAAAACCAAAGATCACCCTATTCACCTGTTTAAAAAAGGCCTTTGGTATAAAAATAGGGATGCACTGGAAAACAAACAAATATCTCGGGAGGTCCGTCATTTTCACAGTCTGTACCCTCCCCGCAAGTGATAGCAGGAGCATGTCCCACCTCCAGAAGTCCTCCTTCATTTGTTCAACTAGCCGGGTCAAATTTAACTTATGTAGCTGCTCCCATCCCTGTGTCACCTGAATTCCCAAATAAAGGAAACTCCCACTCATCACTCAGAACGGCAGCACCCCAGTCTCCTATCCTGTCCACCTGTCTGGATCGCAAACACTTCATTTTTACCCATATTCAATTTGTACCCCGAAAACCGGCCAAATTCCCCCAAGATCCGCCATCTCCCTTAACGGGTTGGAAATATATAGGAACGGTCGCCTGCGTATATCGAGCCCCTGTTTCCTCCCCCCCCCCCCCCCCGCCCCAGACTATCCCCTTCCAATCCTTTGATGTTCTTAGCGCCATCGCCAGTGGCTCTATGGCCAAAGCAAACAGTAGGGAGAGAGGACATCCTTGCCTTGTCCCCCGGTGCAGTTTAAAGTAGTCAGACGATTCGTCCTTACGCTGGCCACAGGTGCCTGGTACAGCAACCGAACCCAGTCAATAAAGTCCTGCCCAAACCTGAAGCGACCCAACATCTCTCACAAATAATTCCATTCCATTCGGTCGAAGGCCTTTTCCACGTCCATAGCGACCACGACCTCCATCTCCCTCCCCTCGGAGGGCATCATGATCACATTTAAGAGCCTTCTAACGTTGGCCGTTAGCTGTCTGCCTTTAACAAACCCCATCTGGTCATCCCCTATCACCTCTGGGACATAATCTTCTATTCTTGAGGGCAAGATTTTAGCCAGCAGTTGGCATCAACATTCAGCAGGGAGATTGGCCAGTATGACCTGCGTAGCTCTGGGTCCTTCTCCCGCTTCAGGATCAATGATATCGAAGTTTGCGACATTGTTGGGAGAAATACACCCCGATCCTAGCCTGGTTAAATGCCCTCAACAGCAGTGGGCCCAGCATCCCAGAAAACCTCTTATAAAATTCCACAGGGTATCTATCTGGGCTCAGAGCCTTGCCAGACATCATAGCCTTCAATCCCTCTACTACTTCTGCAATCCCGATCGGGGCTCCCTTCACCAACCTCCATCTTCAGAAACGACAACTCTTCCAAAAACTGCCTCATCCCCTCCACCCCAGCTGGGGGTTCCGACTCATACAGCCGACTATAAAACTCCTTAAACACCCCGTTCACCCCTGCTGGGTCCAAGACTGTATTCCCTCCTCTGCCCTTCACTCTTCCTATATTCCTGGCCACCTCCCTTTTCCTTAGCTGGTGTGCAAGCATTCTGGTGGCCTTCTCCCCATACTCATATATCGCCCCCCTCACCTTCCTCAGCTGCTTCACTGCCTTCCCTGTAGATAACAGACCAAACTCCATTTGTAGCTTCTGCCATTCCTTCAATAACCCTGCCTCCAGGGCCTTCGAATATCTCCTGTCCACCTGGAGTATTTCCCTAACCAGCCAATGTATCTCTGATCGCTCCGTCTTCTCCTTATGGGCCTGTATCAAAATTAGCTCCCCCTAACCACTGCCTTCAGCGCCTCCCACAACATTGCTGCCGAGTGTTCCCCCATATCGTTTATTTCCAAATAGTTCTGGATGACCTACCTCACACCCCCTAATCCGCTAACAGTCCCACATCCAATTTCCATTGCGGGCGCTGACCACCCTCCTTGCTCACACGTAGATCCACCTCGTGTGGGGCATAGTCCGACACAGCAATCGCCGAATACTCAGTATCCACCACTCCCGCCAGCAGAACCCTGTTCAGAATGAAAAAAATCGATCTGGGAGTGTACTTTGTGCACGTGGGAAATGAAAGAAAACACCTTCGCTCTTGGCTGTCCGAACCTCCACTGGTCTACCCCGCCCCCTCTGCTCCATAAATCCCTTTAGTTCCTTCGCCGCGGCTCGCACCCTCCCTGTCCTTGGACTCGACCGATCCAACGTCGGATCAATGACCGTATTGAAGTCCACCCCCCCATGATCAGCTTATGCAATTCCAGGTCTGGAATCTTTCCTAACATCCACCTCAAACTCCACATCGTTCCAAATTGGTGCATAAATATTTACTAACACTACCGGCATACCCTCCAACTTCCCACTCACTATGATATACCTACGCAACCCCCCCCCAAGTCCGCTACTATATTCCCTGCCTCAAAAGACACACATATTGTACTCACTCAGCCACAGTTTGGATTTGGATGATATTAAAGGCTCTGTAAGCTCAAACAACTGAAAGAAATATATTAATCTCTTATAGTGGAGGAAGAAGTCAGAATTTAACATTTTTTTTTCCCAAAGAGTACCCAATTCTTTTTTTTCCCCAATTAAGAGGCAATTTCATGTAGCCAATTCACTTACCCTGTACATCTATTTGGGTTGTGGGGTGAAGAAGTCAGAAAATTGATGTAGTGAGTTCACATATCAAATAAGTGAAGTCTCTAAGAAGGAGATCTTGAGTGAGATCAAAAATGGTTCACAATCTGATCGATGCCACACCTGAAATGTTGATACTAAGTGGTGCATGCCCCTCAGCAGTTACAATGAATGAAGAGAGGACCACTAGCTAGAATTCCTGCTTCCCCAGCTACTCAAGAATTCAATATCAAAAACAACTTCCTCTAAAAATATGCTTGGGTGTCATTGACATCGATCAAAGCAAGGACTCCAAGATCATAGAAGACTGAGCATGCATAAGCTGCTGAAACATTACTTTTAGGTGATAGAACTAAATGGTAGAACTGGAGCGAAATTGTTGTTCCTCTAGCAGAGTCCATCACCAAGAAACTGCCAGACAGTGCTAGGGGGTGTTTCTTCCTTAATTTGTTGGCACCGACTATCACTGATGACAACTAAACCAAGTTGTTTCAATGCATCTCAATCATGCGTCATTGGCTCTCAGTGGGTATATAACATTGATTGAATCAGTAGCATCAAGTTTAGTGTTAATGTCTATCGGATTATTTTGGCAATCGAATGTGACCATGCCACCCTTACAATAAAGGTAACCCTGACTTTAGGGGCATAGATTCTGATACTCTAAGCAATAAATTTAACACTACTTGTACAGCGCTTAAAATCTGATGAATATTCAAAAATGTAAAAAACACCTTTGAAAAAATAATGCACAAATGCGAACACAATGGAAAAGTGTAACAGATGCACCTTGAGTGTAAAATAAATAAACTGAACCTTTCAGGGAATATTCCTCCTCTCCCCTTTAGCTTTACAGTTAATAGTTAAGTAAAAGATGAAACCTTAACTTACTCCCTAAACCTGCCATTATATTCTAATTAAGCAAACCAATGTATATTAAATACCACTCTTGAATAAAGTTAACAACCAGGGTTTTATTTGTTTTTTTCAATGCAGAATCTTTGGAGCAAGAACCTTTCAGGACTGAACTGACACCTTTAGGACTTATGGACTCTTCAGACAGACCCGGCTCCTCCCATTAAATACATCATCTACATCTAAAGCATAAGGCATTCTTTTGACTCTCCTTATGAGAAGCCCTTCTACTTGTTTAGCCAGGACATCCCTGATAAATTATCTACATCACAGGGGTCCTTCAAATCAAAACAATATTCCATTAGCTAGCTACCTCTCTATTGGTCGAACACTTCACCTGCTTTACAACACCTAAATCACCACCCTCGCAGACTTACTGTTTGTACTATCTTAACCCAAGCTTTAATAACATGACTGCAAAACATTTAAAATATGACAATTCAACACATTAGTAATACACAAGGATATCAGAAAATTATTCAATGGTGTATAATGACTATTAAGATTATTTATACTTTCAACAAAACTCATAAGAATAGTTGGGATATTCTGTTTCTTGATCAGATTTGTTTTCCTAAAATGTATCAAGATTGGACAAACTATCATAACTGAAGAGTGTCAGAAATACAATATTCAGCAAAAGGTTGCGATAAACATTCATTGCTGTCGGTGGGTTTTACTTTTAAACAACTCATTGATCAGTGAATGCAAACTGCAACCCAAACATCTCTGTTCACTAATAAAACTATTGGACAAAACTTGGGAACTCAAACATAAATTAAATATTTCCTTTAGATAGCCAAGATAGATAAAGTATTAATAATGTGCATACTACTTTTCAAAAATGATGACTTTTTTTAACAACACTATTTGTAACACTGTCATGTGATAGCACCTTTAAGAAATGGGTGTTTATCAAATAGCTGTAGTGGATGTACCTTTAAGAAACGGGTGTTTATTAAATAGCTGCAGTGATGTCAGAGTGTGGGTGGAGCTGGGCTGTCTTGTCTTTCACTTTTGTTTTGAGCTGGCAGCTATAGTGTGTGTTTAGTTTCGTGTTCAGTGTTTGATAGCTGCAGGCAAAGCAAGCAGCTGTATAATGATCTCTCTCTCTACAAGCTACAGAATGTCTTCAACTCATTTGAGGATTTCAAAGTAATACCCATTTCTGTAGATAATTTAAACCTGCTGTCTTTCTTTGAAAAGGGTTTAACATATGGATGTTGCTAGGAAAGGTTACGGGTTACTTATAGAGTATTGTGTTCTTTGGGGGTAGTATTTGAGTTGATAGTTGAGAAAATGTCTACTGTGTGTTTATAAAATGTTAACTGGATTCATAGAATAAACATTCTTTTGTTTTAAAAGTACTTTAAATCTTTGTTGCATCACATCTGTAGAGTGGGCCCTTCTGCTCCCCATAACCAAAATCTATTAAAAGTTGTGGGTCAGGTGAACCCCATGATACACTTTGGGGTTCTCTAAACCGTGGCCCATAACATCACTGATGCGTAACTTATTTCAAAATATGTTTTTGTTGTTTGTGGCTCACATACTTTTTCCACCTAAAACCTTTAGCTGAACTCTTCTCATGGGTGGTATGGAGGTGAAACTTGGATTTGCATTCTGTAAAGATTAAATTATATTGGCTGAATAGATCTTCTCTATTTAAACTCATCTTGACAGATTCTTAAATACCCACTGAAATGACCAGCAAACCACTCAGTTCAAGGGCAATTAGGGATGGGCAAGAAATGCTGGCTCAGCCAGCGACACCCACATCCCCTGAATGATTTTTAAAATATATATTTTGCATTTGCATTGACTGCTTCAACAAATATTTTATGAACCATGTAATCAATTTGCTGTTAGAATTGTGTATGATGAATCCATCAGGGTTGTTGATTTGGCATCCTTAAAAGGAGAGATGCACACAAGGTTAACTGATACACAAAGATGCTCACATCATTGATGCCTTACATGGAAAAAGGGTGACCATTATACTAAGGATTCCCCCAAAATGCTATGTTTCTCCAGATTTGAAATAGACATGGGAAGAATGTCTCAATAGAGGAGGTGGTAATAAAGAACCAAGAGAGAACGAACAGGCTGAAAAGGTGGATGATGGGTCCTCTGGAGGTCAGCTGGGAGGCAGGAGGGTACATGAAATAGTGACAACGGATCAGGAAGGACTCTACATACCATGAAGGGACATTCCCAGAAGTACGAATGCAGCAGCCCAGCAGCCTGGAGACAGGTGGCCAACTATTCCAATTAACTAGCCTGTATTTACCAGAATCAGCATGGCTCATGCCGCAAGTGAAGACTACTGGATACTATTATGGCACCTCCCTGCAGGTTCCCTGGTAAGGGCTTTCCTTTTAGGTGGTTCCATAGCCTACGGAGGGCTCCTCACCTACACCCTGGTGGTGATGCCTGCCCCGGAGTCACCGATGCCTCCGATTGAAGGGTTGAACCCTTAAATTGCCATGTCTGCATACTGTGGGACTGCAGAACATGAAAAATAATTCTTACCTGCCTTTGAGGGCATCTGAACATCAAGGTGCCCACTCTCCCTAAAGCCTTATAGCAGTGGCCACATCTATCGGTAGAACTACTGAGGAGGGCGCTCTCCTAGATTAAAAAGTAGTCACAGTAGCAGCTTAATTGGTAAAACCACTACCCATGATCCCACTGTCTGTCCATAGACTCACTTTGAGTCTTGGCAGCAGAACTTCCTGGCCCAAAACAAAACTGAATAGAAGTCAAATAGAACAAAAAGGGATAGTACAGGTGGCAGACAGAACTAAATAAAATTAATTCTATACGAGCAGATCGCCCATGGAATTGCTCCAAGGCTTGGGAGTATGCATTGGAGAAACATTTGGAACTGGGCAAAATTGCCTTGATATCAGCTATGTGCTAACACCTGCCCAAAGTGAAGCCAGGAGGTTCAAACCACTTTTCAGTTTTTGGACTCAAACATTTTTCAGCAAGTTGCAGAAGATAGACACTCTGCTACTTCTTGATGATCTGTTCAGGAGCAAAACTGATCAGTTATCTGATGCAGCAGCCAGCTTGTTTGGAAGGAATGGGACAGACTTTGAGAGAAACTCAGTGGACTAGTGTTGAGGAACAGCATGCAGATAAGAAACACATGGGGGTCTAAGGATAAATCCTTGAAGGACACCAGAATTAACTGCACAGGAATGGAAAAAGTCACAGGTGGTAAATCTCTGGCTATGATTAGATAGGTAAGAATGCAACCAGGTGAACACAGTCCCAGCCAGCTGGATGATGGTGGAGAAACATTGGAGGAGGATCAGTTATGTCAAAGGCTACTCACAGAGAGAAAAAGTGCAGAGTGGAATAATTTGTCTATGGCACAGTCATACAAGATTTCATTTGTGACTTTTTAGTATGGTGGCAGGGGCAGAAACCTGACTGGAGGGATTTAAATTTTAAGTACCAGGAAAAATGGGCATAAATTTTGGAGACAACGAGCTGGATTCTCTGATTCTGGGGCTTTGTCCCCATGCCGGCATGGGAATGGCCAGGAAAAATGGCGTAAAACAGCCACCGATTCCCCGTTTTGCTGGGGCTAGCATGCCGGCAGTGTAGCGCACCCGGCTCCAGCTGCCGATATGGCCCGGAGAATTACCGTGGCCGCGCAGGCGCACAACGGCGGCCTGCAGCGACCGCGCCGTGCTACAGGCCGAGGCCTGTAGTGGACTCGGCCCGCAAAATAGTGCCCCCCCCCCCCCACTTTGGCCGGCTTGCGCTCCCCAGACCACCAACCCCCTCCCCCCCAGTGCCGCCAGCCCCTGTTAAAGTCCCCCTTGCCCGCGGATCGGCCCTCCCCCCGACTGTGGCAGCACTGGACTGAGTCCGCAGCCGCACGCCAAGTTCCTGACAGATGAGCCCACACGCGACCGACACCGTTGGGAACTCGGCCGGTCGGGGACAGGCATTGGGGGGGCGGTCCTCAGGCAATGTCCTGAGGCCATCGTTACATAGCGAGAGGGAGCAGAGCATCGTGAAAGCAGCTCAGCCCTTGGTTTGGTCAGGAACTTTGATTCTCCGGCCGATCTGCAAATGCGATTTCGACATTGGCGACCGGAGAATCCAGCCTAACATGTTCAAGGAGTTGGGAAGGGAAGCAAGGTTGGAGATGGGGCTGCCAAGTTTACAGGATTGACCTGGAATCTCCAGGAATTTACAGTCAATGTCCAGGACACCACTTAAAGAATTGGTTCTCTTTCCAATGTTATTCTAATATCAACAATTATTTAAAACTACAAGAAAAATGACCTAGGTTGAAGCCAAAGGATACTCAATGCTAGTGTGTTAATGTTGATATGCAAAGAAAATGTTGAAAGAAACAGTTGTAGAAATTCAGTGTTTTTGTACTGTGCAATGAATTGCACCGTTTCCGAAATTTAAAATATGGATAAATTACCTGGGGGATATACGACAGCCAAATGGTTGGTGTATGGAATTTGACTGGGAACTCCGTTATACTAGACAATCTGGAGTCCTTTCCAGAAGAATGATATGACCCAAACATTCTTCCATAAAATCCAGAGTACTCCCTAAAGCAAGGTCAAGGCAAGTCAGCTTCAAATTAACTTGGTATTTCTACCATTTGGTTGGTCCTGACACTAACACATACCCAAGACAATGAAATTACTTAATCAGGGTGACTACCTTTACCGCCCTGTACCAGGGATAGTGGCAAAACTACCCTGACCCACAATATCTTCCCTGCAATGGTGGGGTAAGGGGGGGGGTGTTCCTTATTATAGTTTCTATTTTTTTTTCTCTACGGTTATGTAACAACATTGTGTTAATTTAAGTTGGTGTTAATATGTTGTTTTGTTCATTGAGGAGGGGCGAATGTTTATGAGTGCTATCATTATTGTTATTGGTATTTTATTATGGTTTGATGTTGTTGTATAAATTCAAACTTTTTCAATAAAAATTATTTTTTTTTAAAAAAATATATTCCCTGCCACTATTGTACAGCAAAGGCATTCTGATCACAAAATGTATATTTGTACGGTTTTCTCCAAATAAAAAAAATTGCATTGTACATTTTTGTACAATCACATTTCCCCCACCCCACCACAAAATTAAGATACAGATCATTTTCTTATTCTTGCTGCCATCTGATGGACAGAATCTTGCAGAATGCCAGAATGGTTAATATCCATAATGTGTGTGCAATTTTCACCTTAGCGTGAAATATATATCACAATTGTATGCACACACACGTCTGAGATTTTGCAAATTCATCGAGGTATCCGTGGCAGAACCAAGCCTCAGCTTCAATTAATTGGACACAACTAATTTAAAAGCTCTTTAATTGCTCCCAAGTTGAATTGAAATATGTTATCATTTCTATGGAGTAACTCCTGAACATGGAACTCCTTCACAGTTACTTTATTATAAAATATTCACCTGGGTCACAGAGCATTTATGGTTAACTCGCATATTTGGTGCCATCTTCAAAGATCAGATAGGATGCACTGAACGAACAACGGAATTATTGTGGGACCTACTTAACCACACCAGTAAGTGGATTTGACTTTTATGCCATTGTATAATTTTTCTTTCAAAGTATCAATCAAAGTAATGTAGACAAACACATGTGGCAGTTAGGTACAAAGCAAATATTAAAATTATTTTTTGAACAACTTGCATGTATATAACACATTTAATGTTGAAAAACATTGTAAAGTATTTCACAGAAGCATAGTAAGACAAATGTTGATACCATGCCAAAGAGAGGCATTGAGTGGGATGACCAAAGCTGGATCAAAAGAGGTAGGATTTGAAGAAAGTCTCAAAGAGAGAATTTACCGAAGTAACTCCAGAACATAGGACCAAGACAAATGTAGTGGCAAATACCAACAGTTTCACGCAAGGGATAAAGTGATGCACAAGAGTCAGAAGAACTCGAGTCCTGACAAGGCCAGAAGAAGTGAGAAATAGCAAGGGTACAGGCATGAAGAGATTTAAACACAAGGTTGGGAATTTTGAAATTGAGGTGTTGGGGCAAAAGAAACTAATTTAGGTTAGAGGTGACAGGCCTGATGGGTGACATGGGTGGCTAGCTGCAACAATATGAAATACCAGCAGCAGAGTATTGAATGAGCTGAAATCTACATAACATGACAAATGGGACGCCACCAAGACCAGCATTGGAGTACTCTGGAAATGACAACGGTATACATGATTTCATCAACACATGATCGGAGGCATCTGTATAGGAGGTGACATCACTAACTAGGCAGTCATTGAAATGGAGAGGATATGGAACCTGAAGCTCAAATAGAATGCCACGCTTACAAAATCTGGTCCAACCTGACACAGTTTCCCAGTAAGGAATACACTGATGGCAAGGGTGTGGCGTTTGTAGCAGAAAACAAAGACGATGGCTTCAAATCTTAAAATAAATGGAGAAAACTGCAGTTTGGCTGCGACTCAATATCACACAAGAGTTGAGCTGGAATTTTTAGCATACATCAGGAAGTGTGCTCATATCTTCATACAATGTCACCAAGAACCAATAAATAGTTAAGGGGGAGGAGGTGGCAAAGGCCAAGGGGATAACTAAAAGGAACAGTGCAGAGATCAGACATATGGGGCGAAATTCTCCAAACCCCCGCAGGGTCAGAGAATCGCCCGGAGCCGGAGTAAATCCCGCCCCCGCCGTGGCAGGAATTCTCTGTCACCCAGGAATTAGCGGGGGCAGGAATCACGCCCCGCCGATCGGCGAGGCCCCTGCGGCGATTCTCCGGCCCGTGATGGGCCGAAGTCCCGCCGCTGGGAGGCCTCTCCCGCCGTGGTTTGAACCACCTCTGGTGGCGGTGGGATCGGCAGCGCGAGCGGGGTCCTGGGGGGGGCGCGCGGGGCAATCGGACCCCGGGGGGTGCCCCTACGGTAGCCAGGCCCGCGATCGGGTCCCACTGATCGGCGGGCAGGCCAGTGCTGTGGGGGCACTCTTTTTCCTCCGCTGCCGCCACGGCCTCCACCATGGCGGAGGCGGAAGAGAATCCCCCAGCGCGCATGCGCCAGTGGTGACGTCAGCAGCAGCTGATGCACCGGCGCATGCGCGAACCGGCGAAGGCCTTTCGGCCAGCCCCGGTGCCGGGCATCAAAGGCCGCTGGAGCCGGTTTGGGTGCCAGTCGGTGTGGTGCCAACCGCTCCGGCGCAGGCCCAGCCCCTCAATGTGAGGGCTTGGCCCCTAAAGGTGCGGAGAATTCCGCACCTTTGGGGAGGCCCGATGCCGGAGTGGTTGGCGCCACTCCGCTACGCCGGGACCCCCCGCCCCGCCCGGTAGGGGAGAATTTCGCCCATGGTTTTCTACAATTGGATAGGTAAGAATGGAACCAACCAAAGAAAAATGGAGGAACGATGGTCAACTTTGTCAAAGATTACAGTGAGGTTGGGAAGGTTAAGGAGGAATAGTGCACCTTGGCCACAATCACTGAGAATTTGAGACTTTTATTCGGGTTATTTCACTGCCGTGACAGCAGCAGAAACCTGACTGGATATTCAAACATGAAACTGCAGGAAAGATGGGCATGGATTTAAGAATTGGAGATGGGGCAGGTAGTGAAGGGTACTTTCTTTGAAGTGGGAGGTGATGATGGTGGTTGCGAAAAGGAGTGGGGGGTGGCATCTTCACGCCAGCCGACCTTCGGGACCACATCACGTTTGCTAACCTATTATTCAAGGCAGTGTTTGAGACACTGAAGTTTTCTTGACACAGGCAAGGGTGGGAAAATAAATCACCTAGTTTTCCCGATCTTATTCACATCCAGTAGCCTTTGGTGCATTGAATTTATGTCAACATTGAGTGAGGACAGGATCACGTATGCCTCTGATGTCCTCCCATCTATAAACGTTCACTGTCCAGGGTCACATACAAGGGACAGTTACTCATGAAAGATACTGGAAGGCTTCAAACAATTGTGAACCTGTATTCATCTTGGGACACTGCCTCGAGGAAACAAATAAGTGAAGGAAGAAGACGGAGGTGAGAACAAAGAACAGATAATAGTGGGAGACAGCCTTTTTTGGCTCTGTAAATGAAACAGGTTTAGACCTGAAGATAGTGATATTAAAATCTTGATTTATAATTGACTTAAATGCAATTCAATTATTTGATGCAAGTTTATTCAACTTAATGTACACGATTAGAACCAAATTCACCAATATTGATGAGTGCTGACAACACTAAAACTTACCCATAGACAACTGATAAATTAACTGTTTTGGTTGTCATCAATTAGACAAAATGGACACGGAAAAAGGTTTTCTCAAATAGTCATTATCTCAGATATTCAATTGTGGCATTTTGATGTACTCATGTCTCCCCAACCATAAGACATGCATGCCATAGCAGTCACTCCGTGGAGATGGCTATCTACACTTCTGTGGCTCTTACTGAAATGGCAGCCGTTTCCCTCCCACTGAATGTGCATTCCCTGCCGTCGCTGATACATACACTTCTGGCCCCTCAGAAGCAACCACGCTGCAATAGGATCTGCAAAATAATTTCAAGCTATTTGTCTCCATGGAGACATCACACACAAACAGGGGTTCCCTGTCCAGGTCGCTGCTCACACACCAAGGGCTCTGACATACTCTCAGATCTTCTGAGCTTGGCGCTGAGTTCTCTGAAGGTCTCCTTTCTCATGGTAGTCTTTTTATGCTGCTGAACGGTCTCCCAGAGGGGTGTATGGTTCCCTTGATGTCATCCACCAGACCACTGTTCTACATCAGGGCAGAAGACACATGGGGTACATGCCCAAGGAGGGTGGAACTACAGATGGACGAACTCTGGGTAAAATCTTGGGCTGCAGCTTTGGCCAGGGGAGGTTGAGGAATCGGCCAAACGTTTCACGGCGCATAATTTTCGACGCCGAGGTGTCGCTGGGAAGGGATTGGTGGTGGTAGGTTGGGGGGAACCGCGAGGCTTATGGGAAATCCTTCAAATAACTGCTCCCTCTAGAGGAGTCTGCTTCCCGGCAGGCTTCTGAATGCTGACATTGGAAAACTCTTCACTAGCGGCTGATGGATTCAGAACACCATGACCCTTAGCTCCGCAACCCTTCTGACACCCGCCCACAACTCACCCAGGGGTCACGACCTGCAGTTTGAAAAATCCTGGTTTAGTGGACAAGAGGGAGGAGGAATGCAGCTGACAGATGATCTTGACAAATAAATCAATGGGCTCCCTACATCTGTCATTGACATAAGGACGGAAGAGTTTGGGGGGGGGGGGGAACGACAAAGGACGTTTATTGGGTGTTATCCACACTTGCTTACAAAAATAAAGCAACTTAATACTTGAATATACAATCTCTTGCATTGTAGTAGTAGCATGTGAAGTTATTAGGAGTCTCTCTCCACCACATACTAGTCTTTTACCAACATCATCACTTTTCTAAGCATAAATAATCGTATTAAGCATGAAAACATTAATGGGCAGACAGTAGAAAAAACTATAAATACATGCTCCATAATAGCAAAAGCTGCTGTAACATCAACATTTTTTTTACTCACTGTTTAATGCGTTCATCTGAAACACTGATGAGGACTCCAAATGCTGTACATCTGTACCTGTGAAAGGTTCAGAAAATAAAAAGGTCAAATATAGCAGTTGATAAAAAGAAACAAGGAATGTATGTGAAAGATTATAACAAGAAGACATCCTCCCAGATGACAATTTGTCACAGGTAGAATAAACTTCTCGAAGGATTTAAAGTCAATTTACACAAGGTTACATCTGGTCTTATCAGAGGAGTAGAACAGCTTGAATGTTTTCAGTTGCAGCTAATGCCAAGACATTTTACATAAACCACATTTGTGCCTGCAACAATTTAGATAACAGTATCTACCTACTTCATTTATGTACTTCCAAATGCTTAAACTTGCAATGGTGTCAATTGTGCTGCCATCGTAGATTGTTGTAAGCCCAACCGGAGGCTTGCGCCTCCATTCTCCTCGACTGTCCGTCATCCTCCCCTTCCAAATATGTCCCCTTTAATTTCACCCTATACCAGGCCTATCCAAGATGGCCCCCTTCGCCATCCATGACCACGCTCTCCTCCAACACTGCCACATTGCATCCCCCCCCGCCCTGGCCAACCCTCGCGATCATCTCCCCCACCTCAGTTCCATTCACCAGAATGTCAGCTCCTTTCATAGAAATTACAGTGCAGAAGGAGGCCATTCGGCCCATCGAGTCTGCACCGGCTCTTGGAAAGAGCACCCTTCCCAACCCCACACCTCCACCCTATCCCCATAACCCAGTAACGCCACCCAACACTAAGGGCAATTTTGGACACTAAGGACAATTTAGCATGGCCAATCCACCTAACCTGCACATCTTTGGACTGTGGGAGGAAACCGGAGCACCCGGAGGAAACCCATGCACACACGGGGGGACCGGGCAGACTCCGCACAGACAGTGACCCAAGCCAGGAATCGAACCTGGGACCCTGGCACTATGAAGCAATTGTGCTATCCACTATGCTACCGTCCTGCCCGAAGGCTCCTATCTACCCCTCCATCCCTTCCCCCACCCTTTCCTCGATCTGTGTAAACGGCTCCCTGTGGACCTCACTCTCCCCACCCAAACATACACATCCAAAACCACAGGTCACCTCCTCCAAAAAATAAACACCACCACAGGCGACGGGAAAGGGGGGGGAGGGGGGGGGGGAGTTTCCCCTTACAAACTTATTTCCCCTAAATAAATAATCACCACAGTAAAATCCCCCACCTGAGAAGAAAGAAACCACCTCCCCCCACCCATTACATGCATTCTCCGAACTCCGTTGTGCCAACTCCTCCTTGTCCCATCAAAGTCAGTTCTTCCCCAGTTTATGCTCTTTAATAAAGTCATCGGCCTCCTCTAAATAATACTCATGGCCTTCGAAGGTCACCCACAATTTCGCCGGGTACAGCACCCCGAACCTGATTTGCCGTCGATAGAGAGCCACCTTGGCCCTGTTAACCCGGCACACCTTTTCGTCAGCTCCACCCCAATGTCCTGATATATTCCGACCTTGTTCCCCTCCTGTTCGCAGTTCCATTTCTCCCTAGTCCACCGCAGGATCTTTTCTTTCCCCACAATCTTGTGGAGCCTTACAATCTCCGCCCATGGCAACTCCACAACTGTTGGCTTCTGCCTTAGGGACCTGTGCGCTCTATCCATCTCTTGGGCCTTTTCCAGCACCTCCTCTGCCACCAGCCCCGCCAACATCCTCGAGACATACCTTGTGGTACTCGTGCCTTCCACACCTTCCGGCACACCAACAATACACAGTTCTGCCCTCTAGATCTTTTCACCTGCGCCACAGGTCTCTTCCAATTCCTTGGCCAGGTCTTTAACCTTCTGCCGAGTCTGATAACCAGCAGACATGCTACTCTCGCGGGAACTTCTCCACACCTTCAGCTACACTTTCCCTTAAAAATTCCCGTTTTCGGATAAAAAGAGCTCAAATCCACGCAGTGTGTGTGGCCATTCACTGCATGGCCGACACTAGAAGTCAGCAATTATGCCGAATCTTAACCAACTATGCTTTGCCAAGTAGAGCAGGAAATTTTCCACTGACAAGATGAAGAGAAAACTTTGGCGTCTACCCAGTTGCTTCTACTATCATCGTAATGCATCCATTTAATAGTACAACCTCTTCAGCGCAAGCCCTTCGGATCACATTTGACAGTTTTAAAGGCACATGCCTCAGCTTTTGATGATAAATTGTCTCAGATATTAACGATGCTGCTGCGCCCACATCAAGTTCCCTTTTATGCCCGAGTATTTTGACTTTCCTACCAAGTAGTGGCCCAAGCAGCATTAGCAGACTTCGAAAACCCCGTTCCCCACAGTCAGTGTAGATTCACCAAATGCCCGGTCCCTGCAGCCCAGATCCCACTCCTTTCAATGCAAGTAAATCTTCTTTGTCCATCTTCTTACTTACCGTTGTCATCAAAAACGTTTGTTAAACATTCTCCTCAGCGGCAGTGTTTCGCCCAACGTCTGTGTGTGAGAAAATCTTTAATTTCTCCCAATGCGTCCCACAAACTTTTCTGCCTCAACACTCATTGAAATTTTTATCTCCTGTCATATTTGTTTTGCTGCCCTAAAGAGAAATGCTTTGGAGAAACCCACACTTTGGATAAAATACGATGAGAGGTTTATTCAGAGTATTGCTCATACAATCAAGATGGTGATCGACCCAAATCTTGTGCAAACACTGTGCTAATGTCACTTCACATCACATGATAGAGCCAGCAAGAATGCATTCCCAGATACATAACAGGTGTCCTTGTGCATAAATCACAAAGTTAGTTTATAGGTTCAGCAGGTAACAGAATCAGAATCATAGAATTTACAGTGTAGAAGGAGGCAATTCAGCCCATCAGGACTGCACCGGCCCTTAAGCCCACTCTCCATTGTATCCCCATAACCCAGTAAACCCACCTAACCTTTTGGACACGAAGGGGTAATTTAGCATGGCGAATCCACTTAACCTGCACATCTTTGGAATGTGGGAGGAAACTGGAGCACCCAGAGGAACCTATGTAGACATGGAAAGAAAGTTCAAACTCCAAAGTGCAAATTCCGTGGCCGGAATTGAACCCGGGTCCCTGGAGTTGTAAAGCAGCAGTGCTAACCACTATGCCACCATGCTGAGAAGGCAAATGGCATTTTGTCCTTTATTTCAAAGGCAACAGAGTATAAAAGTAGAGAAGTCTTGCTAAAGGGAGACACGGTAGTAGTTAGACCACACCAGGAGTTCCATGAAAGATATACTGCCATTGGAGGCGATCCAGAAAAGGCTCACAAGGTTGATCCAGAGTACAAAGAGATTTCCTTTCCAGGAGAGGTTGAGTAGGATATTTAGAAGAATGTATGGTGACCTTATTGACACATTGTAATAACCTGCACAAGACCCACCGGGATAACTCTATTGATCTCCCCATGGGGCCTGTGGACTAGGAGCTCCGCCGGTAATGGGCGGAGGCCCATCAGCTGGTGTAGAAATCACTTCATAAAAGCTGGCACAGATTCGGACCAGCATGATCAGTAGTTCCAGTTAGAATCTTTGTGCATTGCAGCCTTTTCTTTTTGCTGATAATAAACGTCCATTTGAATTCACCTTTGTAGGTCTCATTAGCTTTTATACTGGCGACGACGAAAAATACAGCTGTGATTCTGGACATCCTGACCACACCCTAATTCTCCAGCACGAGAGCAAGCTCGGCGATATTTTTTTTTAATGCCGCTTTTCAGAGTGACCTTTAATGCAGGCATAGAAGATTGGGTCCAATATACCGAACGGATGTGTTCTTCCAGGCGAATAGAATTGATGGAAATGACCGACAAAAGTAATATTCCTGACCACCTGCAGGCCCCAACTTTCATCAAAATCGAGACTCACCTACTGGACAAATCCAGACTCAAAAACCTTTGCTGAACTCGTGGAACTTGTTGCAAATCTTATGATCCTAAAACGTCAGTGATCGTACAGAGATATCGGCTAAATATGGCCAGGCAAGCCTCGGGGGAGTCGATCAGCGAATTTCTGATGCACCTTCGCAAGCTAACATTGTGACCATCGCCATCCCGCCCAGGGATGTTGAAACACCACCTGGTCTGTGGCATTAATAATATGGCAACCCAAAAGTAACTGGTAGCAAAACCAGCCTTGGACCTAAAAACGGACCATAGAACTGTCACATTCCCATGAAAACATGGAAAAGGGGGTCAGGAGCTCCAGGGCTCCATGGATTATGATGTACGCAGCGTTGGCCGCCCCCTGCCATTCTAGTGTGTGGCACCCTCAAGAGTCGGGCCTACGGGACCCAGTCTCTGTCGGAACAACGGTCCAGTTCACAAAGTGGCAGCACCAGTGGTCACGGTGCTGAAGCCAGCCAAGTTTGTCCACTTATGTTGAAACTATAAAATGATAGTCAACAAGTTCTCCCACTTAGACAGGTATCTCATGCCAATCGTAGAAGACATATAGGCAAAATTGGCTGGGGGCCACTCATTCACAAAGCTGGACAAGAGGCATGCGTACCTCCAGCTGGAGATAGATGCGGCGTCCACAAAATAAGTCACCATTAACACCCACACGGGACTATACGAGTATATCCAGCTCCCATTCGGGTTGCCATCCGCATGTGTGATTTTCCAGTGGGTAATGGAAAGGTATTCTTCAGGGGCTCCAAGGGTGGCTGTCTAGCTGGACGATATACCTATGACAGGAGCCATCAAGAAGGAACACCTGGACAACCTAGAAGACCTCCTTCATCGATTTCCAGAAGTAGACCTCTGTTTGAAGATGGGAAAGTGGGTCTTTCTGGTGAAACAAGTTATACACCTAGGATAACAGTCGACAATGATGGGTTGAATCCAGTAGAGAAAGTCCGAGCCATCAAGCGTGCCTCAATACCCAAGAACACGACAGAGCTACAGTCGTTCCGAGGGTTTATCAAATATTTTGGAAACGTTATTCCGAATCCGGCTACTTATCTTCAAAGAAAATAAAACGGTAGCATTGTGGATAGCACAATTGCTTCACAGCTCCAGGGTCCCAGATTCGATTCCGGCTTGGGTCACTGTCTGTGCGGAGTCTACACGTCCTCCCCGTGTGTGCATGGGTTTCCTCTGGATGCTCCGGTTTCCCCCCACAGTCCAAAGATGTGTAGGTTAGGTGGATTGGCCATGCTAAATTGGCCATGCTAAATTGCCCTTCGTGTCCAAAATTGCCCTTAGTGTTGGGTGGGGTTACTGGGCTATGGGATAGGGTGGAGGTGTTGACCTTGGGTAGGGTGCTCTTTCCAAGAGCCGGTGCAGACTCGATGGGCCGAATGACCTCCTTCTGAACTGTAAATTCTATGATACCACCAATAGCTTTGGCCAGGATCCAACAATAGGTTTTGCTGTTGTCAGCATAGGAGTATACTTTTGAGTTCCGGCCAGGCACACAAATTGTGCACATGGATGCCCTCAGCTGACTGCCACTGGCAGCACAACCCCATCTCGTCCAGTAGCAGACAAAATTGTGTTGGCACTAAATTTCATGGACACGTTACCCTTTACAGCCTAACAAATCCGTACATGGACCCAAAAGGACCCTAACTTGGAAAAACTGCACCCCGCTGCCCTACATGGGGGACTACAAGGGAAGCTCCTGCAAGAGTTGCAAGCCTTTGCTTCAAAACAGCAAGAGCTCAGCGTAGAGGAATTTACCTCTCCTATGGGGAGCCCATGTGGTCATTACGAAGCCAGGCCGGAAAACCATTCTACAGGACTTGCACATTGGATATCCGGTAGTTTCCAAAATGAAAATGTTCGCCAGGACCTGTTTGGTGGTCAGGGCTTGATGGCAACATTGAGTGGATGGTCCAGCAGTGTGTGGCTTTCCAAGAGCACCAGAAGGTCCCTCCATCAGCCTCACTGCAGCCATGGGGGTGTTTGGGCTGCCCTTGGGTGCGTTTGCACACCAACTTCATCGAGCCCTTCCTAGGATCAAAGTTTTTGCTATTGATCGACACCCACTCAAAGCGGAAACCTTCCACCACTTTGTTAATCACCATAGAGAAGCTAATCTGTCAACATCCACGGTATTCCAGAGTTGCTCATCACTGATAACGGTACCCCCTTCACAGGTGAAGTATTTGCAGGTGTTTATGCAAACTAGTGAGGTGAAGCACATTTGAACTGCCCATATCACCAATCTTTGAATGGTCTGGCTGAGGGGGAAGTGCAAACCTTTAAATGGGGCATTAAAAAAAAGCCACATTTTTGATTTCATTATCAAACCATGCCTCATGTAACAATTGGGGTAGTGCTGGCCAAGCTACTGATGGGCCAATATCTCTGGGCCAACCCAAGTATTACATTTCCCAACCTTGACGGGAAGGTGGAAAAGAAGCAAGATCTCCAAAAATGGTATCATGACCACTGAAAGCAGGACAGAGGATTCAAACCAGGAGACGCAGTTTTGGGCATGATGCCCTGTGGATACCAGGGGCCATACTGGAGAAAACGGAGCCAATCCCCGATATAGTCAAGACCATAGAATGGATCATATGCAAGTATGTGGACCAGTAAGTATGTGGAGTCTGCGTCAGAGGATCGCCCCTTCCCCACCATCTGTTAGCAAAGGAGCACAATTCTCCAGGAATCTGTGCCCACCCAGGTCAGCAGAGATGGAAGACTCAACATCAGATGTGGAATCCTCAATACGTCCAGAGTATGGTCCGACAGGACCCCGCCTATGACCAGTTTGAAAACGATGCTTTCCGACACATTATACATCCTCCAACCCAGCCCCACAGCTGTCAGATGCACAACCACGGGCAAAGTGGTGAAGGAGACCCCCTCTGCATCAAGCAACAGAGGAACCTTCGGGGTTGATGTAATAACAATCACGACACCCACAGAAACAACCCGATTGATCTCCCCATGGGGCTCGTGGAATACAACCTGCCCCGCTAATGGGCGGAGGCCAATTCAGCGGGGGCTTATAGAAATCACTTTGTAAAAGCCAGCCGGGATTGAGACTGGCATGATCGGAGTCCCAATTGGGACCTTCATGCAGTTTGCAGTGTTTCGGCCTTTTATTTTTGATTAGAATAAGTATTTGTTTGAATTTACCTTCTTGGGTCTCCTGAGCTTTTATAGACATATAGGATTCTCAGGGGTGATGACAGGGTAGATGCTGAGAGATTGTGTTCTCTTTTGGGAGGGTCTAGGCCCAGAAGGTGTAATTTCAGAGCAAGCGGTCATCCATTTAAGACGATGCCAAGGAACTTCTTTTCACAGAGTGTTGTGAACCTATGGAATTCTTTAGCACACATGTTTGTCAAGGCTGGATCGATAAGTATGTTCAAGACTGAGATAGGTTACAGGGATTGTTAGGACGACAAACACACATGACAAACAAACACAGAGGGGAAGAGAGGGTGAAAATAAAAGGATGAAAGTAAAATGATAAGAGTCTTTGTTTCAGATGGTTGTTTCTAGCACCGTTCTTGTCTTCAAACATTGTGGAGCAGACTTTACAAGCCAAATGGTCTACTCCTGCTCCTACGTCTTATGATCTTAGTACAAGTCAGTTAATTTCAAAAGTAATTGGATTTGAAGCATTTTGAAAGAAACATTTCTATGGAGGTTTTGCTTCAGCACAAAAAGGAAGCAGCCTTGAAATTAGGAGCACATGAAGAACACAAAAAATAGCAGGAGTAGACCATACGTCCCATTAAGTCTACTCCGGCATTCAATGGGATCATGGCTGATCTTGGGCTTTGACTACACTTTTCTGCCCACTATCCATATCCCTCGATTACTCGTGAAACCAAATTTCGGTCCATGCCAACCTTAAATGTATCCAAGGAAAATTAGAATAGTTAGGTGGTCATTTCCGACTGCCGCAGACGCAAAGGACTGAAGGGCCTTTTCTGTGCTGTAGACCTCCATGATTCTATGATGGAGCATTCACAACACTCTGGGATAGATATTTCCGAAGATTGAGTGAAGTAATTGCTCCTCGTCTCAGTTCTCAGAATAATGAGAGATGATACCAAGTTAGGTGGAAAGGTGAGCTGTGGGAAGACACTTAGAGAGGCTGCAAAGAGATGTAGACGTGTTAAGTGAGTGGGTAACAAGATGGCAAATTGAGTATCATGTCAGGGAATGTGTAGGGAAGTGTAATTTTGGTCTTTAGAATAGAAAAGCAGAATATTTTTTAAAAGGTGTAACAATTGAAAGTGTTGATGTTCAAAGACTTCACTGTTCTTGGTTCCTTTATCCCAAGACCATGCCTATGTGTTTTAATTCCTCAACCAGCAGAAACAATAACTCAACATCTAACCCTATCAAGCAATTTCAGAATTTTGTAGGTTTCAATGAGGTCACCACTCATTCTAAATTCCAGAACACATAAGCCCAAATTACTCAGACTCTCATCAGAGAACAACCTCCTAATTCCAGTGATCAATTTAGTGAACCTTTGCTGTACCGTCCCCAGTGCAAGTATATCCATTCTTAAAATGTGGAGACCAAAACTGCAGAGTGTTCCAGATGTGGACTAACCAAAGCCCTATACAAAAAATGTAAGATTTCCTCAGTCTTGTACACTAAACCCCTTGCAATCAGGCCAACATGTAAATTGCCTTCCTAGATGCTTGCTGCATCCCGATGAATGCTAACTTTCTGCATTCCTTATGCGACCACAGTGAAGTCTTGGCTGGGGAAAAGGTCCAAGAATACCACCACAATCAGGAGCCACCAAATGTGTGACCACTCTCACCATGGCCGCCCCCGGAAGTCCTGTAGATAGCTCTCGAAATCGAGAGAGAGATACAGAGACATACAGAGAAAGAGAGAGAGAGAGAGAGAGAGAGACAGAGATGTGGTGAATGTGTAACCACTATAATACACACTGTACATTACTGTGTCCCAGTGGGCTCCATCTGCAAGCCGTTGCACGGCTCTGCCCACAGGTGGAGATGGGGAGCATGTACAGGGCTCCGCCCTCGGCTCCACCCCCTTCAGGAAGTATAAGTGCTGCGGTCCTGCGAGTCCGCCTTCAGTTCAGCATAGTCACCTCCTCTGTTACAGACGAAGAGAAACTCAGTCTTCTCCACACACGGGTGAGCCATCATATTTTTACTCAATTTGATGCAACTGACTCTTATACTGAGGCCCTCGCGATACTCGACCGCCTGTACGTGCGGCCCGTGAATGAAGTCTACGCGCGACACATCTTTACAACTCGCCGCCAGCGCCCTGGGGAGTCGCTAGAAGATTATCTGCGCTACCTTAAAGCCCTAGCACACGAATGTAACTTCCAGGCCGTGACAGCCTCCACCAGCACATGGAGCTCGCCGTCCTAGACGTGTATGTTGCAGGTGTCCGATCCAATTATGTGCGGCAGCGTCTTCTCGAGAAAGGGGCCCAGGGCCTGGAGGCCACGGTAAAACTAGAGGTCGCTTTCCAAAGCCTAACTGCGTTCCCGGCCAATCACGCAACCCCATCGTGGACCCCCTACCAGAGACTGCCCCAGGCCTGCGCCGCACGGCCACCCGCCCACCACAGAGGGCTATCGTGCCCCGGCAGCAATGCCCGGCCCGCAACGCAACCTGCAGCAGCTGCAGATGGAAAGGGCACTTTGCTAAGGTCTGCCTGACCAAAGCTAAAAACTCGAACTCGAACCCTCGCTCCTCCAACTCCCAGGCCCGCAGACCCCGCAATGTGGCAGCGTGTCTGCCGACTCCGCCGCCGCACAACATGTGCGACTCACGGGGCCGCCATCTTGGCAATCCTCCCCCACACGGCCGGCCATGTGTGATTCATGGGGGCCGCCATCTTGGGCGCCATCCTCCTCGCCGCCGGCCACGTGTGATCCATGGGGGTGGCCATCTTGGACGCGATCTTCCTTGCCGCCCACCACGTGCGATCAACAGGGGCCCCCATCTTGGCCATCACCCGCTACGCCACTCGAAGATTACGACCTCCGCGGACAGTCATCACGGGGCTGCTCCAGCACCGCCGACCACGCCACCGACTACCCGCAGCTCAATGCAATCACTTTGGATCAGTCGCGGCCAAAGCACCTCAAGAGCTCTATGATGTCCGTCCAGATCAACGGATACGAGACACCGTGCCTTTTCGACTCCGGGAGCACTGAGAGCTTCATTCACCCAGATCTGGTACGGCGCTGCTCGCTCCCGATATTCCCGACACTGCAATCTCCCTCGGCTCGGGGTCGCACTCAGTTCAAATACAGGGGCGCACTACTGAGACGCTAACAATACAGGGCGCCGACTACACAAATTTCCAATTGTATGTGCTCCCAGACCTCTGCGCCCCCCCCTCCTCCTAGGACTGGATTTCCAGTGCAACCTCAGGAGCCGAACACTCAGCTTTGGCGAACCCCTTCCCCCACTCGCTATATGTAGTTTAGCAACTCTGAAAATCGACCCCCCTCCACTCTTCGCTAATCTCACCGCCAACTGCAAACCAGTGGCCACTCGCAGCAGGAGATATAGCCTGCAGGACAGGGTGTTTATCAGATCCAAAGTCCGGCATCTTTTGCATGAAGGAGTCATAGAGGCCAGTAATAGCCCCTGGAGAGCTCAGGTGGTGGTCGTCAAAACCGGGAAAAAGCTCCGGATGGTGGTTGATTACAGCCAGACCATTAACCGGTTCACGCACCTTGATGCGTACCCACTCCCCCGGATTGCAGACATGGTATATCAGATCGCCCAGTACCGCATATTCTCCACGGTGGATCTGAAGTCTGCATACCACCAGCTCCCAATCCACCCGGAGGACCGCCACTACACGGCGTTCAAGGCAGACAGCCGTCTTTTCCATTTCCTCCGGGTTCCCTTTGGCGTCACGAACAGGGTTTCAGTGTTCCAACGAGCAATGGACCGAATGGTGAACCAGTACGGGCTGCAGGCCACTTTTCCGTACTTGGATAACGTCACCATCTGCGGCCATGATCAGCAGGACCACGACGCCAACCTCCACCGATTTCTCCAAACCGCCCAAAAACTCAATCTCACCTATAATAAGGAGAAATGCGTTTTCCGCACTACCAGGCTGACCATCCTCGGCTACGTCGTGGAAAACGGGGTCCTAGGACCCGGCCCTGACCGTATGCGCCCCCTCTTACAACTACCTCTCCCTCACTGTCCCAAGACCCTCAAGAGGTGCCTAGGATTTTTCTCATACTTCGCCCAGTGGGTCCCCCAGTATGCGGACAAAGCCTGCCCACTA